>NC_069499.1:750506803-751106803 GCF_027579735.1 Bombina bombina
GTCTTAACAAGTGCCTTGTGCTAAAAACGTTCCCCAATGTTATAAAAGTGTGAAATACAACTTCAAACTGCATATAATACTTAAATAAAGCAATCGATTTAGCCCCTAAAAGTGTCTACCAGTTTATAGCCCATAATAAGCCCTTTATTCTGTTTGAGACTAAGAAAATGGCTTACCGATCCCCACGAGGGGAAAATGACAGCCTTCCAGCATTACACAGTCTTGTTAGAAATATGGCTAGTCATACCTTGAGCAGAAGAGCCTGCTAACTGTTTCCCCCAACTGAAGTTATCTCATCTCAACAGTCCTGTGTGAGAACAGCAAACGATTTTAGTAACTGCTGCTAAAATCATAATCCTCTCACAAACAGAAATCTTCATCTCTTTCTGTTTCAGAGTAAATAGTACATACCAGCACTATTTTAAAATAACAAACTCTTGATAGAAGAATAAAAAACTACAACTAAACACCACAAACTCCTCACCATCCCCGAGGAGATGCTACTTGTTCAGAGCAGCAAGGAGAATGACTGGGGGGGCGGAGCCTGGGAGGGACTATATGGACAGCTCTTGCTGTGTGCTCTCCTTGCCTTTCCCTGTGGGGGAGGAGAATATCCCACAAGTAATGGATGACACCGTGGACCGGACACACCAATGTTGGAGAAAGTCTGATTTAACCCTAGCACCTTCACATTCTGTGATAAAGTCTGATTTAACCCTAGCACCTTCACATTCTGTGATAAAGTCTGATTTAACCCTAGCACCTTCACATTCTGTGATAAAGCCTGATTTAACCCTAGCACCTTCACATTCTGTGATAAAGTCTGATTTAACCCTAGCACCTTCACATTCTGTGATAAAGTCTGATTTAACCCTGGCACCTTCACATTCTGTGATAAAGCCTGATTTAACCCTAGCACCTTCACATTCTGTGATAAAGCCTGATTTAACCCTAGCACCTTCACATTCTGTGATAAAGTCTGATTTAACCCTAGCACCTTCACATTCTGTGATAAAGTCTGATTTAACCCTGGCACCTTCACATTCTGTGATAAAGCCTGATTTAACCCTGGCACCTTCACATTCTGTGATAAAGCCTGATTTAACCCTGGCACCTTCACATTCTGTGATAAAGCCTGATTTAACCCTGGCACCTTCACATTCTGTGATAAAGTCTGATTTAACCCTAGCACCTTCACATTCTGTGATAAAGTCCTGATTTAACCCTAGCACCTTCACATTCTGTGATAAAGCCTGATTTAACCCTAGCACCTTCACATTCTGTGATAAAGTCTGATTTAACCCTAGCACCTTCACATTCTGTGATAAAGCCTGATTTAACCCTGGCACCTTCACATTCTGTGATAAAGTCTGATTTAACCCTAGCACCTTCACATTCTGTGATAAAGCCTGATTTAACCCTAGCACCTTCACATTCTGTGATAAAGTCTGATTTAACCCTAGCACCTTCACATTCTGTGATAAAGCCTGATTTAACCCTGGCACCTTCACATTCTGTGATAAAGTCTGATTTAACCCTGGCACCTTCACATTCTGTGATAAAGCCTGATTTAACCCTAGCACCTTCACATTCTGTGATAAAGTCTGATTTAACCCTAGCACCTTCACATTCTGTGATAAAGTCTGATTTAACCCTAGCACCTTCACATTCTGTGATAAAGTCTGATTTAACCCTAGCACCTTCACATTCTGTGATAAAGTCTGATTTAACCCTGGCACCATGTAAGCAAGGAGAGAGATGGTTGACACTAAAGTCCGTGTGTAGTAAAGTAAGCCAAGCCTGGCACCGGGACTTAATGTAAACACAAACACCCGCAAACAATTGTAAAGTGAGCCAAAGTAGAGAGGTGTACCTGTAGCACCGAAGTGAGAAAGTCCTTGTAACAACGGAACAACATCCGATGGCAGCGTGTCTGCCGACTTCTCTTCCTTCCGCCTCTCGCAAAACCCGGTCTGCAGCTCGATACGCGTCACCGCGTGACATAGGAGAAAGGGGGTGTGTGCGAAGGTCAGCGTATTCACCCGGTCCGGCAGCAGAAGAGGAGATAGAACCTGGGCTCAAATGCTGGTACAAGACATCAAAAAATGAAGAAGTAGAGTCCCAGGTGAATATAGTAAAAACAGTCCTTTATTGTAAACGTTTAAAAGGGAAATTCTTGTGAGACGCAGCTCACTCGGTCCCAACAACAGCCTTGGAGGAGGAGTAGAAAGAGCGTAGCACCAGTGGCTTACATGTTTCGGCTAAATGCCGTAATCATAGCCTAAGGTGCTATGTCTCTAAGGTAGTTAAGACAGGTAAAGAACAATCTGATTGGCTAAAACACTGAAAGGTATAATTAAAAGAAACGCCCAATCTAGCACATCCTGATTGTACAATTAAGTTAACCCTATGTATGTCTTACCTATATGATTTACAAAATACAAAGTATATGACAGCAAGTATACCTTTAGGAATATAAACGAGATGGAAAATGACATAATAGCAACTAGGGAAATGGCACATTGATAAAATATGGATAAGAGAAAGGACCTATATTTCAGTTAATGGCAAGCTGGAATATACAGCTTACAATAGCTTCGATAAATTTATTAACTGAACAGGTATAGTGAGTTGGTATAAATATACAAAAAATACAAAAAATGGTCCATGCCACAGACATAGTACCTCTAGTTAATATATCAGTTATCTGTTACATGTGGTGTTCAAGAAAAGTCAAAGCAAAAATACACATGAATGTATGTAAATACATGAATATAGGATATAAACAAAAGGGGGTAAAAGGAGCAAGTTACAGGTCACTAACACTATATAAAAGTGTATATGATATAAATAGCAGAAATATATTAGTATCATAAAAGGACCACTCATAAATACCCCCTCAGTTTATAGCTATGTTGATAGTGTGTAGTATGTAAATATGTAGATTTGTAGATATGTAAATATGTGTTTATTCACTCCCAAAAATTGATCAAATCAAATTTGGAGTTCAGACCCTGAGGAAGTCTGGTTTTTAATTGAAAGATCCAATAGGTTTCACGTTTAGCTAAAACTTTGTCTATATCACCCCCCCTATTAGGGACTTTGGCTTGTTCGATAGCTGTCCATCTGAAGGAGTCTAGGCTACAATTGTGTTTGGTGGCAAAATGTTGCACTAGGGGAGTTGTGGCCTTGCCCCTTGTTAGGGAGGAGATATGTTCTCTTATTCTTGAGTTGACATCCCTAGACGTGAGACCAACATATTGAACATTACAGAGAATGCAAGTGACAAGGTATATGACATAGGTACTGGTACAGTTTAAACAGGATTTAATGGAATAGGTAGTCCCTGTTACGGTAGATTTAAACTCACTCGTGGTTTGTACATAGTCACATGGTCTACACTTTTTGTGTCCACAATTGTACATGCCCTGATGTCTCAACCAAGAGCTAGTATGTTGTGTAGTGGGCCTAAGTTGTGTAGGAGAGAGTATAGAAGCTAGAGTGGCGCACTTCTTATAAGAGCATCTAATACCATTTTTTACTACATCTGTTAACTTGTCATCTGCAATTAGTAGGGGAAAGTGTTTTTTGATTATATTGCAAACTTCATGGTATTGAGCACTATATTCAGTAACAAAATGTACACCTTGAAAGTTACTATTAGTGTTCTTACATCTATCAAGTAACATAGACTGTCTGGGGATAAGGTCCACCTGTTGTCTAGCCTGTTTAATATGTCTTTTGGAGTATTGTCTAGATCTAAGTCTATTTTCTAGTTGACTTGCCTCATGTTTGTAATCTTCCTCTTTGCTGCAATTCCTTTTTATCCTCATAAACTGGCCTTTCGCCCCAGCATAGGCAGTGTTGGTAGGATGACAGGAATTTGCATGCAAGAGTGTATTGCCTGTTATTGGCTTGCGAAAAACCTTTGTGGAAATTGTGCCATCACAATTGCCACTTAGGGTTAAATCAAGGTAGTCAATGTTGACAGTATCAGAGATGAAGGTGAAACTCAAGTTCAACTCATTCTGATTCAGCCAAGAGACAAATTTAGGCACCTCATCTAGAGGTCCAGACCAAATACAAAGCAGGTCATCTATGTATCTCTTATAGAAATACATAGATGACCTGTAGGGATTACCATCTCCATAGATGCAGTTGATTTCCCAATAGCCAAGGTACAGATTCGCATATGAGGGGGAAAATTTCGCCCCCATTGCTGTACCTCTTTTCTGAAGATAGTAGTCAGTCTCAAAACAGAAGAAATTGTGTGTAAGTAAAAATTCCAGCACACGGATGATGAAGATTTGAAAGTCTTCAGTATAATCTGTATAATTTACTAAAAAGTACTTTATGGCCTTGATACCTTCTGAGTGGGGTATAGATGAGTACAGAGAGACTGCATCTATTGTAACCCACACAAAATTATCTTTCCATTTAAGATTTGACAATAGGTTGATAATGTGTTTTGTATCCTTAGTATAGGAAAGTAAGGTATTTACTAAAGGTTGCAGAATAGCATCAAGCCAAGATGAAAGTCTCTCTAATAGGGAATCTACCCCACTAACAATGGGGCGTCCCTTGACATTGGTAAAAGATTTGTGAACCTTTGGAAATAGGTGGAACATGGGTGTCTTGGGATGTTGTACATACAGAAATGAAGCAGTCTGTTCATTCAGAAACCCATGTTCCACACCATCATCCAAAATTTCAAGGAGTTCCCTTTTAAATCTAGCTGTGGGATTAGTGGTCAAAGGAATGTATTCCTGTGGATTGTGCAGTTGGCGATGTGCTTCCGCTATATAATCTGATTTATTGAGGACAACAATGCTGCCACCTTTATCGGCCGGACGTATGACAATACTAGTGTCATTTTGTAAATCAATCTTTTCGGCAAGTTTTGAGTATACCCTGTAGGATTGTCATTAAGAGTTTGTAAATCTCGTTCTACACGAGAGTGAAATGTCTCTATAATCTGACCCCTACTTTGAATAGGATAAAATTTTGATTTTTCTTTAAAGGTGGCAGCATTGTTGATTGTTCCCTGATTGGAGGAAGATTCAGAGTATAAATGTTGCAAATTCAGAACATCACATGCCTCAGTAAAGGATTCTATAGTATGTGCATTGGAAATCGGATTATCACTATACAATGTACATTCTGAAGCATTGGCAGAAAAATGTTTTTTCAGAGTAATATTTCTGACAAGACGATTCACATCTATCATTGTCTGAAATATATCAAATTCTTGTGAGACGCAGCTCACTCAGTCCCAACAACAGCCTGTCTTTACCTGTCTTAACTACCTTAGAGACATAGCACCTTAGGCTATGATTACGGCATTTAGCGGAAACATGTAAGCCACTGGTGCTACGCTCTTTCTACTCCTCCTCCTAGGCTGTTGTTGGGACCGAGTGAGCTGCGTCTCACAAGAATTTCCCTTTTAAACGTTTACAATAAAGGACTGTTTTTACTATATTCACCTGGGACTCTACTTCTTCATTTTTTTATGTCTTTTACCAGCATTTGAGCCCAGGTTTCTATCTCCTCTTCTGCTGCCGGACCGGGTGAATACGCTGACCTTCGCACACACCTCCTTTCTCCTACGTCACGCGGTGACGCGTATCGAGCTGCAGACCGGGTTTTGCGAGAGGCGGAAGGAAGAGAAGTCGGCAGACACGCTGCCATCGGATGTTGTTCCGTTGTTACAAGGACTTTCTCACTTCGGTGCTACAGGTACACCTCTCTACTTTGGCTCACTATACAATTGTTTGGGGGTGTTTGTGTTACATTAAGTCCCGGTGCCAGACTTGGCTTACTTTACTACACACGGACTTTAGTGTCAACCATCTCTCTCCTTGCTTACATTGTGTCTGGGTATTTACTGGTGATACCCTGGTTTTCACTTTACATAACGTGTGTGCTATTACCGGCAGCTACATATATACGCAGGTTTCTACAAATTTTCCTTTTTACTATATATCTTGAGGTATATATTTGAGGAGTTACATTTTCCGGCCTGAACTGTGTTCCATATAACATAGAACATGGAAGGCCCAACACAGCCACAATTTTATTCCCTCTTGTCAGCCACAGCAAGAATCCATACAGAAACTGAATGTGCAAAGATTTTTTTTGATGATCAAGGGACTTTATCGTTACCTACATTGTTTGAATCTCTGGAGAATCTCCTATTTAAAGAAATCAAAGCTCAATGGGACATTTGGACATTCCAATCCTATATTATAAAAGACAAGTGTTTGTCTGAAGCCGTCATGCGCAGTACAGACAAACACTTGGCCTTAGACAGCTGATCGCACGCGGAGAGAGAGAGAGAGAGAGAGAGAGAGAGAGAACAAACAGAAAGGCAAACGCAGAAATCGCAATAGACACAACAAATCTGTAACTTTCTCAGACAGCGATACAGACAGATCTGATAAATCTTCAGATGAAAATCTCTCTGCTAGTGAGGAAGAGGTGGGCACACTCACACGAATAAATACAATGACCAACCAACAGTCAGGCATTTTAAAAACGGCTCCTCAAACTGTATCCACTGTCAATAACACATCATTAGGCCCAAACTCCACAGATAAAAGACAAACAGGTGCACATAGAGCCAAATATGTCACAACTAACACTAATACTAACACACACACTCCCTATACACACATAGGTACTAGTAATAGTATGTGTGATCAATCCACTCTAGAACAGGTTTTTCCTCTGGAACAGACACCACAGGGAATAGGAGTTACATTACTTGCCAATCTAGTGTCAGTATATTTATGAAAATCTTAGCAGTGCTATCCAAATAATATATATAAGTTTATGGCAGGGTTATAAACACAATACAAAGAAATAGAAACCCTTATCAACCATGCACCTACTAGACCATACAATTAATATAAATATCTGAATTCTTTTATTTAGTTAATATCCATAAACATATTGAACTATATTTGCAATAAAAGGAAACTAAATAAAAGTTTATATGCGTTAGAACCAACTCTTAAGATATGCTATTCTTCTTACAAAACCCAGAACAATATACCTTCACAATTCAGCCTTATTTATTTAACACAATGGGACTAAAAACCTTTAACATCCAAGCAATACAATTCTAAACAGTGTTTATAAAACAATAGGATAAAATATATATTCTGCTATTTAACTGCAATTTATCCTAATACAAAATTAACCGACAATATCAGAACTTGTATAGATGAGTTACTTAGCCAATTCAGACACAGATTTGAACAATACCTAGGCTTATAACTACCAATTTAAAATACAATATACTTCACCAATTTTGAACCAATTCGTAGCGGTCTTTAGGTCATCTCATTTGAAAGAAGGTTTTTGCACAAATCAAGGATAAGTTTTAAGCTCCTTGCTGAAGTGAACTTTTTTTTTTTTTCAAGTATATCGCAGCCAAAATCAGATCACTAATTTTCAACAAGTTACAGACAACTCTCTTTGTGCATTCAACACTCCCATTATATAATCATTGATGACATCATGTGGGTGGCACTACGGGAGCTGACCTTCCCATTGGTTATCTGGGAAGTCTAAATCGGATTGGCCCTTGGAAATTTCATTTTTAACAGCCAGAAAGAACCTTCTGGCTGTAGTTCTCGCAACATAACACCAGGTGGCAGCATACAGTACAACATAGCAATACAATACAGCATTTCTGACATTTTTAAGCAAGTTAATTTTTTTTTTATAAAATGGTTATTTAATCAGATCACACTCTCTGCATTAATCATATATAACCCCAATTACAGATGGTTAATATTAGGTTATTTTTTCTGATTATTCTGATACCAAATATGTTATATTATTAACATTTTATTATATTAAGGTAATTTAATACTGCTAATTAGTAGCTTAAAATGCATTACAATTTTATCGGTATCCTGGCATTTATATGTGAATAATAGCTTATTTTTAATTCAGTATTGTACTGTATTCCAAGTGAATCCTGTCTATGTAGATCTGAAATAAGAAAATAAATGTTAATAATCACTTCTCTTCAGGTCCATAAACACCTATTCATGTTTTTAAACACACAGAGGCTAAGTAAGATCTTTTATGTTTTCAAAACATATAAATATATATACACATATATACATATATATACACACATATATATATATATATATATACACACATACATGCACATTCACTTCTATGTAGATTTGAGATTATCTGTCTGAAAAATATAAACAAAACAGAATTTATTACACATTTTTGACTGATTAAAACAGTTACCTCCCAAGCTTAGCAAATACCCATGTAATAATAATATAGAATTAGACAATTTCCCAAATTTCTATATTTAATACATTCTGGGGCATGTATTTAAACAGAGAGAGAAAAAAAAATGTTTATTTGCTGTCTGCTTACGTGACTTCCAGAGTCACATCTTAGCATTTGTCTGTGTTTTCCAAGGCCATTATTGCTCCACATGGGGTCAATCCATGAGGAGTTGTAAGAGTCTTTAAAACAGCATATTTCCTGTTTAGCCAGCAGTGCAGATGTGTATTTGATTTTATTTGTGTCACCTTCCCCCAAGAGGGGTTTTTGCAGTAAGTCTTCAAATAGAGATTCAGTGAGATAGAACTGTTGTATCACACGTGTCAAATTCCAAAGGGGTCCTTGAACACATTCTTTTCTCACCTCACCAAATGTTCTGAGGTTATAAAATCTGCATATATAGTCAAATGAATAGGGTCACTGAGCTATTTCCTTTAGAAAAGAAATGTTTGTGTTTCAAAAAGGCTCTACTGATCGTCAATCCTGATAGACGTGTATTAGAAGCTGTGTTCAACAAACTCATGTTTAATTAATCCTGAGTTCTCATCTAACATATACAGTGTATAAAATATACATATATATATATATATATATATATATGTACACATATGTAATATTCATCATAATATTCATATACTCTGACATAAATCCCCCTTCCAACTTCAAATAGATGTAGGACACATGTATTTGAATTGGCTTAAAGTCAGTGGTATTTGATGAGGATCAACCGTATACCTCATAGACAGTCTCTTATGAAGAAAGTTTGTTATTTTGAGCTTTCATGTTTATCAGTTAGGCATCTTTAAATTACAGTATGTCTTTAGTGCATTTGGGGATATGACACTTCATTCTCCCTCTATGACTTGTAGTTGGGACCTGGGATGACATGCCCGCAGTTGATTTATATGTACCCATTTATCTATGAAACCTTCATTTTTGGGGATCCGTATTTTATAGGCCACTGGAGATATTTTGTCAGTAATGACAAAAGGACCTTTCCATGAGGGAAGAAATTTCTTCTCCCTAACCTGATCTCTTCCAAAGTTATAAAGATAAACTTTATCATTTATTTCATATTCCTTTTTGGATGTTTTGAGATCATAATAGGTTTTAGTGGCAGTTGCGGCTCTTTCTAAATTCCTTTGAGCAAATGCAAAGGCATATTGCAGGTGCTTTCTTAAGTTTTCCACATATTGATGTGTATTGGCAGCGTTTATCAAATTTTGGTCTGATGTACGGTACAGCAGATGCTGAGGTAGAACCATTCTTCTACCAGTCATCAGCTCAAAAGGTGACATCTTGGTAGCACTACTTGGAGTTGCTCTTAATGCCATTAAGACTAGAGGTAGTTTTATATCCCAGTCTTTACCTGTTTCACTCACAAACTTTTTGAGGATTTTAACAATGGATTGGTTGTAACGCTCTACACCACCACTTGAGGCAGCTCTATAAGCAATATGGAGCTTTCTTTTAACCCCTAGTATTTTCCACATTTTTGTCATCACTTCGCTAGTGAAGTGGGTCCCCCGATCTGATTCGATTCTTTGGGGCAAACCAAATCTGGAAAATACATGGTTGATGAGCAATGCTGCACATGTTTCAGCACTATTGTTAGGTGCACTAATGCACTCTACCCATTTAGTGAACAGGCATGTCACTGTTAACATGTACTTGTTACCTCTTGATGACCTTGTTACCGGACCAATAAAATCAATTTGTATATCTGACCATGGCATTACCATCCCCCTTTTCTGCAATGGCGCTCTATGCGTTGGGGCAGTGGGTTGGAACTGTGGACAGATTAAACACCCTTGACAGTAGGTTTGAACATCTTTCAACATGTGTGGCCAAAAAGCGTAGTCACGCAATATTTCGTACGTGAGTTTGGCACCGCGATGACCAGATGTGGGAGCATCATGGGCATGTTGAAGCATTAGACCTCTGAACTTGGTGGGTACTACCCACTGTTGGATGCCAGTTTTGGAGGTTCTAATTAACAAACCATCCTGTAATTTGAATTGTGATTTAGATTTTATTAAGATTCTCAGATCTTCTTTGCCAATACAATCATCTTTTGAGATGGGGTTGCTTTCAGGATCTTCTATGTGTTTATAGAAGATGCCTACAATGGGGTCTTCTTTTTGACTAGTGATCAGGTCCTCACTAGGAGAATCCTGACTCCATTGTACCAAGTTAGGCTCACTCTGTTGTTTTGCCTGGTTTCTGGTAATGGCTTCTACCTGAATTGCACCCATTAAGTGTTCAATATTAAGGAGTTCTCCAGTTATGGCTCCTTGTTTGGCTAATGAGTCCGCAAGGTCATTGCCTTCCTTATCAGGACCTAAAACTCTGGAATGACCCTTGGTCTTTTTCCAGTGTATGGTTAAATCATTGGATACTACCAGATTATCAATCTCGCAGAACAATTTGCCATGCTTGACTGGTTTGTTATTGCTTTTCTGCATGCCATTTCTTTTCCAAGTTGGCAGGTATTCAACAAAACTGTCACGCACATAATTTGAGTCAGTTATGATCACAAATTCATGAATACCATGTTCAATAGCCATTTCAATGGTTTTGAAAACAGCAGTTAGTTCTGCAACTTGACTGGATCTTGGTCCAATGTTGAAACCTACAGATATATTTGAGAATCCATTTGCCCCAGTTATACCAATGCCAGCGACTAATCTGCGCTCATTATCAATAGTGGCATGGTAAGAACAACCATCAACATATACCCAAGGTAATGTTTGACAATGGTCCTCATTGTACATTTTATATGGGGAAAGCAATTGTTCCTCCAGAAAATCATCTTCTGATAATTCTTCCCCAGGATCACTAGCAGTACAGTCGTGGAGCTCAGCGAGCCCTTGTGCGACTGTATTCTTTTTATTCTGCTTGTAGCGAATTTCTAAGGGCCAGCCTTGCAAGGAAAGAGTCCACGCTGTTATGCGGCTATTAGACAAATTCCCATCTCTTATTCTCTCACTTTGCAAATATAGCAAAGGCTGGTGGGCCGTTTCTACAATAATTTTCTCGCCCTGTATATAGCTGCGGAAATTTTGTAGAGCCCATACAGTAGATAAGAGGGCTTTTTCGCAATCGCTAAATTTTATTTCTACTGGGGATAGATTTTTGCTCGCATAAGCAATGGCTTTGTTCAAATTATCATGCTTTTGGTATAACACAGCACTCATGCTTACATCTGTGTACCCTGTTTCTAAGTAGAAAGGTTTACCACCTTCAGGGTACACTAAGCAAGGTGCTTGAGTGAGTTTTCTCTTCAGCTCTCTGATGGCTGTCTCTTGAGACTCACTCCAGTGCCATTTCACATCTTTCTTCAGAAGAAGTAGTAGTGGTTTAGTTAATTCCGCATAATTATCAATGAATTTGCGAGAATAATTTGTCATACCCAGGAATGATCTCAATTCCTTTAAGTTAGTTGGGTTTTTAGAATTCACTATCGCTTCTACCTTTTTCTTCTGGGGATTTAATCCGTCAGAAGTAACTTCATGTCCCAAGAAGTTTACACGAGTGCGGCACCATTGAGCTTTTTGCAGGGATAATTTGACACCTGCCCTTTTAAGTTGGCTGAGGACGTGTTTAAGCTCTGCAATGTGTTTTTCAAAGTCTGTGCTTTTGATTAAAACATCATCCACATAAGATAAGGTCCCCCTTTCCAGTGCGTCAGGCATAGCCTTATGCATGAATACAGCAAATTCATGTCCAGAATTTATGTATCCAAATGGAAGTCTCTGGAATGCATACTGAATCTTTTGGAAGGAGAATGCTAGCTTATATTGGTCCTCTTCATGTACCTTTATGGTCCAATATCCCTGTGCACAATCAATGGCAGTGAATATTTTGGATCCCTGCATTTGTGCTAGGCACTGGTCAATGTATGGTACAGGCCAGCCAGACATGTATACTCGTTTGTTTAGCTGTCTTAAGTCAGCACACAAACGCCATTGTCCATTGGGCTTAAGGACACCTAGAATAGGATTATTATAAGAGCTGTGCACCTGTCTGATAATACCTCTTTCTTCCAAATTCCTTATGATCTCTGCAAGAGAATCATATGAGGCTAAGGGAAGTCTGTATTGTTTGACAAATACAGGTGGCGCATTAGGATCTGTTTGTATTCTTGCAATGTGTAAGTCTGTGGTACCACAGTCATAAGAATCCTTAGCGAAAATATCCTTGTACTCCATCAGGAGTTCTCGCAGCTGTTGGCGTTCATCATCGCTAGAACAGCCATTAGCTAAGGATATTTGCTCTTCGACTATTTGCTGAAATCCTGGAAAGATTTCAGGCTGTCCTATTTCATAGGCTTCTTCCAGTCTAGAGGTGAGATCCCCTTGATTATAATTTACATTGCTCCCATGACTCTGGGTATTGGGGTAATCTTGCTGTTTGATTGGCTGATCAAACACCAGAGAGGCTTCTTCAATTTTACAGATGCCTTCCTCTGAGCTGAAGGGATAAATAGACTGAATATTAAATAGACCCTCTGGCATAGATGCAAAGGATTGTTCTATTAATTGTTCTTCAGTTAGGTATCCTTCAGGTATTAGCCCAATTACATTATTCTGGAATCCAAAAGTGTAATAACTTGATTCCAGTGCATATCCTATGGTAGTTCCCTTGGATAATGTTATATCCTGTGGGGTCATGTTATGCACAATAATATTTATTGGAACAGTTCCAATATTCACCATAGGAGTGTAGGTTACTGAGACACCCAGATTTTGTATTCTATGGGAGAGGCAAATCAGTGTTTCAGAAGTTTTTAATTTCTGACCTCTCTTTACCTGTAAGGGTAAAAGAAATTTATCAGCCCCAGCAGGAATTATGACATCGCTAGATACCTGCATATTCACAGTATATGGCAATTGCTGGTTTGATTTCAGGGCTGCATTTTCATCCTGAAATACTTCAGGGTCCCCCTTTAACCTGCTCCAGAGGCAAGAATTAATCAAATCTATTTGTATGGCATATCTATGTAAGATATCATTGCCAATGTATATTTGATTATGGGGAGTATTTAAAACTAAAAACAGGTGCTTCACTGACTTATTTCCTATAGAGATAGATAATAAGCACTTAGCGGTGATGTTATAGCTTTCAGACCTGTCATCCAGGTTGCTGACACTGTGGTCTTGGGGAGAAAGATATTTAATCACTTTAGGTTCAGCTATCTGCGCTAATAAACCTTCGCTTATATAGCTAGCTTCCTGTTTTAAGTTTATTTTAGCATACTCGGTTTTACCAAGGTCATGCACTTGTATAGGGATAAATAGATCCTCTTTAACTCTCTCAATCCCTGTGAGGTATTGAGTGTGGCCTCCCCCCTTAGGGATTTTATGATCCCCCTTGTGGAGTGATATGGTTAGTACATCGCCATCTAGGGAAATATTCGCTATCTTTCCAGGCGAAATTTTAAAAGTATTACCATCAGAGCCACTAAAAGGAGTCTGATCGTCTATTTGTAGAATAGTGATTTCAGGTGCAGAGTTATTCCTGAAATGAATCTCCACAGCATCTGGTTTCTCTTCCACCACGTGACAGCTATGTCGGGCGTGAGATATACCAGATTTTTCATAATTGATAGGCCGTTTAACTTGCGACCAAATTACATTATTTATGCAATCAATTATGGTGCTTAATCGTTTCAGGAGATCACTACCAATAATTAAACGATCAGTTGGCAGATCCACTATAATGACAGGGTGTCTTATGACCCTGTTCCCCAATTTAAATTTTAACCAGGCAGTACCGTCAACTTTTAGGGAGTCACCCCCAACACCTATTAGAGAACCGTCAAATTCTTTTATTTTAGGTTTGTGGGGTGTTAGCTCATTTAGCTGTGTGTAGTATCTGTGGGATAGGATAGTTGCCTGTGACCCAGTGTCAATTAATCCCCTGATAGGGTTGGAGACTGAATCTTGCAGCTCAACTAGTACATAATATCTTCCTGCAGTTTCTATCATTTCACACATAAAATTTGCATTCTCATACATTTGTGGGCTTCGCCACGTATTACCTGAGTTTGCCATGCTTTCCGATGCAGAAGAAGCTTCATACCTACCTGTTTCCTCTATGACAGGGTCGGCTGGATTCTTTTGTACTGCATCTGTGGAAACAAGGTTAAGAGAGAGCTGCAAAGGAAGAGATTTGTTAACTTTTTCCGGCTGATGTCGCTCATTGTCACAGCTAATTTGTCCGTTTCCGGTCTGTGGGGAGATAACATAATTAGTATCATTGATATTTATTACTACATTTTGTATATCTCTCCCCTCCCCTTCAGGTGATACTGCAGTATTTATGACTGTGCCTGTGGTCCACTGCTGACCACTGGCTGTACCCCTAAAAAAGTATTGTTCGGTTGCTGAGCCGTAGATTTTTGACTCATATTAGCGATTTGTTCACTCAACCGATTTAATTGGGTAAACAGCATATCTACCTGATTGTACAAATTACCTCTACCCCTGGGCCTATCTCTTGGTGCCCCATTGTACTGATTCCTGGACCATTGGGTTCCCTCAGAATCAGGGCCACTATTTCTATTCTGGCGTGGTTGCCCCTGGGGTTCAGCTTGTTCAGTATTAATATTTTGGGAAGCATTATATACCTGGGGTGTCTGGTTACCCTGAGAATATCTTCGCCGTCTATTGTATCTACCCTTGCGCGGATACCAATTATTTGGTGAGTATTCTCTTTGTGAGTAATTATTCACCTGATTATGTCCCCCACTTTGGTTATAGTCTCCCTGCGCCTCAACCTGTGTAGGGGGAGGGGCAGAATTAAACCTCTGTGGAGATGGCCTGTTTTGACTGGCCACCTCTGCATAAGTCCTCTTGTTAGACTTCAAATTGAGGGGGCTAGGTGACACCCTAGTTTCTGCCACAATTTTGGGTTTTGACTCCTTTTTAACCCCCTGCTCACTGGACTGCTGAATAGAGTATAACTTCGTACTCTCTTTGATCAGCCATTCCAATGAGCAGTCCTCATCAAAATCTCTAGCTAAGTTGATTTTGATGGGTGTAGGCAATGCTTCAAAAAATAAATTTACAAATTCTGAGCCATCAAATCTGGGATTATCTTCAGCCATACTGTACGCATTTTTCAATACAGAAAGGAATTCGACTGGACTCTGATTCGCACGACACTTTAAACCATATACCGCTATTTTCGCGGCAGTTTTAGTGCGATATTGCCCGAATTCTTTTCTGCATTGTTGTTTTACCCCATTCCAGGAATGAATATTCATATCCTTTAGTGAAACAAAGAATTTGTGATGCCTACTGTCAAATACCCAAGGCAGAAATTCAATTTTCAATTTCTCACTTGTAACATTCATTATAGCTAACGCATTTTCAAAAGCCTGTAAATGATCAATTACAGATGTTGTTCCCTTATTGGAGAATATAGGTACTGCGCGTTGTACGAAAGTGATTATTTTATGGGAATCATAGACTTTATCAGACTTGTTTTGGGATTCTCTGTTAGAGTTTCCCTCCCCCGCATCAGCTGCGCTACAGCTGTCCTCTGGATTTACATCCTGAGGGGATTGTCTATTTGGGAAATCTACTTCTGACCCGTTAGGGGTCATTTGTCTATGTTGTTCTATATATTTTTGTACCTCGTCCCTGACGCGTTCGCTAAAGGAGTTAGCATTATCTGTATTATTCTCACTGCTAATATAGGGGTTTTCATTATGGCGATATGACCTTTTTAAATCGCTTAATTCTCTCTGGCTTTGCGCAAGCTGTTTATTTAAATCTTGTATCTGCGCGATTAAGTCCATATTGTGCTTATCTAAGGTGGCTAGGTTTTGGGCAAATTCATCCATTTTATTTTTGGCTATTTTTAAACCCTCTTCGCGTCTGCGCGAGGAACGAATACTATTTTCTAGCTCCTGTATTTGCAATCGTTTGTCTGTGACACAAAACGACATTTCGTCAATTATGCATATTAAAAGGGGCCAGGATTTTAGTATTAGTTCGTCTCGCTTTTTGGGAGCTTCGCATTGATTAATCATTAATAATTCCTGGAAGAATTCATTCTCTTCATTCCACATATTATTATTAACGGTAATATTTTTAGCCCTAGTTTCAAGCATATCCATAAAATCATTTAATTCACCCGCAATATTAAACTTCCCTTTAAGGTAACTTAAGATATCTTTCTTAAGGACCTGACCTTTAGTAATAGGTATGGTTATGGGACCAATTTCATTGCTATGTATAGAATTAAATGAGTCACTTCTGGCTACAGACATTATTATATTGGTTTAGTACTTAGTTAAACTAAAACGCTAATACAATTTTTGCCAATAAAAAGAGAGAAGGAAAATGTTTATATTTCAAAAAAAAAATATTATTAATCTTGAAATATGAAAAATTAATATTCCAAAATATGAGAAATTAATATTTTTGATTAACTTTGAAAATATGAAAAATCAATATTTTTGATTAATTTTGAAATATGAAAAATTAATATTTTTATTAATTTTTCAAAATTAATCTTTAATAATATTTCAAGATATTAATGTCAATCTCGAAATATGAAAATTAATATTTCAACTTTTCAAAAAAAATTATATCTTCAAAATATTAATATCGAAATATGAATTATATTTTTTTTTTTTCTCTTTTATAATAATTTCTATTTACTTACAAATATATTATATCAATTATGATGGAATATTAATAAATCTCAGAAAAAGTGCCTCCAATTATTATGTCAGTATATTTATGAAAATCTTAGCAGTGCTATCCAAATAATATATATAAGTTTATGGCAGGGTTATAAACACAATACAAAGAAATAGAAACCCTTATCAACCATGCACCTACTAGACCATACAATTAATATAAATATCTGAATTCTTTTATTTAGTTAATATCCATAAACATATTGAACTATATTTGCAATAAAAGGAAACTAAATAAAAGTTTATATGCGTTAGAACCAACTCTTAAGATATGCTATTCTTCTTACAAAACCCAGAACAATATACCTTCACAATTCAGCCTTATTTATTTAACACAATGGGACTAAAAACCTTTAACATCCAAGCAATACAATTCTAAACAGTGTTTATAAAACAATAGGATAAAATATATATTCTGCTATTTAACTGCAATTTATCCTAATACAAAATTAACCGACAATATCAGAACTTGTATAGATGAGTTACTTAGCCAATTCAGACACAGATTTGAACAATACCTAGGCTTATAACTACCAATTTAAAATACAATATACTTCACCAATTTTGAACCAATTCGTAGCGGTCTTTAGGTCATCTCATTTGAAAGAAGGTTTTTGCACAAATCAAGGATAAGTTTTAAGCTCCTTGCTGAAGTGAACTTTTTTTTTTTTCAAGTATATCGCAGCCAAAATCAGATCACTAATTTTCAACAAGTTACAGACAACTCTCTTTGTGCATTCAACACTCCCATTATATAATCATTGATGACATCATGTGGGTGGCACTACGGGAGCTGACCTTCCCATTGGTTATCTGGGAAGTCTAAATCGGATTGGCCCTTGGAAATTTCATTTTTAACAGCCAGAAAGAACCTTCTGGCTGTAGTTCTCGCAACATAACACCAGGTGGCAGCATACAGTACAACATAGCAATACAATACAGCATTTCTGACATTTTTAAGCAAGTTAATTTTTTTTTTATAAAATGGTTATTTAATCAGATCACACTCTCTGCATTAATCATATATAACCCCAATTACAGATGGTTAATATTAGGTTATTTTTTCTGATTATTCTGATACCAAATATGTTATATTATTAACATTTTATTATATTAAGGTAATTTAATACTGCTAATTAGTAGCTTAAAATGCATTACAATTTTATCGGTATCCTGGCATTTATATGTGAATAATAGCTTATTTTTAATTCAGTATTGTACTGTATTCCAAGTGAATCCTGTCTATGTAGATCTGAAATAAGAAAATAAATGTTAATAATCACTTCTCTTCAGGTCCATAAACACCTATTCATGTTTTTA
Source organism: Bombina bombina (assembly GCF_027579735.1). Taxonomy (NCBI): domain Eukaryota; kingdom Metazoa; phylum Chordata; class Amphibia; order Anura; family Bombinatoridae; genus Bombina; species Bombina bombina. Next base: position 750,525,162 of record NC_069499.1, read on the forward strand.
AACACACAGAGGCTAAGTAAGATCTTTTATGTTTTCAAAACATATAAATATATATACACATATATACATATATATACACACATATATATATATATATATATACACACATACATGCACATTCACTTCTATGTAGATTTGAGATTATCTGTCTGAAAAATATAAACAAAACAGAATTTATTACACATTTTTGACTGATTAAAACAGTTACCTCCCAAGCTTAGCAAATACCCATGTAATAATAATATAGAATTAGACAATTTCCCAAATTTCTATATTTAATACATTCTGGGGCATGTATTTAAACAGAGAGAGAAAAAAAAATGTTTATTTGCTGTCTGCTTACGTGACTTCCAGAGTCACATCTTAGCATTTGTCTGTGTTTTCCAAGGCCTTTATTGCTCCACATGGGGTCAATCCATGAGGAGTTGTAAGAGTCTTTAAAACAGCATATTTCCTGTTTAGCCAGCAGTGCAGATGTGTATTTGATTTTATTTGTGTCACCTTCCCCCAAGAGGGGTTTTTGCAGTAAGTCTTCAAATAGAGATTCAGTGAGATAGAACTGTTGTATCACACGTGTCAAATTCCAAAGGGGTCCTTGAACACATTCTTTTCTCACCTCACCAAATGTTCTGAGGTTATAAAATCTGCATATATAGTCAAATGAATAGGGTCACTGAGCTATTTCCTTTAGAAAAGAAATGTTTGTGTTTCAAAAAGGCTCTACTGATCGTCAATCCTGATAGACGTGTATTAGAAGCTGTGTTCAACAAACTCATGTTTAATTAATCCTGAGTTCTCATCTAACATATACAGTGTATAAAATATACATATATATATATATATATATATATATATGTACACATATGTAATATTCATCATAATATTCATATACTCTGACACTAGACAATTCAGACAGGTATCCGGTGAGGGGAAATCGTACTCTAACGAAATACAAGTAGACTCAGTTATCAATTTATCTTCCCTTCAACTTACTAAAGATCAGCTAGAACTACTTAGCTTAGGCCTAGGTTTTGCTCCTACGACAAAATTTGATATATTTCAGACAATGATAGATGTGAATCGTCTTGTCAGAAATATTACTCTGAAAAAACATTTTTCTGCCAATGCTTCAGAATGTACATTGTATAGTGATAATCCGATTTCCAATCCACATACTATAGAATCCTTTACTGAGGCATGTGATGTTCTGAATTTGCAACATTTATACTCTGAATCTTCCTCCAATCAGGGAACAATCAACAATGCTGCCACCTTTAAAGAAAAATCAAAATTCTATCCTATTCAAAGTAGGGGTCAGATTATAGAGACATTTCACTCTCGGGTAGAACGAGATTTACAAACTCTTAATGACAATCCTACAGGGTATACTCAAAACTTGCCGAAAAGATTGAGGCAAGCTATGACCACTTTACAAAATGACACTAGTATTGTCATACGTCCGGCCGATAAAGGTGGCAGCATTGTTGTCCTCAATAAATCAGATTATATAGCGGAAGCACATCGCCAACTGCACAATCCACAGGAATACATTCCTTTGACCACTAATCCCACAGCTAGATTTAAAAGGGAACTCCTTGAAATTTTGAATGATGGTGTGGAACATGGGTTTCTGAATGAACAGACTGCTTCATTTCTGTATGTACAACATCCCAAGACACCCATGTTCCACCTATTTCTAAAGGTTCACAAATCTTTAACCAATGTCAAGGGACGCCCCATTGTTAGTGGGGTAGATTCCCTATTAGAGAGACTTTCATCTTGGCTTGATGCTATTCTGCAACCTTTAGTAAATAGCTTACTTTCCTATACTAAGGATACAAAACACATTATCAACCTATTGTCAAATCTTAAATGGAAAGATAATTTTGTGTGGGTTACAATAGATGCAGTCTCTCTGTACTCATCTATACCCCACTCAGAAGGTATCAAGGCCATAAAGTACTTTTTAGTAAATTATACAGATTATACTGAAGACTTTCAAATCTTCATCATCCGTGTGCTGGAATTTTTACTTACACACAATTTCTTCTGTTTTGAGACTGACTACTATCTCCAGAAAAGAGGTACAGCAATGGGGGCAAAATTTGCCCCCTCATATGCGAATCTGTACCTTGGCTATTGGGAAATCAACTGCATCTATGGAGATGATAATCCCTACAGGTCATCTATGTATTTCTATAAGAGATACATAGATGACCTGCTTTGTATTTGGTCTGGACCTCTAGATGAGGTGCCTAATTTTGTCTCTTGGCTGAATCAGAATGAGTTGAACTTGAGTTTCACCTTCATCTCTGATACTGTCAACATTGACTACCTTGATTTAACCCTAAGTGGCAATTGTGATGGCACAATTTCCACAAAGGTTTTTCGCAAGCCAATAACAGGCAATACACTCTTGCATGCAAATTCCTGTCATCCTACCAACACTGCCTATGCTGGGGCGAAAGGCCAGTTTATGAGGATAAAAAGGAATTGCAGCAAAGAGGAAGATTACAAACATGAGGCAAGTCAACTAGAAAATAGACTTAGATCTAGACAATACTCCAAAAGACATATTAAACAGGCAAGACAACAGGTGGACCTTATCCTCAGACAGTCTATGTTACTTGATAGATGTAAGAACACTAATAGTAACTTTCAAGGTGTACATTTTGTTACTGAATATAGTGCTCAATACCATGAAGTTTGCAATATAATCAAAAAACACTTTCCCCTACTAATTGCAGATGACAAGTTAACAGATGTAGTAAAAAATGGTATTAGATGCTCTTATAAGAAGTGCGCCACTCTAGCTTCTATACTCTCTCCTACACAACTTAGGCCCACTACACAACATACTAGCTCTTGGTTGAGACATCAGGGCATGTATAAATGTGGACACAAAAAGTGTAGACCATGTGACTATGTACAAACCACGAGTGAGTTTAAATCTACCGTAACAGGGACTACCTATTCCATTAAATCCTGTTTAAACTGTACCAGTACCTATGTCATATACCTTGTCACTTGCATTCTCTGTAATGTTCAATATGTTGGTCTCACGTCTAGGGATGTCAACTCAAGAATAAGAGAACATATCTCCTCCCTAACAAGGGGCAAGGCCACAACTCCCCTAGTGCAACATTTTGCCACCAAACACAATTGTAGCCTAGACTCCTTCAGATGGACAGCTATCGAACAAGCCAAAGTCCCTAATAGGGGGGGTGATATAGACAAAGTTTTAGCTAAACGTGAAACCTATTGGATCTTTCAATTAAAAACCAGACTTCCTCAGGGTCTGAACTCCAAATTTGATTTGATCAATTTTTGGGAGTGAATAAACACATATTTACATATCTACAAATCTACATATTTACATACTACACACTATCAACATAGCTATAAACTGAGGGGGTATTTATGAGTGGTCCTTTTATGATACTGATATATTTCTGCTGTTTATATCATATACACTTTTATATAGTGTTAGTGACCTGTAACTTGCTCCTTTTACCCCCTTTTGTTTATATCCTATATTCATGTATTTACATACATTCATGTGTATTTTTGCTTTGACTTTTCTTGAACACCACATGTAACAGATAACTGATATATTAACTAGAGGTACTATGTCTGTGGCATGGACCATTTTTTGTATTTTTTTGTATATTTATACCAACTCACTATACCTGTTCAGTTAATAAATTTATCGAAGCTATTGTAAGCTGTATATTCCAGCTTGCCACTAACTGAAATATAGGTCCTTTCTCTTATCCATATTTTATCAATGTGCCATTTCCCTAGTTGCTATTATGTCATTTTCCATCTCGTTTATATTCCTAAAGGTATACTTGCTGTCATATACTTTGTATTTTGTAAATCATATAGGTAAGACATACATAGGGTTAACTTAATTGTACAATCAGGATGTGCTAGATTGGGCGTTTCTTTTAATTATACCTTTCAGTGTTTTAGCCAATTAGATTGTTCTTTACCTGTCTTAACTACCTTAGAGACATAGCACCTTAGGCTATGATTACGGCATTTAGCCGAAACATGTAAGCCACTGGTGCTACGCTCTTTCTACTCCTCCTCCAAGGCTGTTGTTGGGACCGAGTGAGCTGCGTCTCACAAGAATTTCCCTTTTAAACGTTTACAATAAAGGACTGTTTTTACTATATTCACCTGGGACTCTACTTCTTCATTTTTTAACCCTGGCACCTTCACATTCTGTGATAAAGTCTGATTTAACCCTGGTACCTTCACATTCTGTGATAAAGCCTGATTTAACCCTAGCACCTTCACATTATGTGATAAAGCCTGATTTAACCCTAGCACCTTCACATTCTGTGATAAAGTCTGATTTAACCCTAGCACCTTCACATTCTGTGATAAAGCCTGATTTAACCCTAGCATCTTCACATTCTGTGATAAAGCCTGATTTAACCCTAGCATCTTCACATTCTGTGATAAAGTCTGATTTAACCCTAGCACCTTCACATTCTGTGATAACGTCTGATTTAACCCTGGCACCTTCACATTCTGTGATAAAGCCTGATTTAACCCTAGCATCTTCACATTCTGTGATAAAGCCTAATTTAACCCTAGCATCTTCACATTCTGTGATAAAGCCTGATTTAACCCTGGCACCTTCACATTCTGTGATAAAGTCTGATTTAACCCTGGCACCTTCACATTCTGTGATAAAGCCTGATTTAACCCTGGCACCTTCACATTCTATGATAAAGCCTGATTTAACCCTGGCACCTTCACATTCTGTGATAAAGTCTGATTTAACCCTAGCACCTTCACATTCTGTGATAACGTCTGATTTAACCCTAGCACCTTCACATTGTGTGATAAAGCCTGATTTAACCCTAGCACCTTCACATTATGTGATAAAGCCTGATTTAACCCTAGCACCTTCACATTATGTGATAAAGCCTGATTTAACCCTGGCACCTTCACATTCTGTGATAAAGCCTGATTTAACCCTAGCACCTTCACATTATGTGATAAAGTCTGATTTAACCCTAGCACCTTCACATTCTGTGATAAAGTCTGATTTAACCCTGGCATCTTCACATTCTGTGATAAAGCCTGATTTAAACCTGGCACCCTCACATTCTGTGATAAAGTCTGATTTAACCCTAGCACCTTCACATTATGTGATAAAGCCTGATTTAACCCTAGCACCTTCACATTATGTGATAAAGGCAGATTTAACCCTAGCACCTTCACATTATGTGATAAAGGCTGGTTTAACCCTGGCACCTTCATATTCTGTGATGAAGCCTGATTTAACCCTGGCACCTTCATATTCTGTGATGAAGCCTGATTTAACCCTGGCACCTTCAGATTCTGTGATAAAGCCTGATTTAACCCTGGCATCTTCACATTCTGTGGTAAAGCCTGATTTAACCCTGGCATCTTCACATTCTGTGGTAAAGTCTGATTTAACACTGGTTCCTTCATATTCAGTGTTACAGTTTGAGAGCTAGCTGGTGATTGGTGGCTATACACATATGACTCTTGTCATTGCATCAATATGTAGCTCCCAGACATTGCTGCTCTGGAGCTAACTTTAACTATGAGTATCTCCTTTGCAAAAGTTTAACACATAATTGTATGCAACAATAGCGCAATAATTGAATGTTCTAACACTTTATACCATTTACTTTTTTCAATTGTGTGTCTCTTTAATATATTTTCCAGAGCATTGAATTGGCATCCAAAAGCTGTGTGAGATATTTTGTATTGCTCTTGTAAAGGAATAGAACACAAAATTACTAATGGCCGTCTGGGGTAGCCCAAAGCTGGTCAGATGAAAGATAAAGCATTGGTGCAACCGGGTCACAGCCAAATACATCACCATAATAAAGCTCAGCCATTTGCTGTGAAATAAGCCAAATACACAGATATGTAGTTCTTTAAAACTGTTACAAAAGTACTTTTCTGGCCCTGACACGTACTATAAATCCTATAAATAATTTAATGTAGCAGAGGGCCCGTACAGTATACAGACTATGGGGCCTATTTATTAATGTGCGCCGCACATTGATAAATGCTGAGAGCATACTTTCTTATGAACTATTTGTGCAATGCCTCCCCCTGCAGATTCGCGGCCACTTGCAGGGGGTGTTAATCAGCCCAATCGTATAGGATCGGGCAGATTGATGTCCGCGGCCTCTGAGCATATTTTAACAGTGATTCATAGGTAAATACATAGCGCTATATTACAAGTGGTGGGTTATTTAGTGCTCCCGCTTAAGAGTAAACTTTGATAGAAGTAAGATTTTTGCACACGTCGGGTAGCACGCTTATTACATGTTGAAAGTAAAAAATTAGCGTGCGAGCGAAACCCAAATCGTGCAGACTTTGGATATCACAACCGCACTAACTTTTCCTCCCCATAGACTTCAATAGAGAGTGCAGAAGTAAACAACATAATACTTATCGCTCATGCTCTTACCTGACAAGAGTTATTAATATTTCAAACTGCTATGTTCTTCAGATACAGGAAAATGTTATTTTAATTTTAAATACATATTCCTATATATATCTGCATATATCTATACCTGTATATCTATTCCTATAGATACATAGGTAAAGGTATCCATTTTAAATTATCATATATATATATATATATATATATATATATATACTGTATATATATATATATATATATATATATATATATATATATAAATGAAGTTTTTCTCTAAGGGAACAACATAGGAATGGAATGTATAATATGCGTAACACGCTTTGTGCTTCGCAGTTTGTTTCTGACGTACTGTCGGGTTAGCGCACATGAAAACAGTAATTTCAAAGCACGTTATTGAAATATTACATATAAAATATTAAAAAAATATTAATAATTAATTATTATTCAAAATTATTATAGATACTAAAAAATTATATATATTCTATGAATTATTTATATTTTTTACAGTATCTGTAATAAGTTTTAATAATTATTACTAATATTTTTAAATATTTTATATGTACAACCCCAATTCTGAAAAAGTTGGGACAGTATGGAAAATGCAAAAACAAACAAACAAACAAAAAGAGTCATGAGAAAATTCAATTCACCCTGTACTATATTCAAAACACATTTGGCCAGATTACGAGTTTTTGTCGGTAAGGCTGTGCGGTGCTAACGCTCCTTTTTTTCTTACCGCTCACTTAATACAACGCTGGTATTACGAGTTTTCTACAAGCCGGCGTTAGCCTCAGAAAAGTGAGCGTTGAGCAAAATTTAGCTCCACATCTCACCTCAATACCAGCGTTGCTTACGGTAGCGGTAAGCTGGCAAAACGTGCTCGTGCACGATTTCCCCATAGGAAACAATGGGACTGAGCTGGTTGAAAAAAAACAAACACCTGCAAAAAAGCAGCGTTCAGCTCCTAACGCAGCCCCATTGTTTCCTATGGGAAAATGAAATGTATGTCTGCACCTAACACCCTAACATGAACCCCGAGTCTAAACACCCCTAATCTTACACTTATTAACCCCTAATCTGCCGCCCCCGCTATCGCTGACACCTACATTATATTATTAACCCCTAATCTGCCGCTCCGGACACCGCCGCCACCTACATTATACTTATGAACCCCTAATCTACTGCCCCCAACATCGCCGACAACTACATTATATTTATTAACCCCTAATCTGCCCCCCCCCAACGTTGTTGCAACTATATTAAATGTATTAACCCCTAATCTGTCGCTGCCAACGTCGCCGCCACTGTAATAAAGTTATTAACCCCTAAACCTAAGTCTAACCCTAACCCTAACACCCCCCTAACTTAAATATAATTTAAATTAAACTAAATAAATTTAACATAATTAAATAAATTAATCCTATTAAAAACTAAATACTTACCAATAAAATAAACCCTAAGCTAGCTACAATATAACTAATAGTTACATTGTAGCTAGTTTAGGATTTATATTTATTTTACAGGCAACTTTGTATTTATTTTAACTAGGTACAATAGTTATTAAATAGTTATTAAATATTCAATAACTACCTAGCTAAAATAAGTACAAAATTATCTGTAAAATAAACCCTAACCTAAGTTACAATTACACCTAACACTACACTATAATTAAACTAATTACCTAAACTACCTACAATTAATTACAATTAACTTAAATAAACTAAATTACGAAAAAAAAACACTAAATTACAGAAAATAAAAAAAGAATTACAAGAATTTTAAACTAATTACACCTAATCTAATCCCCCTAATAAAATAAAAAAGCCCCCCAAAATAATTAAATTCCCTACCCTATACTAAATTACAAATAGCCCTTAAAAGGGCCTTTTGCGGGGCATTGCCCCAAAGTAATCAGCTCTTTCACCTGTAAAAACCCCCCAACATTAAAACCCACCACCCACACACCCAACCCTACTCTAAAACCCACCCAATCCCCCCTTAAAAAAACCTAACATTAACCCCCTGAAGATCACCCTACCTTGAGACGTCTTCACAAGTGGACCTAGGTTACTCATAGGTAACATAGGTACTGATTAAGGTTTGTCCTAGTTTATATATTATTCAAGATATTTACCAAACAATAGTGGTAACTGAGTTAGATTTACCTTAATTCACGATATTTCTAGTGGTACCTATAAGGTAACTGACTCTTTACCCAAATACTTTAGGAAAGCCTAGTACAAGTTTTTAACGGTATTAACAGGTAAAAATCAGGAGTGTGTCAGATATTTTACTCTCTATAGTAGTGTGGGTAGCACAGTATTTATTTTAATGAATCCAGATACTTACTAGCAATATTTAACAAACGGTATTAAAAGGTAATCCAATATTTGAGTTCATAATATGACTCCCTACAATTACACATAAGGAAACCTAAGTACAAACTATTAAGGTATTAACAGATAACAACAAGGAGTTTATCTGACTTTTTACCTTTTATAGTCGAATTCATTGTAATTTACCAGTGGCATCCATAACACTTATCTAAAGGTCTGTTTCCCTGAACCCAGAAATTTACCAGTGATAAATAATTTCTAGAGGCAACCCAATATGAGAGTCTACCAATTGACTCCTTACATTAACACTCTAGGAAATCCAAGTATAATTCACTACGGTATTAATAAGTAAAAACAAGAAGTGTATCAGACCACTCACTCCTCATAGTTTTGTGGGTTGTACAGTACTTATCCATATCAACCCAGATAATTATTAGAGATATTCAATAAAAGGTATCAATAGGTTACACAATATTTGAGTTCATTAATTCTCTATATTAACATTTTTCGGAACTCAAGTAATTACAAGAAGTGTATTTGACTTTCCACTCTCTATCACTATTGTGGGCAGGACAGCACTTAATAACCCACAATTTATCACCAAAATATTATAAGGTCAGAGGTTTGTATAATAACCAAACCAACCTATGAAGAGAATTACATACAATCTTGGGTGCATAACTTATTGTGTCTACACACACTATATTTGGCAGACGCTCAACTAATACCCTCTATTATTAGTGGTTATTGTATATTCCACACGCTTTTTCCTTTATTATCCTCTAACATATTAAATATTCATAACTTACCCCAATTAAGGATTATTGTTACCTTACATGAGTAATATGCCAAGAGACAATCTTGTCATTTGATTTACAAAGAGACTCCACATATACCTAACGAAGGTGTTTGTCTCTATTAACCAGTAGTGACAGTATCTGGTTAACAAGTGGTGGATCCAAATTTCTATTTCTTTTAAAAATGTTTGTAAATCCCCTGTTTTTAACATGATCTAGTAAAAGTTATATTTTAATTTCTAATTTTTTGTATCACACAAAACGTTCACAGAGTGCTATATTTGTACCCTTTTGTCAGTTTCTTACTGATTTTCTGTCAAATTCTATTGGCTGTTCCAATCAGCCAATAGAATGCGAGGTCAATCCTATTGGCTGATTGCATCAGTCAATAGGATTTTTCCTACCTTAATTCCGATTGGCTGATAGGATTCTATCAGCCAATCGGAATTCAAGGGACGCCATCTTGGATGACGTCACTTAAAGGACCAGTCATTCAGTCGTCGGCTGTCGGATGAAGAGGATGCTCCGAGTCAGATGTCTTGAAGATGGACCTGCTACGCTCCGGAAGGATGAAGATAGAAGATGCCGTCTGGATGAAGACTTCTGCCACTTGGAGGACCTCTTCTGCCCGGATCGGATGAAGACTTCTGCCCCTCTGGAGGTCCACTTGTGCCCGGCTGGGTGAAGACGTCTCAAGGTAGGGTGATCTTCAGGGGGTTAGTGTTAGTTTTTTTAAGGGGGGATTGGGTGGGTTTTAGAGTAGGGTTGGGTGTGTGGGTGGTGGGTTTTAATGTTGGGGGGGGTATTGTATTTTTTTTACAGGTGAAAGAGCTGATTACTTTGGGGCAATGCCCCGCAAAAGGCCCTTTTAAGGGCTATTTGTAATTTAGTATAGGGTAGGGAATTTTATTATTTTTGGGGGCTTTTTTATTTTATTAGGGGGATTAGATTAGGTGTAATTAGTTTAAAATTCTTGTAATTCTTATTTTATTTTCTGTAATTTAGTGTTTTTCTTTCGTAATTTAGTTTATTTAATTTAATGGTAATTAATTGTAGGTAGTTTAGGTAATTAGTTTAATTATAGTGTGGTGTTAGGTGTAATTGTAATTTAGGTTAGGCTTTATTTTACAGGTAAATTTGTACTTATTTTAACTAGGAAGTTATTAAATAGTTAATAACTATTTAATAACTATTGTACCTAGTTAAAATAAATACAAAGTTGCCTGTAAAATAAATATAAATCCTAAGCTAGCTACAATGTAACTATTAGTTATATTGTAGCTATCTTAGGGTTTATTTTATAGGTAAGTATTTAGTTTTAAATAGTATTAATTTATTTAATAGTAGTAAATTTATTTCATTTTATTTAAATTATATTTAAGTTAGGGGGTGTTAAGGTTAGGGTTAGACTTAGGTTTAGGGGTTGATAAATTTAATATAGTAGCGGCGACGTTGGGGTCGGCAGATTATGTGTTGATAAATGTAGGTAGGTGTCGGCGATGTTAGGGACAGATGATTAGGGGTTAATAAAATTTAACTAGTGTTTGCAAGGCGGGAGTGCGGCGGTTTAGAGGTTAAGAAATTTATTAAAGTGGCGGCGATGTCCGGTCGGCAGATTAGGGGTTAAATAATTTTATTATAGTGTTTGCGATGTGGGGGGGGCCTCGGTCTAGGGGTTAATAGGTAGTTTATGGGTGTTAGTGTACTTTTTAGCACTTTAGTTAAGAGTTTTATGCTACGGCGTTATCCCATAAAACTCTTAACTACTGACTTTTATATGCGGTAGGAGTCTACCGCTCAATTTTTAAGGCGTTCGTAATACCGGCGTTAGGCAAATCCCATTAAAAAGATAGGATACGCTAAAGATTATAGTGACCTCGAAAATCTTTCCAGAACCCTGAACATTCCGTTCCGTTCTCCAAGTGAAGACAACGTCTTATCTCCACCTACAGCTGCAGAGCCAGGTCCTTCACGTCCAACAGAACAAAGACCACAGTGGCAAAGAGCCTTGCCGAAAAGGAGAAGAACGGAAAAAGCACCAACCAGGGAGGAAACCCCTCCTCCCTGACTCAACATCTCCCTCCAGATTTGAAACCCTTTGTCATCCTGCTGGACCCCTGATTTGTAGCCCCTTTGACTCCGGTACATCCTATGGATGACCACTCAATAAACCAGGTTTCTTTTACACTTCTTTTTGCCTATCCTGATGCTGAAGGAGTAGATGAATGAAGAATGGACCTGCCCTGGTAAAGTACAGACTCAAATAACAATAAATTCATTTTGGCATGCTCTTTTACAGCACTCAATAAAACACCTAACAGACCACAAATTGTTACAATGAATCACACTAAATCTGTTCTTAATTGTATTGTGATGATTTAGTTAGAAAGTTACAATGTTCATAGGTATTTGTATGTTCCTACACAACCTGTTATGTTACGGCACCTCTATGTTAGCTTGAAAAGGTCTCTGGCCTAGGATATGCTTGACTGAATCTTATGGACTAGAAAGGGATAACCAACTCCATATGAAACTAGCTAATCTAGACCCCCACAGCAGGGGGTAAAAATGGACGAAAGGAAGTCGGAACTCAAGTTAAAATGTATCTAGTCAAGATATGGTTCTTTATATCTAATGTGTTTATAGAAGGTTTTCCATAATAACATGTGTCAGGACTTAAGTTTTATACTGAGTTTCTTTTATCTCACCTAAGAATTACTTAGAACAAACTCCGCTCATAACCATTACTAATTATAGATTTTCCCTATATTAAGAAAAACTATGATTAAAAGCAAAAGCTTAAAGATACTTTTAGCCACACAAAACAAATTTTTGGTGTTCATAACGCCCGGAGACCAGATTATAGACCCTATTGATAATGGTCTCCTTGAGTTAAATATTGCCAACTAAGTTTTACCCATCACCCTCGGGTAGTACGATTCTCAATATTTGATGTCCCCAAATAATTAAACAACGTATATCCTTGATCAGGTAGATAAACTTTGTATACTAAATTACCTAATCCTGATATTATATGCTCTCCTAAATACCCTAGGAGTATGGTAGGCGATATTCCTCCTCCCTTGTAAGGTGTACCACAATATGGATAGTACACTTAAAGCAACAATTATTGGTATTACAATGTTTTTTCATGTAATTTTGAATATATTTTACTTTCAATCTGTGATTAATGTTTTTTTTTATTATTCCTTATCCCTCTGTCCAGTCTCGGGAACCCCATCTCTATATCGGGGGAAAAACTCTAATAAAATTCATATATTAGCTGCTATCCCTAGCTCCCAAACTAATGAATAGCCCAATTACGGAGATAAAGTTCATATCACATAATGCTAAAGGCCTCAATAGTCCCCAAAAAAGATCACTAGCCCTACGGGATTATAAGAGACACAGGGGAGACATTCTCTTTATCCAAGAGACCCATTTTAAAAGAGGTCATGAACCTAAGTCTAGTTTCCAAAAATTTGGGCAGAGCTATTTCTCGTCGCACACTACTAAGCATAATGGAGTGGGTATACTGATTAAGAGAGGGTTACCTTTCAAACTTTCCTCCTCCCATAAAGATGGTGAAGGGAGATATTTGATCCTGGTAGGATATCTCTATCATAGACCTATTACATTAGTGAGCTTATACGCCCCAAATGTGAACCCAGCCCCTTTTTTTAATCAGCTCACCAATAAAATACTAGAGATATCCAGAGACGGCTTAATCTTAGGGGGCGATTTTAATCTAGCATTCGACCCAACATTAGATTGCTCAACGGGCTCATCCTCTACCCCTAATAAAACATTAAGGCAAATAAAACACTCCCTCTCACAACTTGCAATTCACGACACATGGCGTCTACAACATCCGAATAACAGGGATTTTACGTTTTACTCCAACCCTCACAAGCTATACACAAGGATTGACTATCTCTTTGCGGACATATCCAGCTTGTCTTCCATAACACAAACTAAATTAAACCCCATAACGTGGTCAGACCATGCTATTATTAGTTGCCAATTTCAGCGGCGTCCATCTGACCTCTCCACTTCACAATGGAGACTTGATGAATCTCTCATCAGAGACCCCCAGCTACACATACAGATACAAAAGACACTAATTGACTATTTCCAAAGGAACGATACCCCTGATATAGATATACAACATATATGGAACGCTCATAAATGCGTTATTCGGGGAGAACTAATAGCGCTTAAAGCCGCAAAGAGGAAACAACAGAATATTTATCTAGACTCTTTATTAGCAGACATTACCAAACTTCAAGACTTACATAAAATATACCCCACAAATACATCCCTGACAGACAGTATAGCTCAAGAATAAAGCCTTATACCTCAGGAAAATCTATTATGAATGAGCAAATAAGCAGGGCAGAATGCTAGCCCGCCAGCTTAAGAAACGTACTAACAAACATTATATAATGGAAATTCGAGACACAAATGGAGCTAGGAAGTCCACTTCTAAAGACATTATTCAGACTTTTAGGGACTACTACGATACCTTATATATTATTAGACAAGACGCAAACGACCCCCATCCTACAGACATAGCGAACTATCTTAACGATATTATTCTCCCTAAACTATCTGTAGAACAACAGGATGAACTAGACACTCCATTCTCGGAAGAGGATATATTGGTTGCTATCTCATCTCTCCCTTCTGGTAAATCCCCTGGCCCAGATGGATTCGGGAACTCCTACTTCACAAAATTTAAAGAAATTCTGTCCCCATATCTACTTCGGTACTTTCAAAGCATAGATGATGTTGGAGCTTTCCCTCCTTCATCACTCCAGGCACATATAACGGTAATCCCCAAACCGAACAAATCCCCAGACCTAGTTACTAATTACCGTCCCATTTCACTTATCAATACAGACCTTAAGATTTATGCGAAAATAATCGCGACTCGTCTTAATCGAATTCTTCCCACCCTCATTAACAATGACCAGGTCGGTTTCGTCCCGGGACGAGAAGCGAGAGACAACACGGTACGCAACATACATTTAATCTGGCATGTAATGAACAAAAATGTCCCCACTACGTTTATATCTACAGACGCCGAGAAGGCATTCAACCGTATTAACTGGTCCTACCTAAGAGCTTCCCTCGAGGCCTTTGGTTTTAGCTCCATTACCTTAAAACGGATATTTGCCCTGTATGCTGCACCTAGTGCCCGTATACTTGTAAATAGCACACTCTCATCTCCGATTGAAATTAAAAACGGCACTCGTCAGGGCTGCCCCCTTTTACCTTTACTGTTTGCCCTATTTATTGAAACCCTAGCAGCAAAGATTCGAAAAACGTCGGCAATTCGAGGCGTTGAGGTGGGGGACGGACGAATACAAGGTGTCGTTATTTGCCGATGACATCCTGTTCACATTGACTGACCCTGTAACATCTATTCCCCCATTATTACTCAAACTCTCCATGTTTAATAAAATGACAGATTTTCTAATTAACCAGAACAAGTCTGAAATTCTAGCCCTTGGCCTCTCTGAAAACTCCATTAACCAAATTAATAATTATTGTCCCTTTAGATGGTGTCCAAAAGCACTTAAGTATCTGGGGGTTTATCTCCCTAAATCTACCGACCAATTATTCCAAGCTAACTATCTACCCATTAAAACAGCAATAATGCGAGATCTCTCATCCTGGGGCTCAAAAACACTCTCTTGGTGGGGCAGAATTAATACCGTAAAAATGAACATCTTCCCGAGACTCCTCTATATTATGGTGACAGTGCCGGTGCCCTTGCCTCCCGGCTACCTCCTCCAAGTACAAAAATTAATTAACACTTTTGTATGGCAAAAGAAGCCCCCAAGAATAAACAAAACCACTATGACATTACCGCGTGAGCATGGCGGTTTAGGATTGCCTGATTTGGAGAGATACAGAATATCTGTGTTTCTGCAAAGAATTTTGGATCGGAGGACGGCCGGGAGGCAGAGGAGATGGGTCCATCTTGAAGAGCAGATAAATGCAGGACTCCTGCTAGCATCAATATGCTGGAATCCTGGCTTCACTGAAAAAATTAAAATGCTCTCCAATCCAATCACAAAAGAGACCGTTAACCAATGGGACATGGCCCTTCGCCATCATCCTTGCTTGTCCTCAAACCCCAGCCCCTTAACTTCTCTTAGTCACAACACAGAATTCTCACTAGATTCCCTAACGAAACCAAACCCCAACACCCCGACTACTGAAGACACACTACTATACAATGTCATAGCAAATGACTCTATATGCACTCAGGCCCAGCTGATAGACAAGGGATATGACTGGGCAAACAACTGGTTTACTTACAGGAGACTACATAACTACATATTCACACACAAATATAGGAATAATATGACTCGCACCCCTACCAACATCGAGAAACTATATCTTTTAAAGTCACCAATGGGCCACTCTCTTTCTGCCATATATAAAATTTTAACTCAACCTATGCCTGGAAACCTCCCATATTCGATAGAGATGTGGGAAAGAGAACTAGGCATAATTATTCTCCAACAAATAGCAGCTAACATGTTTTCAAATACAAAGAAATCTTCTGTATCCGCATCTGTCCTAGAAACTAACTATAAAATTCTACACTGCTGGTACTTGACCCCAAGGAAGATGCACCGGTTATACCCTAGCACCGATAATAAATGCTGGAGATGCGGGCATGTGGGAAGCGGCATGGGACATATGTGGTGGTGGTGCTCCCTATTAAATCAGTTCTGGTACAAGGTTATAGATGAAACTAGAAAAATACTCTACACGACTTTACCACCAGATCCTCTAATTTGGCTGTTAAACAAATCTGTCAAACTCCCGCTCAAATCCCTACTTCCTCTATTCCGCATACTTGCAAATAGTGTAAAAATGTTGATAGCTAGAAATTGGAGGACAAAAGATATTCCCACAATAGATATGTGGAGAGCTAAGGTATCCGAGCTCTTAGAATTAGAAGAGTATTCCGCTTACAAAAAGGGAAACATAGACAGTTTCATAGCGATAAAAGCAACTTGGGATGAATATAATAGACCACAGAGACCTACTTGAGATGTAAGCTGAAATTTTATAATCCCCATAGTATAAAAATATTATTTTTTGCATCATCCCGAGACTGGACAAACCCCTACCCCTCCCCTCCTTTCCTAATAATTTTTCTTTTATGGTTATAACCAGTTTTATCAATATATGAAAAAAAGGTTTGGATCTTTATTGCCTCTTAGTCATTGTTAATATATACATTACGTATGATGTACGTGTATGATATAAGTTATATGCTGATTCAACATCAATAAAAGAATTTGCAAAAAAAAAAAAAAGATAGGATACGCAATTGACGTAAGGGGATTTGCGGTATGCTAAAATTGTGGGGAAAAAGTGAGCGGTAGACCCTTTCCTGCCTGACTCGTAATTCTAGCGGACGTCCCTGGAAAAGATGAAGTCTGGATGGCAGCATATGTTGCCCCAAAATGTATTCATATCTTTCTGCATTAATGGTGCCCTGACAAATGTGCAAGCTACCCATGTCATGGGCATTGCCCCCCATACCATGACAGAAGCTGGCTTTTGGACCTGACGTTGATAACAGCTTGAATGATCCTTTTCTTCTTTAGCCCGGACCACAAAACACGATTCCACTGTGCTACTGTCGATATCAGATGAGATTGAGCAAAGAGAAGTTGGCGGTGCAGTGTTGACAGTGTTGATGTATGGCTTCTGCTTTGCATAGTAAAGCCTTAACTTACATCTGTGCAAATAGTGTTGACTGACAAAGGTTTACCAAAGTATTCCCGAGCCCATGTCAGGATATCTTTTACAGACTCATGACGGTTTTTAAAACACTGAGACATCTGAGGGATCAGAGATCACGCGCATTCAGAAGTGGCTTTAGGTCTTGCCCTTTACGCACCGAGATTTGACCGGATTCCTTGAATCTTTTAATTATATTGTGCACTGTAGAAGGTGAAATGCCCAAAATCCTACTGATTTGTCTTTGGAGAATGTTGTTCTCAAAGTGTTGGATTATTCGCTGACGCATCTGTTGGCAGACTGGCGAGCCTCGACATATCTTTGTTTTTGAAGGACTAGGCCTTTTTTCAACTTTTTTTATTTTGTGCAGATAATTACGAACAGGTGATTAGTGAACCAAAAATTTAGCTAGCGTAACTATTCACTCCTGAGTGGGAGTCCCACCTTTCGCGGGATACACTTAGCTACTGAAGCTTACAGACAATTAGGGGATAGTGACACTTACAAAAAACTAACATTTAACCCTACAACCAAGTTTCAAAGGGAACTGAAACATTTTTTAGATTTAGGACTTGAAAATTCTATTCTGTCCATTAAAACTAGTGAATTCATTTTTGAAGAGAACCCTAGGGTACCTGTTTTTAAATACTTACCGAAGGTACACAAATCCCTTGAGACTCCCCCAGGGAGACCAATAATTTCTGCTATTGGCTCCCTGGGAGAAAGGCTGGGTCAATGGGTGGATGCACAACTACAACCCATTGTACAAGCACTACCAGGGTTCCTTAGAGATACTAAACATCTTATCAGATTAATACAAGATGTACAGTGGAGTGAAGACTATCATCTTGTGACTATAGATGTAGTCTCACTCTACTCTTGCATCCCACATACTCTGGGTATTGAAGCTATACATAACATGCTTGTGAGATACTCAGGCTATGATGATAAGCTTATAGATTATATCCTACAGGCCATTAACTTTCTATTGAATAGAAATTATTTCATATTCAATGGTGAGTTTTTTCTACAGCTGAGGGGGACAGTGATGGGGGCAAAATTCGCCCCCTCGTATGCAAACCTTTTTTTAGCCAATTTTGAAGTGATGAAAATCTTTGATGTCTGCAATCCCTTCCAGAGGAACATAATACTGTACACACGCTACATAGATGATGTTCTTTTGATTTGGGATGGCGACATCAAACTACTTGAGCAATTTGTTGAGTTCATCAACCTCAATGATCAGAATTTAAGGTTTACCTATAGTACATCAGACACTAGTATACCTTACTTGGATGTACTCTTAAAGCATAATAACAATGAGTTAATCACAGAAGTGTATAGGAAGGAGATCAGCGGAAATACCATTCTGAGAGCTGACTCCTCACACCCAGGTCACCTTAAGAAAGGGATACCTAAGGGACAATACATCAGGCTCAGACGTAACTGCACAAATTTAAATGATTATTGGAAACATGCAGATAGCCTAACTAAACGACTGATAGATAGAGGATATGATGCAACTAAATTGCAAGAAATATCGACATTGGTGTCCACTTTTAATAGAAATGATTTATTGAAAGACAAAACAGTGACCGACAATAAAAGCAAAAAGAGAGAAGGCATCAATTTTATCACTAGATATAGTAAACAGTTTAATGAGGTATGCAGTATAATCAAAACTAGATTACCACTACTAGAGAGAGATATAGATCTTCAAGACATCTCTAAGAGTTGTAACTTTATCGCGAGTAGATCTGACACTATTGGAGATGACTTAAGAAAAAACTTTGGACCTAAACTAAGCTCTGGAAGAGTTACACTTAGTCAGTGGTTACCCACTAATGTAGGGTTTCACAGATGTGGAGTAAAACCTTGCAAAAGTTGTGAATATGTCATTATAGGAGACACATTCAAATCTACCAATACAGGCAAGACATATAAAATAAGGGACAAGATCAACTGCAATTCAACTTTTGTAGTTTACCTTGTAACTTGTATGTTCTGTAAATTTCAATATGTGGGTCTCACCTCTAGGAATCTGAAAGACAGACTTAGGGAACATCTACTGTCCCTAGAGGCTGAGACCCCTAAGACACCAGTTGCTAAGCATTTTTTCCAACATGAAAACAGATTGAAGCATTTCAAGTTCCAAGGCATAGAACAGGTCACTCTGGGGGTCAGAGGAGGTGATAGGTACCATGCCCTAAGTAAAAGAGAGATCTTTTGGTTCTATACACTTAAGACTGGTCACCCTTGTGGAATAAACAAAATCAGTGATGTAAAACTTTTTATTGATAAATAGAGTATTATGTTCACATTGGGTAAATTGTTATTGGTTGTCACTATAAAGATTTCTTCTTTTTCATCTTCTTCAGATGTAGAACATTTACTATTGTTTTTATACACTTATAATGACTAAAATGTTCTACTATTGAGAAGAAAGCTTTATTTTAAGTTTCCTAATTTTGGAAAATACCAGTCTGTAAGTGTTGGAGACCAAACATTGATTGATCTTTGTTTAACAATATTGTTCTAGAATAGATTCTGTGTATATATAAATATCTATCCACTTAAATTTATAAATAGACTATTTCTGCCAATTTTGTCTTATTTTCAAAATGACACGCTATATTTATGACTATACCCCTAGAAATATGTTTGCAGACTCGCTATTATAATTAGTATTTACCTTTTATACTTATGGAATAGTCTGCATATATGTTGATTAGATATATATATATTTTTCTAATATTATTCTACCGGGCTTAGTCCCTTTCTGTCTTTCTAAGCGTGTAGTCAAATTTGGCAAGTTTTACATAAATGCAAATGTCTGATAATAAAATCCACTTTCTCTTTGTTGTTATGGAAACATTCTATGATCGTATCCAAATTCATAAGGTTTTTAAAATATTTTTTCTACTTTTAAAGTCTGTTTTCCAATTACAAGTGTATATAATTTCATTGTTTGACTAATCGCTAATTTATAACTACTAAGTCTTGTATGATCAAGGGTTAAGTGAACACTACATTAAGGTGTGCAAGTTTACTCTGATGACTTGTTTCTGATTGGTCTGTTATACATTGTTGCAAGTGATTTAACAGCTGTGTAAGTTACTATCCTGCTCTGATGAACTGCCAGTGAGGCAGGAAACGCGTCAGCAGAAGGATCTCACTGTTTACTGTGCTGGTTTGTTTTAAGAAACATTAATAAAGTACATGTTTTATTATACCAAAATCTCCCCTCTCTCTCCTTTCTACCCTGGAACTGTGAATCTGTTTTAAACTTTTTTCAACTTGTCACATCTCTATTAGTCCTAAATTGCCCCTTTCCCAACTTTTTTAGAACGTGTTGCAGTCATCAGATCTGAAATTTGTGTATATTTTTAAAAATACATTAAATTTACAAAGTAAAACATTAAATAATGGTTTAATAATGTGTTTTCAATATAGTACAGGGTGAATTGAATTTTGCAGGCTGCAACTGATATTTATGGAGTAGCTTTTTAAACTGCTGCTTCCTATACCCTTTCTGCTAACTTAGGTTTCCATTGAGACGGTTAAGTGTGGAAATTGGTGGTAACATAAAACATCTCCATAGGCTTTAATGGAGATATATGTTTTTATCCCCAGTTTCCACAATTTACCACCTCAATGGAAACTAGGCATTATAGTTGGCAGATGAAAATCACTCCTGAACAAGCCCAACCGTTCACTTGTGAAATGCTAAATATGGGGAACAAATGTGCCCCGCAATTTGCAATAAATGGCAGACAGGTTCACATCATGTGAACCTTGTTTATACATAAATTGATAAATCTAGTCTTAAGCCTCAGTTGTAAGATGTGTGAAAGAGTTATGCTTAAAAAGACAAATCCTGATGTGGAAAAACAAACAAAATCTTGTCTTTGGGTCACTATTTTGATGGAATCACTATTTTAAATGATCTATCACCTGCTTTTTTAATGGCATATAATAACATATGTATTTTTTATATACCTTTAACCCATTTGATGCTCCAGAAGACAGCTATGCATTAAGTAGAATGTCTTTAGCCCTTATTTGGAAGTTAAGGAGTTAATATCATTCAAGAAGATGCCAAATGTACCTTGTTAAAAACAACATTGTAACTACGTGCAGACATTTAATACAGCTCATCCTAGAAGATTTTTTTTCTGCTGCTATAGCAACATTCTGCAATTTTACATCTTGTCTCAGTAGCATCCGATTGCTATTACGCTGTACTTCTGATGCCAGGTCCTCCTGAGGACATCTGTTTTCTCCATTAGAATCACGTAGTATAAAACCTGGAGATAACTATAATAATCTTTGCATCACATGGACCACATTGTGATACATATTAAAGGGACATAAAAGTGCAAGAAGAAAAAATGCTCTAACGTGTTACAGATGTTTATTATTGTCGCCTAAAACTGTGTTTAACCCCTGCAAAGGGGTTACATATACAGTATAGTTAAAGTCAGCTTCAGAGCAGCAATGTGCTACTAGGACCATGCAGAACTCATCTGATGAGCTAGTTACTGGAGACATATGTGTAGCCAGCAATCACTAGGTCACCAAGTAGTGCACTGCTACCCCTGAGCTTACCTAGGTATGTTTATCAACAAAGGACACCAAAACAACAGTAAATTTGATAATAGAGCTAGCAGGAGGCAGCAAGGATTGCACCCTTTCATTCTGTGGCTGTGCTGGAAGAAGGCCCAGGATGGGTTAGAGGATAGCCCATGCCTGGGTTAAGCTTGGTCCAATGCTGCGGCTAGAAATCGGTGCACAAGGACTAGGCAAAGGCAAAACCAGGCAAGATGAGGTCAAAATTCACAAAGTCAAACTGGAATAAAAGTCAGGATTCCCAAATCCAGAGTGGAAAACTGGCAAATAAGTCATCCACAGGAACACAAAGGCAGGTTCAGGATCAGATACTGCACAGCCCTTAAAAGTCTACTAATTACTAATTGTCCAAGTTGTAATAAAGACTCAGGCAGCTAAAGTCCTCCAGTTGCTCAAAGCAAAGGCTTTGAGCCAGGAGACCAGTTTCAATCCCAGGCAAAGCCATGACACATACAATTTATATACACTATCAAAGTGTGCACAATATTTTTATATGCACACTTTCTGAGGCACCAGCTCTTACTGATTATGGGATGTCATCCAAGATGGCTTCCCTCGAATTCTGATTGGCTGATAGGATTCTATCAGCCAATCGGAATTAAGGGAGGAAAAATCCGATTGGCTGATTCTATTGGCTGTTCCGATCAGCCAATAGAATGCAAGGTCAATCCGATTGGCTGATTGGAATTTGAGGGACGCCATCTTGGATGACGTCCCTTAAAGGAACCTTCATTCGTCGGGTAGTCGTCGGGCCAGCATGATGTTCCACGTCGGAGGTCTGCAAGATGGAGCCGCGGTTGGATGAAGATAGAAGACACCGCTTGGATTAAGACTTCTACCGGATGGAGGACCTCTTCTTCCCCGCTCGGATGAAGACTTCGGCTGGATGGAGGACCTATTCTTGCCCCACTTGGATGAAGAATTCGGCCCGGCTGGGTGAAGACGGATCAAGGTAGGGTGATCTTCAGGGGGTTAGTGTTAGTTTTTTTTTAAGGGGGGTTTGGGTGGGTTAGAGTAGGGGTATTTTTACAGGTAAAAGAGCTGATTACTTTGGGGCAATGCCCCGCAAAAAGCCCTTTTAAGGGCTGTAAAAGAGCTGATTACTTTGTAATTTAGAATAGGGTAGGGCATTTTTTTATTTTGGGGTTTTTTATTATTTTATTAGGGGGCTTAGATTAGGTGTAATTAGTTTAAACTTCTTGTAATTCTTTTTTTATTTTCTGTAATTTAGTGTTTGTTTTTTGTACTATAGTTTAGTTTATTTAATTGAATTTAATTTTAGGTAATTGTAGTTCATTTATTTAATGATAGTGTAGTGTTAGGTTTAATTGTAACTTAGGTTAGGATTTATTTTACAGGTAATTTTGTAAGTATTTTAGCTAGGTAGTTATTAAATAGTTAATAACTATTTAATAACTATTGTACCTGGTTAAAATAAATACAAAGTTGCCTGTAAAATAAAATTAAATCCTAAAATAGCTACAATATAACTATTAGTTATATTGTAGCTATCTTAGGGTTTATTTTACAAGTAAGTATTTAGTTTTAAATAGGAATAATTTAGTTAATAATAGTAATTTTTATTAATATAATAATAGTAGGTTTTATTTAGATTTAGTAAAATAATATTAAAGGTTTAGAGGTTAATAAGTTTAATATAGGTGGCGGTGGGGTCCGGGAGCGGGGGTTTAGGGGTTAAACATTTAATTTAGTTGCAGCGGGGTCCGGGAGCGGCGGTTTAGGGGTTAAACAATTTATTTAGTTGCGGCGGGGTCTGGGATCCGCAGGATAGGGGTTAATAACTTTATGTAGGTGGCGGCGGTATAGGGGGCGGCAGATTAGGGGTTAATAAGTATAATGTAGGCGGCGGTTTAGGGGTTCATATATTTATTATAGTTGCGGCGGGGTCTGAAAGTGGCGGTTTAGGGGTTAATATATTTTTTAAAGTTGCAGCGGGGTCCGGGAGCGGCAGTTTAGGGGTTAATAACTTTATTCAGTTGCAGGGGGCTCCGGGAGCGGCGGTTTAGGGGGTATAACAGTATAGTATAGTGTGGGTGCTTAGAGAAAGGCTAGCAAGAAAGCTGCAAAGAAGCCGATGAGCAGCGAGATCAATGACTGTCAGTTAACAACAGTCCGCTGCTCATCGCACCGTACTTGGTGCACGGCTTCTTGACAGCTTTCTTGATAACTTTGGCGAACGTATTCAGGTCCGTGGCGGCGATGGTAGGCGAGCTTAGGTGAGCGTATTGGGCCGGCGAATGCAGGAAAGTAGATGGCTTCATACATAGAGGCCAATAGCACTTAGTGGGTTGATTATGATAGGTATCCTAGCATTCTTAGGGAATATTGTGGTGGAGATCTGGTGGTTATAGAGTTAATTGGAGTGGGAATGATAGATAGATAGATAAATAAATTACAGAAAGATAGAATTTATAGAATGATTAACCCCTTAAAGGGACACTGAATCCAACTTTTTTCTTTTGTGATTCAGATAGAGCATGCAATTTAAGCAACTTTCTAATTTATTCCTATTATCAATTTTTCTTCGTACTCTTGTGAATTTATCCACCAATCAGCAAGAAAAAATGTTAATGGTTTGTTAAAAACCAGGAAAATAAATCTTAAGGCAACAACATTATTACTTTTAAATCAAACTCCAGTCTTAATCTTTTGTTTAAATGTGACATCTTGGAACAGTACGGACTGGTATATGTTTTGTACATCTATTTTAATGAAGCAATATATGTATGCTCCAAATGTCACATTGTTTTTTTATTACCGCCTGGAATAAAGATGTACAATTTTCTAAGCGCCTAAAGCTTTTAGAAGTGTGCTATTCCAGCATTGTCATGTAATTGTGCACATTTGTGAAGACAACATCTAGAAGACAAATAAAAAAGCCCTGTTGTTTTGTCATTTTTAAGCTTATTATCATAACTGTGTGGATAAAGTGCTCGTACTTTTGTAAAAAGTTTACTTATGAAAAACAACTTTTTTCAGTTTCTAACAAAGCAATACAACCGTTTGGAAGTGTACAAACATCAGATAAACATCTAGATTATCTGGTTTCTTTGTAAATATTCATCACAACATTAAACACACATTAGAAATGAGTCGTTAACAATGTTTACTACACTTCAGGAGCATTTCAAGACTTTAAAAACGGAATGCTTGTGTTTAGCTGTAAATTCCCTCTTACTCATTTACTGTACCCACACATATTATATACAGTTTTTCTCGACATTAAATAGACTTCCTAAAGATACCATTATTTTCATCATATCTTATAATTTACTATAAATAAAAATTATAAAATATACACACTTTTTCTAACTTTGACCCCAAAAATCAGTTACACATCTACAGCCACCAAAAAACACCCATGCTTAATAGTTTCTAATTTTTGTCCTGAGTTTAGAAATACCCAATCTTTACATGGTCTTTGCTTTTTTTTGCAAGTTATAGGGCAATAAATACAAGTAGCACTTTGCTATTTCCAAACCATTTTTTTTTTTCAAAATTAGCTATAGTTACATTGTAACACTGATATATGTCAGGAATCCCTGAATAACCCTTCACATGTATATATATTTTTTTTAGTAGACACCCCAAAGTATTGATCTAGGCCCATTTTGATATATTTCATGTCACCATTTCACTGCGAAATGCGATCAAATAAAAAAAGTTAACTTTTTCACAAACTTTAGGTTTCTCACTGAAATTATTTACAAAGAGCTTGTGCAATTATGACACAAATGGTTGTAAATGCTTCTCTGGGATCCCCTTTGTTCATAAATAGCAGACATACAGTATATGGCTTTGGCAATGCTTTTTGGTAATTAGAGGGCCGCTAAATGCCGCTGCACTTGTATTATGCCCAGCAGTGAAGGGGTTAATTAGGTAGTTTGTAGGGTTAATTTTAGCTTTAGTGTAGAAATTAGCCTCCCACCTGACACATCCCTAGCCCTGATTCCTCCCTGACCCCTCTTAAACAGCTCTCTTCCCTCCCCTACCCCACATTTGTCACCGCCATCTTAAGCACTGCCAGCACGTCTGACAGTAATACAAATAAAAAAAATTTTTTTTTTAAATATATATATTATATATTTTCTGCAGTGTAGGATCCCCCCTTACCACCCAACCTCCCTGAACCCCCAAACAGCTCTCTAACTCTCCCTCCCTCTACCTATTTGCCGCCATCTTAGGTACTGGCAGCTGTCTGCCAGTAGCCATTTTGCTCTAAATTATTTTATTTTTAAAAATAAAATTAAAAAAACACCTTTTTCTGTAGTGTAGCTGCCCCCCATTAGTAACCCCCCCCTCCCCCCCTCTCAGATCCCTTTCCAGACATGGATCCCACATAGGATCCCCCTCTCCTCCTTCCCACTCACTGCCATGCTGTAGCGGTCCCATCCGCTCCTGCCCCCTTCATGCCCCCTTCCCGACCTCCTCCCACCCCCTCCAGCGATAGTCCGCCCACCCACCCACCTCCCTCCATGCCCTCCCACGCCATGAAGATCAGCACCATTGCTGGCCGATGCAGAGAGGGCCACAGCGTGGCCCTCTCTGCATCAGTTGCTTAGCAAAGGATATTGCTTGATGCCTCAATCTCGAGGCATTGCTGCAATACCCTGAAAGCATCTGGAAGCAATCACGATCACTTCCAGCACTTGAAACCCCTGAGGACGTACCAGGCAAGTCCTTGGTCATAAGCGTCCGTTTTTTGTAGGACGTACCTGGTATGTCCTTGGTTGTTAAGGGGTCAAAGGGACATGAAACCCATATTTTTTTCTTTCATGATTTAGAAAGAGCATGCAATTTTAATCACCTTTCTAGTTTACTTCTATTATCTAATTTGCTTAATTCTCTTGATATCCTTTGCTGAAAAGCATATCTAGATAGGCTCAGTAGCTGCCGATTGGTGGCTGCACATTGATGCCTCGTGTGATTTGCTCACCAATGTGCATAGCTATTTATTCAACAAAGGATATCTAAAGAATGAAGCAAATTAGATATTTGAAGTAAATTGGAATATTGTTTTAAATTGTATCCTTTATCTGAGCCATGAGCTATTATCTAATTTATTTAATTCTCTTCGTATCATTTCCTAGACGAGCAGTAATGCACTAATGAGAGGTAGCTGAACATATCTTGGGCGAGATTACATATGCAGCGTAAGTTTCAGTGCAACTGCTGAAACCCATGCCGCCCGTAAGTTCACCTTGCACATCGGGTGAATCACATTTACAGGGCCGGCAGATCATATACTCCCGTAAATCTGATAATCTGGCAAGGTTTAGAAATGTGTGCAAATACACATTTCTGGAGTCGCCAGTGACTTACGGCAGTATATGATCTGCCGGCACCTAAATAAAAAACTAAAAAAGGTTTAATCGTAAGTAAAAATATAACCCGCCTCCAAAAATGAACCTGACACGTCAATACCCCTATATCCACCATCCCCTACATCGCAACTACTAGTAAAATGTATTAACCTCTAAACCGCCATCCCCCACAACGCAATCTACCTATTTAAACTATTAACCCCTAATCTGCCAACCCCCACTTCGCAAACTAGCTAATAAATGTATTAACCCCTATTCTGCCACCCCCCCCCCACAACGCAAAGTACCTAATAAACATATTAACCCCTAATCCGTCATACCCAGGGCCGGACTTGGAAATCAGACCGGCCCTGGAAATTTGTATAGACCGGCCCAGTCACGCCCCCTCCAACCCAGCCACGCCCCTCCAACCTAGCCCATACAAATTCTGAAACTTGCCACTCAGAAATAATGCTGCAGTGCTCCCCTCCCTGTTTTATTAAAACAGTACGCACAGGGCGCATCAGGTAATGCAGCATATATATATATATACATATACATATATATATATATATATATACATATATATATATATATATATATATATATATATATATACATATATATATATATATATATACATATATATATATATATCATATATATATATATATATATATATATATATATATATATATATATCATATATATCTCTATCTCATATATATATATATCTCATATATTTATATATATATATATATATATATATAAATAAGAAGAGGCTAGCTATGATAGTGTAAACAAGTATTACTATATCTCATATACAAGCAAAATATTCTGTATAACATGTGACCAAAACAAGTTTAAATACATATAGCATAAAATATAGTGAAAATATATTGAGGAGCTGAAACAGTGCACCATTATAAAATTAATAAGAAAAAAACCCTTAGCTAACTATATAGAAGCAGCAGAGCGATAATATAATATAAGTGGTGATTACATACCCACATCCTACTCAATTGTCATAACAGACATTAAGGCTGGGTCAACTGGCTGAGCCTGTAACTAACTGCCTGCTGCCTCAAAGTTCACAAGATGAGATCAAGTGTTAGAACTTCTATTTGAGCTCCTCTCAGCTCAACGACTATCTCCGCAATGAGATTTTGCGCATTTGAGCTGGGAGGAGATTGTCAAGTGTCATCACGTGACTGAGTGATGACACTCTACTGTGTCACTGGCTGCTGTCTGTCTGATCATAACACCTCCCACAGCTCGCACAGGCTGAAGTGTGCGATCAACAGACTAGGGGGATGGGGAGGCTGGGAGCTGTGCAGCAGGCAAATTTAGTATGCGCATAGACACACTGCCATAGCTTAGCTACCGCACGTGCGGTTAGGGGTTAGTTAGTGTAATAATAAAAAATAAATTTTTACATTGTTGAAAAAACTGTTTTTATTTTATTGTTTTCTGGGGGTCAAAAAAAATATAATTTTTCCAGTAGGGAGCTATTGGAAAAATTATATTTTTTTTCTTCTGTTTTTTTTCTTTCTTCTTCTGGGCTGCTGGGGGGGCACGTGCGAGTGTGCTCAAATGGAGGAGCCTCCACTGCCATTAGCCTTAACTGGCATGTAATAGGCCAAACCCCTTTGAATTGAGAATAAAATTGGGAAACACTTTCTTTCTTCCCCCTCTGTTTTATCCTGTTCCTGCTGAAAAGATGGATGATGTTGGACACATTAGAGAATCTGGCTAAGTATTTCTGGGCTAAAATTATGTGATTATTTTAGCAGTGTTGCACAAATTGGGGTTGTGGTAGAGTTGCCCTGTATTCATTATTTGGACTGTTTTGCTATAAAATAGATGTGTATATATACCTGTAAAGATTTCTCTTATTAATAACATATATTGATTCCTAATAAATTCTTTGGAAACAATGGAGACCCTTTTACAGTCTTTATTTCACTTAATTTAATTGTAATGCTTAATATTTTTTTTTACATAGAATTATATATTTAGTGGTTTAAATTTAAAAATCTAGATATACATTTTTAATATCCACAGTGAATATCTATTTCAGGTTTAGTGTTAGTTTTTTGAGGATGTTTTTTTTTTAGATTAGGGCTTTTTATTTTATTTTTAATGGGCAGTAAAAGAGCTGATTGCCCTTTTAAGGGCAATGTCCTACAAAAGGCCCTTTTAAGGGATCTTGGTAGTTTAATGTTAGCTTATTTTTTTATTTTTGGGGTGTTTTTTAATAGCGGTATTAGATTAGGTTTCATGTTTTTTATTTTGGATAATTTTGTTTATTTTTTTCTGTAATCTTAGATTTTTTTATTTTTTGTAATCTTAGTTTTTTTATTTTAATTTAATCTTAGTTTTTTTTATTTTTATGTAATATTAGGTTTTTTATTTTCATGTAAAGATAGGATTTTTTATTTTGTGTAATTGTAAATTTTTTTTATTTTTTTTATTTTATTTAATTGTAGTTTAATTGGGGTTAATTTCGGGGGTGTTAGGTTAGGGGTTAGTTATTAGATTGATACTTTGCATTGTGAGGGCTTGGCAGTTTAGGGGTTAATAGTGTAATTAGGTAGATAGCGTTGTGGGGGGGTGGCGGTTTAGGGGTTAATAGGGTAATTAGGTACTTTGCGTTGTGGGTGGTGGCGGATTAGGGGTTAATAGTATTAATAGGTACTTTGCGTTGTGGGGGTTGGCGGTTTAGGGGTTAATAACATTATTAGGTAGATTGCGATGTGGGGGGTTGGTGGTTTAGGGGTTAATACTTTTAATAGTAGTTGCATTGTGGGTGGATGACGGATTTGTGGTTAATACATTTCTTAGGTACGTGCAAGGTATATGTGATCGCTAGACTCAGCGAAAAAATTGGCGACGCCCGCTTTTGCGCCCGATGCCACAAATGTGATTGGGCCCCTTTTAAGCCATTTACAAGAGACAAATGGATTCAGGCATTAATCACTAGCCAGCTGCCAGCACCCAGCACCAACAAGTGTAGGATATGTACATATTCTTTTTTCTTTTCTTTTTTTTTTAACAATGGATACCAAAAGAACAAAGTACAATCACAATAGCTATATATATGCAGCCACCAATCAGCAGCTAGAACCTAGGTTATTTGCTGCACCTGAGCTTACCTAGATACACCTTTCACCAAATGATAATAAGAGAAGGAAGCAAATTAAATAATAGAAGTATATTGGAAAGTTGTTTAAAATTGTATTCTCTATCTGAATAATGAATTAAATATTTTGGGTTTTGTGTCCCTTTAAGTATCACCCTCCTTTCATTTTCATTTAATGACCAGCAACTTGGTAATACTTAGAATAAAATTAGTATCTCAAAGTATGTTGCCTGTCAAGTCTAACAATATATTTTCATGTGGTTTTAAACAATACATCATAATTAGTAATAATGTTTAATTATAATAATATATCATTATAATTTATGAATTATTACTTTAATATAAAATATTTTAGTGTTTAAAGTGCCATAAAACATGTTGAGATCTGTGCATATCCTAAAAGGGCTAATTAAGTAAAAATAGTTTGCATAAAAAAATGTTTAAAAATTGCTGGCAAGTACATGCATCTAAATGATTGTTTGACCAAGGTGTGTGCAAAATACCCTTATTAACCCTTTCGTGACAGGGTTAAAGTACCTACATCGGAACACCTGTTCCGATGTAGACAAATTGAAACTACGCGATCGTGCATACGATCGCGAGATTTCAATTATTGGATCGCATCTGGGGGTGTCCCAACAACCCTAGGAACGCCCTCCAGACCGCTATCAAGTCCTTGAAGCACAGAAGGCTTCAGGACAGCCGTTTGTTATGACGTTCTATTCCGTCATAACGGCTTTAAAGCCCAGTGTAAATATGACGGAATAGAACGGCATAACGGCGTTAAAAGGTTAAATACCTCCCAGAACAGTCCCAAACTGGGAAGTATTATCATTCCTACAGAGGACTAGATAACAAGTGGCGTGCTTTTGCTCTTGCGCAAACATCGCTGGAAGTAAACTTTTAACGCAGACGAGTTGTTATTTTTACTTTTAAATATAAATTTCTATATATATATGATTATTTTTTTGTAACATATATACAGGTACAAATCCCCAAATCCGGAATCCCAAAATCCAAACTTAATCTGAAATCCAAACTTTTTAATTAATATTTTTTTTTTATATTATCAAAAATTACTATTTTTCCTCTCTTGTAAGTCACAATCTTCTCTTCTTGTGTCTTTGGTTTGTTTGTTTTTTGTGTTCTAGAATGCAAATATAATCTATATTTATTTAAAACAACAAATATTACCTTCCTGATTACAGTACTATACAATCTTTCTTAGGTTACAATGTATTTATAAAATATTTAAAATGATATAAAAATACCTTTAGGTTGCATGCATGACATGTAAATATTGATATATATATATTTTTTTAAATTAAAATATTTTTTTTTCTATGTGAATAATATTGGACTGGGAAATATTTGCATTAAATACACAGTAAAACACAATACAAATATTAAAATTGAATAAAATGATTTTTCATGTTTTAAGTGTATGTGTTTATATGCGTATATATGTATGTATGTATATATGTACATACATGTATATATATATATATGTACATATATATATTTACAGTATATACACACATACACATATATACACACACACACATGTATATACATATAAATATATATATATATATATATATATATATATATATATATATATATAATAGTCCTTTGCAGTCAAATACCTGGCCATATACCATATATCTTTTAACCCTTATAAAAAGAAATGTAATATTTATATGAATAATATTTATCAATATAGTGTACATGTATATTTGAGTGTAGGAATTTATTTTGATGTATTTATGTTGTCATATCATATCCTTTATGCGAGGTCTTCAGTCACGCTTACTCGGCGAGTGCAAATTTAGTTTGCCTTAGAGCAAAACCATTTATTTCAACTTGTAATATGAGCGCAAGTTATCGCAGGTGCGATATTGATATTGCTTATTGCAACCCGCGCTAACAATATCGTGCTAGTTGTAATCTAGCCTAGAATCTATGTAGACCTCAGACCCTAAAACCTTTACACTAGATTCATTTCATTTTATTTTATTTTATTTGCAATATTGAGAGATAGGCAATTATGATAAAGAACAAACTTCATGTTAATTGTGTACATTTATGTCTGCTGAGAATACCTGCTGCTTAGTGACAACAAAAATAGCAATTCATCAAGTGATTATTATTCAGATGTGACAATGCCATTTTCTTCATTTCTAAAGTAAAGCAATTATATCTATCATGCCCACACAACTTATAGGGGCCTAGTTATCAAGCCATCATCCTCAAATACGCTGGAATTCCGCAGCGTATTTGTGGCGAGGCTGATTCTCCTTAGTTATCAAAGGCTAGAGACCGGCAAAAGTAGAATTTTGTGACGTAAACTTCGATCCGCCGGACTCAGTCCGACACAGATCGATTCTTACGTCACTACAGATGTTCCGCACACAAGTGCGGCACAATCTGACTACTTTTGCTAGTTATCAAAAAACTAGCAGGTACGCTCGGCACTTTTCCGGCCCAGCGTACCTGGTTTTCAAACCGCCACCCTGGAGGCGGCGGATCCCATAGGAATCAATGGGAGTCTGACCATAGCGAAAGTACAAGTTCGCTGCTGCCAGACATCCCAT
The DNA here is from genome assembly GCF_027579735.1 of Bombina bombina. Taxonomy (NCBI): domain Eukaryota; kingdom Metazoa; phylum Chordata; class Amphibia; order Anura; family Bombinatoridae; genus Bombina; species Bombina bombina. Next base: position 750,558,205 of record NC_069499.1, read on the forward strand.
TGATTCCTATGGGAGCTGTCTACACCTAACACCCTAACATGTACCCCGAGTCTAAACACCACTAATCTGTCCCCGCTACACCGCCGCAACTAAATAAAGTTATTATCCCCTAAACCGCCACTCCCGGAGCCCACCGCAACCTATATTAAATTTATTAACCCCTAATCTGCCCCCCCTACACCGTCGCCACCTATAATACATTTATTAACCCCTATCCTGCCCCCCACTACACCGCCGCCACTGTAATAAAATTATTAACCCCTAAACCTAAGTCTAACACTAACCCTAACACCCCCCTAACTTAAATATTAATTAAATAAATCTAAATAATATTTCTATTATGAACTAAATTAATCCTATTTAAAACTAAATACCTGTAAAATAAACCCTAAGATAGCTACAATATAAATAATAATTATATTGTAGCTATCTTAGGATTTATTTTTATTTTACAGGCATCTTTCAATTTATTTTAACTAGGTACAATAGCTATTAAATAGTTATTAACTATTTAATAGCTTACCTAGCTAAAATAAAGAGAAATTAACCTGTAAAATAAAAACTAACCTAAGTTACAATTACACCTAACACTACACTATACTTTAATAAATTATTCCTATTTAAAACTAAATACTTACCTGTAAAATAAACCCTAAGATAGCTACAATGTAATTAATAATTACATTGTAGCTATTTTAGGAATTATATTTATTTTACAGGTAACTTTGTATTTATTTTAGCTAGTTAGAATAGTTATTAAATAGTTATTAACTATTTAATAACTACCTAGCTAAAAGAAATACAAAATCACCTGTAAAATAAATCCTAACCTAAGTTACAATTAAACCTAACACTACACTATCATTAAATAAATTAAATACATTAACTACAAATAACTACAATTAAATACAATTACATAAACTAACTAAAGTACAAAAAATAAAAAAAGCTAAGTTACAAAAAATAAAAAAAATAAGTTACAAACATTTTAAAAATATTACAGCCAATAGAATGCAAGCTCAATCTGATTGGCTGATTGGATCAGCCAATCGGATTGAACTTGAATCTGATTGGCTGATTCAATCAGCCAATCAGATTTTTCCTACCTTAATTCCGATTGGCTGATAGAATCCTATCAGCCAATCGGAATTGAAGGGACGCCATCTTGGATGACGTCCCTTAAAGGAGCCTTCATTCGTCGGTAGTCTGTCGGTAAAGAAGGATGTTCCGCGTCGGCGGAATGAAGATTCAAGACCCCGCTTGGAAGATGACATCGCCCGGATAGAAGACTTCTTCAGCGCCTCTTGGAAGATGACATCGCCCGGATGGAAGACTTCTTCAGCGCCGCTTGGAGGATCACTTCATCGGATGGAAGATTTCTTCAGCGCCGCTTGGAGGATAACTTCTGCCGGTCCGGGTCTCCTCTTCGGTTCCATCGCTGCTCGGCTGAGTGAAGACGACTAAAGGTAGGATGATCTTCAGGGGATTAGTGTTAGGTTATTTTAAGGGGGGTTTGGGTTAGATTAGGGGTATGTGGGTGGTGGTTTTTAATGTTGGGGGGGTTGTATTTTTCTTTTACAGGCAAAAGAGCTGAATTCTTTGGGGCATGCCCCACAAATGGCCCTTTTAAGGGCTGGTAAGGTAAAAGAGCTTTGAACTTTTTAAATTTAGAATAGGGTAGGGCATTTTTTTATTTTGGGGGGGTTTGTTATTTTATTAGGGGCTTAGATTAGGTGTAAGTAGCTTAAAATTGTAATATTTTTAAAATGTTTGTAACTTATTTTTTTTATTTTTGTACTTTAGTTAGTTTATGTAATTGTATTTAAGTGTAGTTATTTGTAGGTAATTTATTTAATTAATTTAATGATAGTGTAGTGTTAGGTTTAATTGTAACTTAGGTTAGGATTTATTTTACAGGTAATTTTGTATTTCTTTTAGCTAGGTAGTTATTAAATAGTTAATAACTATTTAATAACTATTCTAACTAGCTAAAATAAATACAAAGTTACCTGTAAAATAAAAATAAATCCTAAGATAGCTACAATGTAATTATTATTTATATTGTAGCTATATTAGGGTTTATTTTAAAGTATTTAGTTTTAAATAGGATTAATTTAGTTCATATTAGAAATATTATTTAGATTTATTTAATTAATATTTAAGTTAGGGGGTGTTAGGGTTAGTGTTAGACTTATGTTTAGGGGTTAATAAATTTATTACAGTGGCGGCGGTGTAGTGGGGGGCAGGATAGGGGTTAATAAATTTATTATAGGTGGCGACGGTGTAGGGGGACAGATTAGGGGTTAATAAATTTAATATAGGTTGCGGCAGGGTCTAGGAGCGGCGGTTTAGGGGTTAATACATTTATCAGAGTTGCGGCAGGGTCTAGGAGCGGCGGTTTAGGGGTTAATAACTTTATTTAGTTGCGGGGGGCTCCGGGGGCGCCGGTATAGGCGGTAAAACAGTGTAGATAGTGTGGGTGCTTAGTGACAGGCTAGGAAAAAAGCTGGGAAAAAGCCGAAGAGCAGCGAGATCGGATGAGTGATAACTCTCACAGTTCGCTGCTCATCGCCCCGTACTTGGTGCGCGGCTTTTTGACAGCTTTATTTGATAACTTAGGCGAAAATTTTCAGGTCCGCGGCGGCGATGTGAGGCGAGCTTAGGCGGGCGTATTGGGCCGGCAAAGGCAGGAAAGTTGACACGTTGATAACTACCCCCCATAGACTCATATTTTATGTGAGAGGTCAGATGACTATCCTGATTGCACAATTAATGCAAAAATTGGTTGATCACAATAATTTGATAATTATCGGCATTTTAATGGCTGCAGATGATGCCAATGCGATCAGAATGAGCCATTTTCACTATTTTTCTGCAGAATATTTTACATTTGTTAAAAAAACATGACCCTATACCTAACATTGCCAGTCCTGTTTTTCTAATCACATTCTAAAATTTCACAACTTAATACTTTTACAGGGACATTTTTCAGTTTTTGAATTCCACAGTTAAAAGGACTTGAATAATCCCCAGAATGTAACACTGGTTTTGCACATGTGCAATATACACTGACATTGATCCTGCAATATTGGATGACATTAGGGGGTCAATTTATCAAGCTTGATGCCCCGTGAAGGTTTGCTGGAAACAGAAGGTATGAAGCAGAGGTCTAAAGACCGCTGCACCATAACCTGTTCGCCTGCTCTGAGGCAGCGGACAGAAATCAACCCAATCGGATACGATCAAGTTGATTGACACCCCCTGCTAGCATCCGATTGGCCGCAAATCTGCAGGGGGCAGTACTGCACCAGCAGTTCACAAGAACTGCTGGTGCAATGATAAACACTGACATTGTATGTTATCGATGTGCAGCGGACATGATGCGCTATATCGTATCATGTCCACTCACACATTAGTAAATTGACCCCTAGGAAGCAACATCACCAAACATTACCTGCTCAATCAATTGGAAAATCAACTTAGAGATTGAAAAAATAATAAGAGCAAGATTGTGATCACTAGGCACGTGCATTTAGATAATTTGTGATAATCCGAATGTGGAAGAGGGCGGCTGCTCGAGGCATTTGACTCTTTTCGGATTTGCACAGATCTTAGTGTGTTGCACTTTCACAAAAAGAAATCCTGCTAAAAAAAAAGAGCCAAATGCCGAGAGCAGCCGCCCTCTTCCACATTCTTTTCAAAAGACTTTCTCCCCTCATTTTCATCTTCTTTGTCTCACTCCCTCCCACTATCTTTTCTTCTGCACTTTCACTCTCTTTCTTTCTCTTCTTGAGTCTGTCTTTCCTTACCTCTCTCTATTTCTCTTTGAAGACCTGTCTCTTTCTGTTTATCCTCCTTCCACATACACCTAAAACGACTAATATAATTACTGCAGAAAGCCTCCATAGAAAGCTCAAATGCTCAAATAGGTATAGACAATTCAACAAAACTGAATTGGAACTTTTAGAGACAAGGTTTTAGCATTTTTGCTTTCACTTCATTTAAATAGAATCAGAGCCTTGTTTTTTTTCCATCTACCTATCAAAACTATATATTTCTTTTAAGGAGACAACCCAAAGTATTGATATAGGTTCATTTTTGTATATTTCATGCCACCATTTTTCTGCAAAATGTGATCATATATAAAAAAAACTTTAACTTTTTCACAAACTGAATTTTTTTTCATACAACTTGTGCAGTCATAACACAAATAGTGATAAAAGCTTCTCTGGGGTCCCCTTTGTTCATAAAACAGCAGAAATGAATGGCTTTGTAATTAGTTTTTGGCAATTAAATTTCGACCCAAAATTTAAGGTCCCTTTTACACTTTTTAGGTATTTATTACTTTTTAATTAATTTTCTTTTTTTTTCTTTTCCCCTGTGAAAATAAATCCCTTTAGAGTGCGCAGTCCAGTGTCCCCCGTGTTTCCAGTAATGCTGTAAGCAGCAGAAAAGTATCTAGGAGCGGCTGTGTTTCTGCTTGACAAATTCTCTTGTCTATTTTGATATTTCAGTACACTAGAGGATTTTTTCTTTTCTCTCAGTTTTGAAAAAATGTCCCTATGTTTGATTGGACTGCAAGTTCACTTACATTTTTCCATACTTTTAAGGTTATTTTTACTTTTTTAAACATATCTTTCCACCCCTTTTAACCCCTTAAGGACCAATGATGGAATTATTCCGTCATGGTTCTCCGTGCCATAAGGACCCATGACAGAATAATTCCGTCATGCACTAAAATTAACCCCATATCTCTGTGGTACCAGCGATTGTGGGGTTAATGCTCTTGCTAGCTACTTCAGTGTCTGAGGCAGACAAGCAACAGCAAATCATGATGTCCCAGTCCACATGATCACTGTGACAGCCAATCACAGCTGTCACAATGTTGCTGGGACTTCAGATCTGCCTCCCTCCACCTCTGTTCAGTTTGTGAAATGGAGAGAGAAGGATCTCTGTTACTTGAATGCTGTAAAAAAAATCCAATGTATTAATAAAAGTGAAAATATCCCCTTTACACAGTCCTTAAATTAAAAAAAATGTAATTACTTTTCTTAAGCTGCACTAAGTATGTACACATTATTATCACCAAAACTGTGAAAAAAAGTTTTGTTTTTTTGGTATTTTGTTTATAATAAATGAGAACTTATATATCTATATGTCACATCAAATTTAAGCCCTTTTGTCCTTTAAAAATCAGTTTATAATATGTGTTGGTGCAATAAATGAGAAAGATGGAAATTTTGGTTGAACACACACACATAGCAAAAATGCTAAAATTGCTTTAGTCCTTAACCGAAAGACAAGCATCTGAAAAGTTAAAACAATTTCTGGAACAAAATATTATCAATGGCTACCATTTGTTCCAGAGATTGTTTTAACTTTATGCTCTTGAGAAAGACTTCTTTTAGCCGAAATGCATTGAGGTGTATTTTAAATAAAACCTGACGCTGCACCTGAAGACACCTTTATGATGATTTAAAAAAAAAGGCTTATTTTAAGTGCAATCTTGTGAGTATAACCAGTTTGTGCACCTACCACATTGTCTGAAATCTGCTACACTCTGTGACGTGAGCTCTTTTATTTTGGAGGTGAAAGCAACAAGGTTGACTCAAAGGACGTGGGCAGCTTGGTTCCCTGGAGGTGACACAGCGCCGCCATTTCCAACACTTTCTGCTTTAATACATATTCAGCATGACAAATGACCTATTACAATAAGAAAAATATTAGGTATTAGCATTCCAAAACCCTTGTAAGATACTTTCAGTGAATTATTAATATTCTAAGTTCTCCAATAACCTGAAATTTATACCTGGTTTGAGTCAAAGATATGTAAAGTTTGGTATCAAAATGGACTTAAATTTATATACCAACATATTTACCATGAAAGGAAAACTGAATACAATTTTGATTATTTAAGAGAAAATTGTAAATGTTTAAATTATAAATGTTATGTTTATTTATTGACAATCTTTGGGAGAAGTTATGTTTGAAGTAGAGAAGTGGAATAAATTATATTCTTTAATTTCCATATAAGGGAATAGTGCTCTACTATATAAATATGTCAATTATCAGGAATGTTTATCAGCCTTAGAGGCTTTAATTATGAAATGGGCAACATATTTTCCTGAAAATAATTTCTCTGTAGAATCATTAAAATATAGTATCAAAAGAGCAGAAAAGGCCACTTTGCTGACCAGCTGGAGGGAATCACATTATTGATTACTCTTTCTATCTTATTTAACTCCATCAGTGATGTCAAAGTAGAAAAGCTTGAAATGTAGATTTAAGAATAATGATTTAACTCATTGTTTTTTTCAGTTGTCCAAAAAGAAAGAAATTCTGGTTTGAAATTTATTTTTCGATAGAAAAGAAATGTTGGATTTTAAATCACATCACTGCGCTAGACATAATGAGCAAGATTACAAGTTGTGCGGTACGGCTTTACAGCTAAAAAAATGGCCTTTGAGTGCAGAATGGTCAGCTACTTGATATTACAAGTTGTGAAGTATGACTATTCCGTTAGCATTATAGCCTATACCGCAACAATCCATTCTGCAATCATAGACCAGTAGCTATGAATTTTGCAAAACAAAATGTTTTACAAAACTCATAAAAAATATGTTACAAAGTACACTAAAATCCATAAACTACCTATTAACCCCTAAACCACCACCCCCGCATTGCAAATACTAAAATAAACCTATTAACCCCTAATCCACCACCCACCAACATCACGACTACCTAAATTAAAGTATTAACACCTAATCCACCATCCCCCCACATCGCTTACACCTAATTAACCAATTAACCCCTAATCCACCATCCTCCCGGATCGCTAACACCTAATCAACCTATTAACCCCTAAATCACCGTCCCTCAACATTGCCACAAACTAAATTAAACTATTAACCCCTAAACCTAACACCCCTAACTTTAAAATAAAGTTACAATATAACTACCGTAAAAACTTACCTGTGAAATAAAAAAAAATAACCTTAAACTATAACAAAACTTAATACTATTTAAAAAAAAAAATAAAAGATACCAAAAATAAAAAACCTAAAAGTACTACATTTTAAAATCCTAACACTACGGGGAAAAAAAAAAACAAAAAACGAACATTACAAAAAAATAACAAACTCTAAAATTAAACAAAATAACAAAATCAAACATTACAGAAAATAAAAAACTCTAAAATTAAACAAAATAACAAAATCTAACATTACAGAAAATAACAAACAAAATTATCCAAAATAAAAAAGATAGTCCTAATCTAATACTCTGTTTAAAATAAAAAAGCCACCCCAAAATAACAAAACTCCCTAATCTATAAATAAAACTACCAATAGCCCTTAAAATGTCCTTTTGTAGGGCGGTTTAGAGGTAAATAGCTTTATTTAGTGTTGGTGATGTGGGGGGACAACGGTTTAGGGGTTGTTAGGCTAGGGGCTTATGTTAGGGTGTTAGGTTTTTACAAAAATGTATTTTCTCTATAGACTTTAATGGGAAATGCGTTAATGTGATCGCCATTCCGAAAATCGCAGGTGTTACCTTTTTTTCTGAAATTTTTCTCCATAGATCTCTATGGGAGAATACGTGCACAAGCACGCCAAGTCGAAATTTTGTTTTTGTGCAGTTTGCAGCTTACCACACCATACCGCACAACAAAAGAAAGTTTTACGGTGACTTGTAATACCGGCGGTATAGAAATAGCAGTACGGCCCTATTTTGCATGGTGTGTACAGTACGGCTATACCGCACAACTTGTAATCTCGGTCATAGTTATTAGCAAAAGGAGAGGACATAGGTAATTTAACTAGATGGTTAAATATCATCATCCTAGTAGCCAGAAATGTAATAATTAAGAATTGGACTATTAAGTTCTTAAGTTTTGCTTTTCAAACACCTGAAAAAAATATTTTTTTATCAGATAGTGTTATTATGAGTGCAACTGTACTTTGTAATGTATTTTTATGTGTTTTGTGATCCTTTTTCTCTCACATAACAGTTAACCAGAGCTCTGAGGTCAGGGTAATCATTCTAGCATTCGCATTTACTTTCAACTTATAATACGAGTGCTCCTTCTGATGCATGCAAACAGCCGCGATAAACCCAGTAATGCTTGCGCGAAACAGTTAGCATGCCACTCGTAATCTGGCCCAGAATTGGTAAAAATATAATATAAATAATCTCTTTGCTTCGTTAATTTTAAAATCTAAATTAAAAAAGAGCGAGAGCTTCATCCACCTCCAATTATGGATAAAAAATAGATGCCATTGTGTTCTATGAAACCCCAATTATGGGCCAGATTTATTTATCGCTCCTGCTCGCACGCTATCTTTGATAGAAGTAAGCTTTTTGCGCGTGTCGGTTAGTGCTCGTATTACAAGTTAAAAGTAAAAAGTTTTCGCTTGTGTGCAAAAATCCAAACTTTGAATATTGCCATCACTTTAACGTATCCCCCATAGAAGTCAATAGAGCAAGAAAAGTATGGGGGAACAACACCCTACTCGCATGCAAACCCGATTGCATTTCCTCAAGTGCCCTAACCCGACATGAAAATATTTCACATTCCAATGTTCTTTGCATAGCAGAATATGTTCTATTTATTCATAAATACATATTTCTACATATATCTGATGGTATTTTGGTATAATATATATCTATACCTATGTATAAAGACGATTATATATAGGTATAGATATATACAGATATATATAGGAATATCTATTTAAAAATAAAAATTCATTAAAATTATGGGGGGAGATAAAAAACTGAAATTAAAATCCTCCATGTCTCAAAATTAAATCAATGTAAATATTTGCATAGGAAATTAGCACATCTAGGCAAGAATCCCCACTTGCTTTTTCCCCAGAAATAACTCATATACAATGTTACCAATGCACAAGAGAATTCTGGGTAAGCTATGCAAATTCTCAGTTTTTTTGCTTCAAAAATACTGTTTTAACACAGCTATCCTTTCAACAGGATTATAGCAGCAATTCAGAAATCATTCCTAGACAGCCTGTTTCATTCTATTTGATGAGTTCCAAATAGAACGAAACAGGCTGTCTAGGAGTGATTTCTGATTTGCTGCTATAATCCTGTTAAATGGATAGCTGTGTTAAAACAGTCGGGTAAATTAGAAGTTGTTAGTAAGTCGGGTGATAAGCTTCCCTGAACAGAAAGGTCTTTAGGGAACTTTAAAGGAGGAGAGGTTAGGGGCAAGTCTGACATCTCGAGGAAGTGCGTTCCAGAGGGTTGGTGCCGCGCGAGAGAAGTCCTGTAGTCTAGAATGAGAGGAGGTGATGGTAGAGGATGCAAGAAGCAGGTCGTTGTTGGATCTTAGGGGACGGGCAGGAGTATATTTGTTGATGAGTGAGGACAGGTAGGGTGGGGAAGCATTGGTGAGGGCTTTGTAGGTCAGGGTGAGAATTTTGAATTTAACTCTGTTGTGAATGGGGAGCCAGTGAAGGGACTCACAGAGAGGCGCAGCAGAAACAGAGCATCGAGAGAGGTGGATTAGCCTGGCAGATGCATTTAGGACAGATTGGAGAGGAGAGAGGTGGGAGAGAGGGAGGCCAGTTAGTAAGTTGTTACAGTAGTCAAGTCAGGAAATTACCAGGGAGTGGATGAGCTGTTTGGTAGTTTCAGCACTCAGAAACGGGCGAATTTTGGAGATATTGCGTAGGTGGTTGCGGCAGGATGAAGAGAGCAGTCTGATGTGGGGAATGAAGGACAGATTTGAGTCAAGCGTGACTCCGAGGCAGCGGACTTGGGGTGATGGGGAGATAGTGGTGCCACCAACAGTGATAGCAAAATTAGAGACTGGAGTGGAGCTAGAGGGGGAATTAGAAGTAGTTTGGTCTTGGACATATTTATTTTTAGGTGGTGAGAGGCCATCCAGGAGGAAATGCCAGATAAGCAGTCGCTGATTTGAGAGTTGACAGAAGGAGAGAGTGCAGGGGTGGAAAGGTAGATCTGGGTATCATCAGCATAGCGGTGATAGCTGAAGCCATAGCTGTTGATAAGTTTAGCCAGTGAAGAAGTGTAAATAGAGAAGAGTAGAGGACCCAGGACAGAGCCTTGAGGTACTCCAGCAGACAGGGACAATAGAGAGGAGGAGTCACCAGCAAAAGAGACTTTGAAGGGTCTGTTAGAGAGATAAGAGTGAATCCAGGAGAGGGCAGTGTCACAGAGACTAAGAGAACTGAGAGACCGTAGGAGAAGGGGATGGTCAACAGTGTCAAAGGCAGCAGATAGGTCAAGTAAGATGAGTATAGAGTAGTAGCCTTTGTTTTTAGCAAAAAAGAGATTGTTAGTAACCTTGGTGAGGGCAGTCTCAGTTGAGTGTTGGGGACAGAAGCCAGATTGCAGGGGGTCGAGCAATGAGTTGGAGGACAGGAAGTGGGTTAGGCGATTGAAAACTTGTTTTTCAAGGAGTTTTGAAGCAAGTGGGAGCAGTGATATGGGGCGGTAGTTTGCAGGGGAGTTAGGGTTGAGGGAGGGTTTTTTGAGGATGGGGGTGACCTTTGCATGTTTGAAGGAGGCAGGGAATGAGCCGGTAGAAAGGGATAGGTTAAATATGTGAGTAAGAGCCGGAGTGAGGGTGGTAGACAGAGGAGGGATTAGATGTGAAGGAATAGGGTCAAGTGGGCAGGTAGTGAGGTGTGAGGAAGACAAAAGGGAAGCCACTTCACTCACAATGGTTGGGAGGAGGGAGCAGAGAGTGGCAGAGGGGGTGACTGGGAGCAGAGTTGGGAGATTGCAGGTTTGTGTTGGTATTGCAAGTGTTTTATTGAGAAAATAGTCAGCGAGGTCTTGAGCACTGAATGCAGATGAGGGGGGTGGTGCAGGTGGGTAGGGGAGAGAGTTGAAAATAGAGAAGAGTCTTTTAGGGTTTGAGGAGTGAGTGGCTATAAGAGAGGAGAAGTAGGTTTGCTTAGCTAAGCGAAGAGCAGAGGTGTAAGAGTAGAGAATGAACTTATAGTGCATGAAATCATGTTCAGAGCGGGATTTCCTCCAGACACGCTCAGCAGTGCGGGAGCATTTTTGTAGGTGACGCGTTTGTTGGGAGTGCCAGGGTTGTAGCTGACGACGTGGGGCTTTGCGAGGTTGGGGTGTAGCGAGAGTGTCAAGTGCAGCAGAGAGAGTATTGTTATAGTGGGTTATAGCAAGGTCAGGGCAGGATATCTTGGAAGTGTGGGGGAGGCGTAGCTGAATAAGATTGGAGAGTTGGGGAGCGTCCAGAGTGTGCAGATTTCTGCTGGTGCGGGGGCGAGATGGGGAAGTAGGTTTAGTATCTATATTAGGATTAAAGGTGAGCAGATGGTGGTCTGAGATGGGAAATGGGCGACATGCAACATTAGAGAGAGATAGGAGAATACCAGATCAATTGAGTGTCCATCGCGGTGGGTAGGGAATAGGGTGGATTGTGAGAGGCTGAAGGAGTTAGTGAGTGAGAGAAGTTTAGAGGCAGCAGGGGCAGATGGGTTGTCAATTGGGATGTTGAAGTCCCCTAGGATTAGAGCAGGTGTATATGTATACATATGTATTTATGTACAAACAGAAATATGCACAAATGATGTGGAGTATAATAGTCCACATATGGATCAAGTATGCAGTTACTTGTAAGCAGAGAGCCAGTTACCAGGTGAGACTTTAAAGTTGTATGCAACACAATAGTGAGTTGTAAGTGTCTCTGAAAGGCAGATATTATGAAGAACCTTCCGCTAGCTCTGTTGCAGGAGATTAAAATGGAAACCACCAGATGCCCACTAAGGGTTAATTACAGGATTCAACGTGAAGGTAAACATCCCAGAGAATAACAAAAAACAGTGTCAGTTAGTAGACATACTATAGCTTCTTGAAATACGTGCATCCTGAAGTAACCTACTGCTAGCTCTGTTGTGGGTAGTATAAAGCAAAGAAACAGACCCACCGCCCTTTCATGGCTAATAACAGGATTCAGTGTGAGGGTAAGTTCCAGGAATGTAATAAGAGTAAAGTCTGTTGCCGAACAACACTTTCCTCACCTGGTATGAAGATACTGCAGACTCCCATCTCTCAACCAATTTTAATGGTGGACAGATGGTTTCGTATCCTAATATTCACCTCAGTAATGGTGAGACCCACACACTGGAGGTGGCATTCTGTGCACTTGAGTAGATAGATAACATAGGAGGATGTACCAAATTAAAATTGGTGAATCTACCACTCCCCTGGTAAAGCATTTTAAGTATGCACATAATAGGAGCAGGAGGTGATAGAGAGGTGATAGAGACCATATCTTAGGAAAACGCAAGATGTTCTGGATTTTTAGACTTCAGACTAGAGTACCCAGAGGTCTTAATTTGGAATACGACCTCATTAATTACTAGAAATAAGGTTCCAGAAATTAGTCCAAGTCCACTCACACTCCTTATTTCCTTTTATTCTACATATTCTTGGTTTGGCACTCATGCACTAATTTTTACACTGTTACTATGATGCTAGTTTGTAATTATATGTGTGTGCATCCAAGTAATGCATCTATGTAGTACTTAGGGGTCTATTTACACCTTAACTATATCTGCAAATAGGATACTTGTTTCGTTTTGTAGTTTTTTTTTATTCTATACCCTCTATTTGAAGCATTCTTACATATGAATATATATTTATATATATACAGCCTTGGCATATTGGGCACCAATGCATTTATAACACACTTATTTGTGTATGCATCTGAGTAATGCATCTATGCAGCACTTTTTGGGGGACTATATATAAGTAAATCTACACTATGTCCCTTAATAGGATACTTGTTTCATTTAGTAGGTGTCACAGTTTACACTTTTGAATACAAGTTAACTAATGAACTAATATATATATACTGTATATACCAAATAATAACAGCAACTTTGATACACCAGGCACTAACGCACATATAACATTAATATAGGAAAAGTATTTGTGTATACACTTTATATTGTAGGTGACCTAACCAACCCCCCATAATAAAAAAACCTAACTCTAAAAAAAACTAAGCTACCCATTGCCCCTAGAGGGGCATTTGTATGGCCATTGCCCTTAAAAGAGTATTTAGCTCTTTTGCATTGCCCTTAAAAGGGCATTCAGCTCTTTTTCAAAAACCCAAACCCTAATTTAAAAAAAAAAACACCCAAAAATGTTTTAAAAAAACTAACACTAACCCCAGAAGATCTACTCACGGTTTCTGAAGTCCAGACATCCAGGTGGTGAGAAGTCTTCATCCAGGTTCAAGGTCTTCATCGAGGCGGAGAGGTCTTCGTTCATCCCTGGGGAGTCTTCTATCTTCATCCTGGTGGCGTGGAGCGGAGCTATCCTGGATCCCATCCTGCCCGGAGCGTCCTCTTCATACGGTCGCTGCCGTACACTGAAGTTGAATGCAAGGTAGCCGTTTCAAAATAAGGTCCCTTGCATTCCTATTGGCTGATTTTATTCTTCAAATTCAAATAAGCCAATAGGATAAGAGCTTTTGAAAACATATTGGCTGTTCAAAACAGCCAATAGGATGAGAGTTACTGAAATCCTATTGGTTGTTTAAATAGTATGAAATAGTGTTGGCAATGTGGGTGGGCAGCAGATTAGGGGTTAATAGGTTTATTTAATAGCCACGATGTGGGTGGGCAGCAGATGACGGGTTAATAAGTTTAATATAGTGTTTGCGATGCGGGAGGGCCTCGGTTTAAGAGTTAATAGGTAGTTTATGGGTGTTAGTGTACTTTATAACAGTTTAGTTATGAGTTTTGTGAAACATTTTTGTTACACAAAATCCATAACTACTGGTCTCAGAAAGCGGAATGGATAGTGTCGGTATAGGCTATAACGCAAGCATTTTAACCTCACCGCACAACCTGTAATACTGGCGCTATGGAAATCCCACACAAAAACGTCATTTTTGTTTGACGTTGCGTTACAGGTTACAATGATTGCGGTATAGCTATACCGACACGACTCCCAATAGTGTGTTCCTGCTTTTACGCTGAAATTGCCATTTTTTCAGCGTTAAAACCACAACTCACAACTTGTAATCTAGCCGACAGTTTTTTATAACTGCAATCTCAACAAATGAATTTCCTAGTTATATTTTAATATTTTTATAAAAATCCTGAGAGAATGCAAATCTAGGTTTGAGATTCAGGGGTAACACTAACATTGGTGCCGCAGGTGCACTGGTACCAGGGCCCATATGCTGGGGGGGGGGGGCCATAGAAGACAATCTATACATAAGCATGTGCTGAATGTGTACAATCCTAATGCAGGGGAGCCTTTTATTAGTGCAGGTTGTCTATCTATTTTTCCTCAAGATCATTATACATTATATTATTGCCATTGCTTACTAACTTTGGGGCGCCCATAGTTTACACCAGGGCCCTTATATTCCATCAGACTATTACACTTTGTTTCATCTTTATTTTGTCATCAAAGTAGGATTTCAATTTCACTGTAAAAGCATACAACTTTGTATTACTTATTTTATACAGAGTATTTTAGTTATCTAAATAGGAATCACCTAAATATATTTATGTTAGCTTTATTGACCCAGCCAAGCATGTACCACAAAATGGAAGCTAAAGGTCATGTTGATCATTTCCATAGCAACATGGATATGAGCAGATTCCTAATAACTTTGATTAAATAAATAAAGTTTTTTTTTTACAGAGAAAAGGAGAAATAGATATATATACAAAACTAAAACCATAGAACTATGTAGTCAATTATAAAGGCAAAATTTGATAACATAACTAGCTTCTGGAGTTGCTGTTAAGCATGTTGCTGTAATACCAACTGCATATATTGTACATATTTTTCCTACAAGCTTGTGTGGGTGGAAAAGTGACATAAGCTATTCTCAATCTTAAAGTGTAGGAGTTATTTTATTGCTTAATTCAGACAGTATATAAAAGAAAAACAAAACTGATTAAACACTGAGGGGGATATTTATCAAAGCGTCAACTATGTTGCATTCGCAGGCGTCAATACGCTCGCCAAACATCGCGGCCGCAGATCTGAATACGATTTCCTTATTTATGAAAAAAGCTTTAAAAACACGAGCGTCAAGTACGGTGCGAAGAGCATCGGACTGTTGTTAACTAGCAGTCATCAATCACGCGTCTATTCAGGTTTTTCAAAACTTTATTTATACCATTTCATTACTGTCCACGAACAAGCACATTTCTCTTTAGCACATTATTGTATATAGTGTAAATGTATGCTTTTTCTGAGCAGGACTAATTGCAAATATAGCAAGTAGCGACATATTTGGTGCAAAGTGGAGAGTGAATTATTGGAATTCTTTTTAACATTAGACAAACATACTTTAGTATGTATATATATATACATATATATATATATATATATATATATATATATATATATATATATATATATATATATATATATATATATATATATTTATTTATTTATTTTTTCTCCTTTATATGTATGTATGTATGTATGTACATATGTAACTATATACATGTAAATATATATGTATTTATGTATATATATATATATATATATATATATGTGTATATATATATATATTTATTATTATTTCTCCAACATAGGTGTGTCCGGTCCACGGCGTCATCCTTACTTGTGGGATATTCTCTTCCCCAACAGGAAATGGCAAAGAGCCCAGCAAAGCTGGTCACATGATCCCTCCTAGGCTCCGCCTACCCCAGTCATTCTCTTTGCCGTTGTACAGGCAACATCTCCACGGAGATGGCTTAGAGTTTTTTAGTGTTTAACTGTAGTTTTTCATTATTCAATCAAGAGTTTGTTATTTTCAAATAGTGCTGGTACGTACTATTTACTCAGAAACAGAAAAGAGATGAAGAATTCTGTTTGTATGAGGAAAATGATTTTAGCAACCGTAACTAAAATCCATGGCTGTTCCACACAGGACTGTTGAGAGCATTAACTTCAGTTGGGGGAACAGTTTGCAGTCCTTGCTGCTTGAGGTATGACACATTCTAACAAGACGATGTAATGCTGGAAGCTGTCATTTTCCCTATGGGATCCGGTAAGCCATGTTTATTACGATTGTA
The DNA here is from genome assembly GCF_027579735.1 of Bombina bombina. NCBI lineage: Eukaryota > Metazoa > Chordata > Amphibia > Anura > Bombinatoridae > Bombina > Bombina bombina. Next base: position 750,574,278 of record NC_069499.1, read on the forward strand.
AATAAGGGCTTCACAAGGGCTTATTTAGACTGTAGACATTTTTTGGGCTAAATCGATTGATATTAACACTTATTTAGCCTTGAGGAATCATTTATTCTGGGTATTTTGATATAATAATATCGGCAGGCACTGTTTTAGACACCTTATTCTTTAGGGGCTTTCCCAAAGCATAGGCAGAGTCTCATTTTCGCGCCGGTGTTGCGCACTTGTTTTTGAGAGGCATGGCATGCAGTCGCATGTGAGAGGAGCTCTGATACTTATAAAAGACTTCTGAAGGCATCATTTGGTATCGTATTCCCCTTGGGTTTGGTTGGGTCTCAGCAAAGCAGATACCAGGGACTGTAAAGGGGTTAAAGCTTAAAACGGCTCCGGTTCCGTTATTTTAAGGGTTAAAGCTTCCAAATTTGGTGTGCAATATTTTCAAGGCTTTAAGACACTGTGGTGAAAGTTTGGTGAATTTTGAACAATTCCTTCATGTTTTTTCGCAATTGCAGTAATAAAGTGTGTTCAGTTTAAAATTTAAAGTGACAGTAACGGTTTTATTTCAAAACGTTTTTTGTACTTTCTTATCAAGTTTATGCCTGTTTAACATGTCTGAACTACCAGATAGACTGTGTTCTGAATGTGGGGAAGCCAGAATTCCTATTCATTTAAATAAATGTGATTTATGTGATAATGACAATGATGCCCAAGATGATTCCTCAAGTGAGGGGAGTAAGCATGGTACTGCATCATTCCCTCCTTCGTCTACACGAGTCTTGCCCACTCAGGAGGCCCCTAGTACATCTAGCGCGCCAATACTCCTTACTATGCAACAATTAACGGCTGTAATGGATAATTCTGTCAAAAACATTTTAGCCAAAATGAACCCTTGTCAGCGTAAGCGTGGATGCTCTGTTTTAGTTACTGAAGAGCATGACGACGCTGATATTAATATCTCTGAAGGGCCCCTAACCCAATCTGAGGGGGCCAGGGAGGTTTTGTCTGAGGGAGAAATTACTGATTTAGGGAATATTTCTCAGCAGGCTGAATCTGATGTGATTACTTTTAAATTTAAATTGGAACATCTCCGCATTTTGCTTAAGGAGGTATTATCCACTCTGGATGATTGTGAAAATTTGGTCATCCCAGAGAAACTATGTAAAATGGACAAGTTCCTAGAGGTGCCGGGGCTCCCAGAAGCTTTTCCTATACCCAAGCGGGTGGCGGACATTGTTAATAAAGAATGGGAAAGGCCCGGTATTCCTTTCGTCCCTCCCCCCATATTTAAAAAATTGTTTCCTATGGTCGACCCCAGAAAGGACTTATGGCAGTCAGTCCCCAAGGTCGAGGGAGCGGTTTCTACTTTAAACAAACGCACCACTATTCCCATAGAGGATAGTTGTGCTTTCAAAGATCCTATGGATAAAAAATTAGAAGGTTTGCTTAAAAAGATGTTTGTTCAGCAGGGTTACCTTCTACAACCCATTTCATGCATTGTCCCTGTCACTACAGCCGCATATTTCTGGTTTGATGAACTGATTAAGGTGCTCGATAGTGACTCGCCTCCTTATGAGGAGATTATGGACAGAGTCAATGCTCTCAAATTGGCTAATTCTTTCACTCTAGACGCCTCTTTGCAATTGGCTAAGTTAGCGGCTAAGAATTCTGGGTTTGCTATTGTGGCGCGCAGAGCGCTTTGGTTGAAATCTTGGTCGGCTGATGCGTCTTCCAAGAACAAGCTACTAAACATTCCTTTCAAGGGGAAAACGCTGTTTGGTCCTGACTTGAAAGAGATTATCTCTGATATCACTGGGGGTAAGGGCCATGCCCTTCCTCAGGATCGGCTTTTCAAGGCAAAAAATAGACCTAATTTTCGTCCCTTTCGTAAAAACGGACCAGCCCAAGGTGCTACGTCCTCTAAGCAAGAAGGTAATACTTCTCAGGCCAAGCCAGCTTGGAGACCAATGCAAGGCTGGAACAAGGGAAAGCAGGCAAAGAAACCTGCCACTGCTACCAAGACAGCATGAAATATCGGCCCCCGATCCGGGACCGGATCTGGTGGGGGGCAGACTCTCTCTCTTCGCTCAGGCTTGGGCAAGAGATGTTCTGGATCCTTGGGCGCTAGAAATAGTCTCCCAGGGTTATCTTCTGGAATTCAAGGGACTTCCCCCAAGGGGAAGGTTCCACAGGTCTCAGTTGTCTTCAGACCACATAAAAAGACAGGCGTTCTTACTTTGCGTAGAAGACCTGTTAAAAATGGGAGTGATTCATCCTGTTCCATTGAGAGAACAAGGGATGGGGTTCTACTCCAATCTGTTCATAGTTCCCAAAAAAGAGGGAACATTCAGACCAATCCTAGATCTCAAGATCTTAAACAAATTTCTCAAGGTCCCATCTTTCAAGATGGAAACCATTCGAACTATCCTTCCTTCCATCCAGGAAGGTCAATTCATGACCACGGTGGATTTAAAGGATGCGTATCTACATATTCCTATCCACAAGGAACATCATCGGTTCCTAAGGTTTGCATTCCTGGACAAACATTACCAGTTCGTGGCGCTTCCTTTCGGATTAGCCACTGCTCCAAGGATTTTCACAAAGGTACTAGGGTCCCTTCTAGCTGTGCTAAGACCAAGGGGCATTGCAGTAGTACCTTACCTGGACGACATTCTGATTCAAGCGTCGTCCCTCCCTCGAGCAAAGGCTCACACGGACATCGTCCTGGCCTTTCTCAGATCGCACGGCTGGAAAGTGAACGTGGAAAAGAGTTCTCTATCCCCGTCAACAAGGGTTCCCTTCTTGGGAACAATTATAGACTCCTCAGAAATGAGGATTTTTCTAACAGAGGCCAGAAAGACAAAGCTCCTGGACTCTTGTCGAATACTTCATTCCGTTCCTCTTCCTTCCGTAGCTCAGTGCATGGAAGTGATCGGGTTGATGGTAGCGGCAATGGACATAGTTCCTTTTGCGCGCATTCATCTAAGACCGTTACAACTGTGCATGCTCAGTCAGTGGAATGGGGACTATACAGACTTGTCTCCAAAGATACAAGTAAATCAGAGGACCAGAGACTCACTCCGTTGGTGGCTGTCCCTGGACAACCTGTCACGAGGGATGACATTCCACAGACCAGAGTGGGTCATTGTCACGACCGACGCCAGTCTGATGGGCTGGGGCGCGGTCTGGGGATCCCTGAAAGCTCAGGGTCTTTGGTCTCGGGAAGAATCTCTTCTACCGATAAATATTCTGGAACTGAGAGCGATATTCAATGCTCTCAAGGCTTGGCCTCAGCTAGCGAGGACCAAGTTCATACGGTTTCAATCAGACAACATGACGACTGTTGCGTACATCAACCATCAGGGGGGAACAAGGAGTTCCCTAGCGATGGAAGAAGTGACCAAGATCATTCTATGGGCGGAGTCTCACTCCTGCCACCTGTCTGCTATCCACATCCCGGGAGTGGAAAATTGGGAAGCGGATTTTCTGAGTCGTCAGACATTGCATCCGGGGGAGTGGGAACTCCATCCGGAAATCTTTGCCCAAGTCACTCAACTTTGGGGCATTCCAGACATGGATCTGATGGCCTCTCGTCAGAACTTCAAAGTTCCTTGCTACGGGTCCAGATCCAGGGATCCCAAGGCGGCTCTAGTGGATGCACTAGTAGCACCTTGGACCTTCAAACTAGCTTATGTGTTCCCGCCGTTTCCTCTCATCCCCAGGCTGGTAGCCAGGATCAATCAGGAGAGGGCGTCGGTGATCTTGATAGCTCCTGCGTGGCCACGCAGGACTTGGTATGCAGATCTGGTGAATATGTCATCGGCTCCACCTTGGAAGCTACCTTTGAGACGAGACCTTCTTGTTCAGGGTCCGTTCGAACATCCGAATCTGGTTTCACTCCAGCTGACTGCTTGGAGATTGAACGCTTGATTTTATCGAAGCGAGGTTTCTCAGATTCTGTTATCGATACTCTTGTTCAGGCCAGAAAGCCTGTAACTAGAAAGATTTACCACAAAATTTGGAAAAAATATATCTGTTGGTGTGAATCTAAAGGATTCCCTTGGGACAAGGTTAAGATTCCTAGGATTCTATCCTTCCTTCAAGAAGGATTGGAAAAAGGATTATCGGCAAGTTCCCTGAAGGGACAGATTTCTGCCTTGTCGGTGTTACTTCACAAAAAACTGGCAGCTGTGCCAGATGTTCAAGCCTTTGTTCAGGCTCTGGTTAGAATCAAGCCTGTTTACAAACCTTTGACTCCTCCTTGGAGTCTCAATTTAGTTCTTTCAGTTCTTCAGGGGGTTCCGTTTGAACCCTTACATTCCGTTGATATTAAGTTATTATCTTGGAAAGTTTTGTTTTTAGTTGCAATTTCTTCTGCTAGAAGAGTTTCAGAATTATCTGCTCTGCAGTGTTCTCCTCCTTATCTGGTGTTCCATGCAGATAAGGTGGTTTTACGTACTAAACCTGGTTTTCTTCCAAAAGTTGTTTCTAACAAAAACATTAACCAGGAGATTATCGTACCTTCTCTGTGTCCGAAACCAGTTTCAAAGAAGGAACGCTTGTTGCACAATTTGGATGTTGTTCGCGCTCTAAAATTCTATTTAGATGCTACAAAGGATTTTAGACAAACATCTTCCCTGTTTGTTGTTTATTCAGGTAAAAGGAGAGGTCAAAAAGCAACTTCTACCTCTCTCTCTTTTTGGATTAAAAGCATCATCAGATTGGCTTACGAGACTGCCGGACGGCAGCCTCCCGAAAGAATCACGGCTCATTCTACTAGGGCTGTGGCTTCCACATGGGCCTTCAAGAACGAGGCTTCTGTTGATCAGATATGTAGGGCAGCGACTTGGTCTTCACTGCACACTTTTACCAAATTTTACAAGTTTGATACTTTTGCTTCTTCTGAGGCTATTTTTGGGAGAAAGGTTTTGCAAGCCGTGGTGCCTTCCATTTAGGTGACCTGATTTGCTCCCTCCCTTCATCCGTGTCCTAAAGCTTTGGTATTGGTTCCCACAAGTAAGGATGACGCCGTGGACCGGACACACCTATGTTGGAGAAAACAGAATTTATGTTTACCTGATAAATTTCTTTCTCCAACGGTGTGTCCGGTCCACGGCCCGCCCTGGTTTTTTAATCAGGTCTGATAATTTATTTTCTTTAACTACAGTCACCACGGTACCATATGGTTTCTCCTATGCTATTATTCCTCCTTAACGTCGGTCGAATGACTGGGGTAGGCGGAGCCTAGGAGGGATCATGTGACCAGCTTTGCTGGGCTCTTTGCCATTTCCTGTTGGGGAAGAGAATATCCCACAAGCAAGGATGACGCCGTGGACCGGACACACCGTTGGAGAAAGAAATTTATCAGGTAAACATAAATTCTGTTTTTTATATTGTTTTTAAAAATAATGTTATTTCCAAATTTAAAGGGACACCAAAATCATATCAGAAATATTATTATGAAGATATAGAAGAAGATCCCAAGCAACATTACAACCCTTGAACTTTTATTAAAGGGACACTAAACACACACTTTCATGATTCGGATAGAGCATTCAATTTTCAGCAACTTAATTAGAAATTTAGTTAAATTGTGTAAATGTATGTAATTTTAAAACTCAGATAGAGCATGCAATAGTAAGAAAAAATATAATTCTCATATATTTAGAATTTATATTTGTTCTATAGCTATGTTTATTTGAAAAACAAAGCATCTAAGCTAAGGAGAGCGTTCTCTCTCTCTCTCTACTTTGTTTAAAGCTAAACCAGGGGAGAGCTAGTTCATGAAAACCATATAGATAACATTGTGATCACACCCGTGGATTGTGGTAGACACTCCACTAATTTGCTAAAATGAAAGTTAAAGGGACATGGAACCCCAAATTTTTCTTTCATGATTTAGAAAGAGTGTACAATTTTAAACAACTTTCTAATTTACTTCTATTATCTAATTTGTTTTATTATCTTGATATTCTTTGCGGAAAAGCATATCTAGATAGGCTCAGTAGCTGCTGATTGGTGGGTGCACATAGATGCCTCGTGTGATTGGCTCACCCATATGCATTGCTATTTCTTCAACAAAGGATATCTAAAAAATAAAACAAATTAGATAATAGAAGTAAATTTGAATGTTGTTTAAAATTGTATTCTCTAACTGAATCATGAAAGAAAAATTTTGGGTTTAGTGTCCCTTTAATAGATAATAAAGAAAATGTAATTTGATCAGGGGGCTGTCAGAATATGCTTAGATAAAAGTTTATAACAGAGGTAAAAAGTATATCAATATAACAGTGTTGGTAATGCTAAACTGGGGAATGGTTAATAAAAGGAATTACCGATATTTTAAAATAAAACATTTCTGGTGTTGACTGTCCCTTTAAGCACAGATAGGCCTGTGCGCAAGTACAATATTGAAAAATCATTAAGACATTTTTAAAGAAACACACAGAGAAAGTACATAACTCACTCACAATCTCTCAGCTAAAATGAAAATAAATAATTGAAGGGTTAGTTAACGCATTTAGAAAAATGGTACAAGCATGGGTACCTCATCAAGGTCCCTTCCAAAACCCGTGCCCCCCCTAAAACTGCCACACAATGTAAGCTCTCAATCCAAAAAACTGTGAAGAAGTGAAGGGTGCACAAGTAAATTAACCTTCAATTTTTAAAAAAAATCAAAGATGAGAGATTGCAAATGAGTGCAGGACTTTCTCTGTGTATTATATATATATATATATATATACACACACACACATTTATATATATATTTATATATATATATATATATATATATATATATATATATATATATATATATATATATATATATATATATATATATAAATATATATATATATATATATATATAGAGAGAGAGAGAGAGAGTAATTGGATTACACATGTATTCATTTCTAAATCTGTAGTGCATTGCTGCTCCTTCAACAAATGATAGCAATCAAATTAATACAATTTTTGGTTATGGGTGAAATGTTAAGTTATTTAAAGGGACAGGGAAGTACCAAACAAATATTTAAAGATTTAAATAGAAAATGTTATTTTATTAAAAATTAAAGATTACTTTTATCAACAATTGTGATTTTATAAGGTTTTAAATGAACTCTTGATTGTGGAACACAACTGCAGTTAAAAACCAAAATTGTTTGTTTGTTACACAAATCTGTCTAAGTCCTTTATTGCAAAAAGGACTCTTTCAGAATTGTGAATTTTGCTCAAATTCAGAAAAAGAACATGGAATATAAACAGCACCAAGCTGAAAGAAATAACATATATAGTCTGATGTATATCTTAGAGAGACAACAACAGAAACTGTGTATAGAACAGGTGAGTTAACGGAACTAAAGCAGCAACAATAACAGGTTTTCCCAGCAAGCAAGTGTCTTAATTCAACATAGCAATTTATGCAGAAGATATGCCTTATTACTTTCAAATAAGCAGGAGCTTTGCAGAGAACAAACAGTTAGGCAGATATTAGTTGATGCTTTTAGTTGTAATGTAGTTGCAGTAATAGCTGTTAATAAGTTAGCAGAAGATAGGTTAGTCAAGCGGTAATGCGGTTAATCAATGTGGTACCTGTAGTTCTTACACAAGTAGAAAGTTTATTCGGTAGTAGTCCGTTTCAACCGCAAGCAGGGAGAAAGTTTGTTGGTGCCGGGCCCGGAGTGGAAGTGACGTCATGGTTGGATTCCTTTTGCGAGCTGCTGTTCAGCTGCGTTGAAGGTATGAGCTGCAAATAGAATGAAGCAGCTATTTAAACAAAACAAAGTAGAACAAATTCCTCACTTGAGTATAAAGCAGAAAACAGTGAAGTCCTTGAAGGCAATAACGGCAAAGAAAGTCTTTTGAATCCTGCTACAATACCAGCAATTGATTATAGGGAAGCTGGAACAGACAGGACTGTGAATTTTGTAATCCAATCTGTATGTAGAAACTTCAATACTAAGCACAGAGTGCAAGGAGAGCACCTGTCTTAAGGAGTAGTTAGCGAATCAGCAGTCAGTGGGAGTAACTGGGAGTGACAAGGAAAATAAGAGAACAGAATCTTACATGACCCCCTCCTCAAGGGAGCTGTTCCACAGCGAATGGCCGAGGCCTATCAGGATGGCGACGATGGAACAATGACAGAAGACGAGGGGAGTTGAGATTAGAAAGAGGTTCCCAGGAGTCCTCATCACTAGAATAGTTTTTCCACCTTACCAAATATTGAAGGACCCCATTGGAATACCTGGAATCCAGTATGGAGTCAACTTCATATTCATTATCATCCAAAGGCAAAGGCGAAGGAGGTAATAGAATCTGGTTATGTCTCGTAGGAATATATGGTTTCAAAAGAGAAACATGAAAAGTGGGATGAATTCTTAGAGAGTTAGGAAGCTCTAATCTGACAGCATTGGCATTAATAATCTTTTGAATGGGAAAAGGACCAATGAATAGACTGGCCATCTTCTTGGAAGGGATCTGCAGTCTTAAATTTTTGGTAGAAAGCCAGACTAAATCACCAACAGTATATTCAGGTGGTTTTCTTCTTCGAAGATCATAAAAGTGTTTTTGTGACTTCTGGGCATCTAGAATATTCTCTTGTATAGTTTTGAAATTCTCTTGTAGAGAATTATGTATTTCATCGAGTAAAGGTGAATCTGAAGAAGTAAAGGATATAAAAGAAAACTTAGGATGGTAAGCATAATTTGCAAAGAAAGGAGTCATTTTTGTGGAGAAGTTGGTTGAATTATTGTAAGCAAATTCTGCCATTGAGAGATATTTAAACCAGTCATTTTGATGATAAGAACAGTAACATCTTAAATAATGTTCAAGCCACTGGTTTAATCTCTCTGATTGTCCATTAGTTTGGGGGGGAAAAGCTGTGGAGTAACGATGGTCAATGTTAGTGATTTCACATAATTTGGTCCAGAATTTTGAGGTAAATTGCATTCCTCTGTCAGTTGTTATGATAGAAGGAATTCCATGTAACTTAACAATGTGATCAATGAATAAATGAGCAGTCTCTGAGGAGGTTGGTAATTTGTGGAATGATAAAAAATGAGCCATTTTAGTGAAAACATCAATGACAACAAGTATAGTGGTCTGGTTACTTGACGGAGGTAAGTCAACAATAAAGTCCATTGAAACATGATGCCAAGGTTTATCGGGAACTGGTAAAGGCATGAGTAAACCAAAAGGTGGTTTTCGTTCAGGCTTACAAGTGACACAAACCCTGCATGTGCCTATATAATCAGAAATAGATTATTTCATCTGAGGCCACCAATATGTTCGAGAAACAAGTTCATGTGTCCTTTTAACACCAGGGTGACCAGCAAGAGGGGTATCATGGCAAGTCTGAATGATAAGTGTTCTCATGGAATTAGGCACATATATCTTTTGACCTTGGAAATACATGCCATGATTTTTAAGCAAATCTGGTTCAGGAGGTGTTGGTTGTTTTTTACAGAAATCTCTTAATTCTGTTAAGATAGGGGTAGTAATACCAATGAAACATTCAGGAGAAACAATGTCTTTCCTGATAGGCAAATCAGTTGGAGGTTTAGGAAGTCGGGATAAGGCGTCAGCTTTTGCATTTTTGTTGGCAGGTCTGTAAATAATGGAGAAATTGAAACGGCCGAAATAAAGACTCCAGCGAACCTGTCTGGCAGAGAGTGTTTTGTTAGATTGTAAATACTGTAGATTCTTATGATCCGTAAAAATGATAACTGGTAGAGTAGTACCCTCGAGGAGATGTCTCCAGTGTTCTAGGGATCGACGGATAGCCAATAATTCCTTATCTCCCATGGCATAATTACGTTCTGCAGGTGTCATAAGTTTGGAGAAATAAGAAATTGGATGAAGAGGTTCTGATAAGGATTTTTGTTGGGAGAGTACAGCTCCAATAGCATTGTCAGAAGAATCAACCTCCAAAGTATACTGATAAGATGGGTTCGAAAATTGAAGAATAGGTGCAGATGTGAACCTATTTTTTAAGTGAATAAAGGCGTCTCTGGCATCAGTTCCCCAGGTGAAAGGAATGGAAGAACCAGTTAGAATTGTAAGAGGCTTTACGATTTTAGAAAACCCTTTTATGAATTTCCTGTAGTAGTTGGAAAATCCTAGGAAGAGTTGTAAATCTTTCCTGGATTTTGGTTCAGGCCAGTTTAGAACAGTGTCCACTTTTTCTTTCTGCATTTGAATTCCTGATGGAGAAATGTTGTATCACAAAAAAGAAACTTCAGTAGTATGGAATTTACATTTTTCTAATATAGCGTAGAGTTTATGGGCTCTGAGTCGGGTGAGTACCTGTCGAACGTGTTTCACATGATCCTCCATAGTTCTCGAGTATATGAGAATGTCATCTAGATAAATAACTAGACATATGTCAAGGAGATCACGGAATACATCATTTATGAAGTATTGAAAGGTGGCAGGGGCATTACATAGGCCGAACGGCATTACAAGATATTCAAATAGGCCATATCTGGTCCTAAATGCCGTCAGCCATTCATGCCCCTCTTTTATGCTGATGAGATTGTATGCCCCTCTTAAATCAAGCTTAGTGAATATGGAAGCGTCAGAGAGCCTCTCAATCATCTCTGGAATTAATGGCAGCGGATAGCGATTTTTGATAGTACACTTATTCAGCTCGCGATAATCAATGATAGGCCTAAGACTGCCGTCTTTGTTGTGAACACAAAAAAAACAGCACCAGCTGGGGATGTGGAAGGTCTAATAAAACCTTTTTTTAGGTTTTCTTCAAGATACAATTTAAGATCTTCAAGTTCTGGATTACTTAAAGGATAGAGATGTCAAAAAGGAATTTGAGCACCAGGTTGAAGATCAATAGGGCAATCGTAAACCCTATCAGGGGGTAGGTTCTCAGCCTCAGTCTTACTGAAAACATCTTAAAACTCAATATATTGTATGGGTAAAGAGTCAGAGGGAACAGTTGAATGTAATAATAATGGACAAGGGAAACAGGTATTTTTGCAATAAGCAGAAATGAACTTTATTTTGAAAGGAAACCAAGTAATAGTGGGGTTATGTACTTGTAACCACTTTAAACCCAAAACTAAAGAAAAATGGGGCGAAGGGAGAACGTCAAAAGATAACATTTCAAAATGTCCATCAATATTAAGCTTTGTAGGGATAGTTTAAAAAATTATAGGACCAGAAAACATAAGTGAGCCATCAATGACCCTAATAGGTATAGGAGTCTTCTTCTTGATGAGAGGGATTTTGTTTTTGATACAAAAATCATGATCCATATAATTTCCAGTAGCCCCAGAATCAATGATGCAATCATTAATCGTTACTTGACTTTGAAGCAGCTGTAAAGAAACAGATAAAGTACAGTAAGTATTTTGTATAGATGATTGAAACGAAGTATACAGGTAATTAGACTTACTTTTCTTATTCTTTAATAGGAGTGAACAGTCTTGTACAGTATGAGATGCATTAGCGCAATACATACATAGATTTTTTATGCGTCTGCGTTGTTTTTCTTCTTGAGTCAAAGGTCCTCTCAGAAAGCCTATCTCCATAGGTTCTGCAGTTGTTTTAGTAGGAGTAATTGAGTTGGAAAGAGAAGAGGAGTAAGAACTTTTGGGTTTGTATTCAATAGCGTATTTTTCAGCTTTTCTTTCTCTTAAGCGGCGATCAATCTGAATAGCCATCTTCATAAATGTTTCTAGAGTCTGGGGAAGCTCAATTCGAGCGAATTCATCTTTTAATGTCTCTGAAAGACCGAGACGGAATTGGTTGCGGAGAGCAACTGGGGTCCATAGTGCATCTGTGGAGTACTGCTTAAAGTCTGTGATGTACTCTTCTACGGGTCTTTTCCCTTGTTTGAGACTCCTCAAAGTCATTTCTGCAGTGAGCTGTACATCTGTATCCTGAAACATTTCATCCATAGCATTGAAAAAATCATCCAGAGAGCCCAGAATAGGATCTTGGTTTTCAATAAATTTATCGCCCCTGAGAAAGGAAATGGTAGTCAAAACTCTCACTCTCTCAGTGGGGTATGTTCTAGGTCTCATGGAGAAAAGAAGTTGGCAGGCATTTTTAAATGATCTGTATGTTTTTCTGTTACCAGAGAAAAGATCTGGAAGTGACAATTGTGGTTCAGTAATATTTTCAGCCTGATTACCTTTAACAGCAATAGAGTCCTTTATTATGTTACGTAAAGCAACATTTTCAATCTGTAATTCACGCATGCCTTGTGAGAGCTGATCAACCTTTTGAGTAAGGTTGTAAACAATTTGGCGCAAATCTGCTGGTTCCATAGTATATAAGGCTTAGTATTATATAAGGTTTTAAATGAACTCTTGATTGTGGAACACAACTGCAGTTAAAAATCAAAATTGTTTGTTTGTTACACAAATCTGTCTAAGTCCTTTATTGCAAAAAGGACTCTTTCAGAATTGTGAATTTTGCTCAAATTCAGAAAAAGAACATGGAATATAAACAGCACCAAGCTGAAAGAAATAACATATATAGTCTGATGTATATCTTAGAGAGACAACAACAGAAACTGTGTATAGAACAGGTGAGTTAACGGAACTAAAGCAGCAACAATAACAGGTTTTCCCAGCAAGCAAGTGTCTTAATTCAACATAGCAATTTATGCAGAAGATATGCCTTATTACTTTCAAATAAGCAGGAGCTTTGCAGAGAACAAACAGTTAGGCAGATATTAGTTGATGCTTTTAGTTGTAATGTAGTTGCAGTAATAGCTGTTAATAAGTTAGCAGAAGATAGGTTAGTCAAGCGGTAATGCGGTTAATCAATGTGGTACCTGTAGTTCTTACACAAGTAGAAAGTTTATTCGGTAGTAGTCCGTTTCAACCGCAAGCAGGGAGAAAGTTTGTTGGTGCCGGGCCCGGAGTGGAAGTGACGTCACGGTTGGATTCCTTTTGCGAGCTGCTGTTCAGCTGCGTTGAAGGTATGAGCTGCAAATAGAATGAAGCAGCTATTTAAACAAAACAAAGTAGAACAAATTCCTCACTTGAGTATAAAGCAGAAAACAGTGAAGTCCTTGAAGGCAATAACGGCAAAGAAAGTCTTTTGAATCCTGCTACAATACCAGCAATTGATTATAGGGAAGCTGGAACAGACAGGACTGTGAATTTTGTAATCCAATCTGTATGTAGAAACTTCAATACTAAGCACAGAGTGCAAGGAGAGCACCTGTCTTAAGGAGTAGTTAGCGAATCAGCAGTCAGTGGGAGTAACTGGGAGTGACAAGGAAAATAAGAGAACAGTATCTTACAGATTTGTTCTTTTTGTATTCTTAGTTGAAAGATAATTTCTTAGGCCTCTATTCTGAAATCATTTAGACCACTAGAGGTCATTAGTTAATGTGTTTCATATAGATAACATTGAGCTCATGCACGTTAAGTTACCCTGCAGTTAACAGTAAAATGCAAGAACTGAGTTCTTTTGGGTGTCAAGTGTACACCCCAAAATTTTTTATTTAAAGATATTTTAATAAACATTTGTTTTTCAAAAACTTTACATTGAACAATTGCAAGATCAACAAAATTAACCACTTTCAATCAATGCAAGACGGTGATATACAATATCATTTTGTAGATATTTAAATGACAATTCTTGTTAAAACATAATTAAAAATATAGCATCTTTTGGATTAAAAAATATATAGTAAAGTAAATATAAATAAATAAAAAATACTGTATGTTGCACTGTCAACATTATTGACCAAAAACTGCCTGAATATAGTCTGCTCGAGCTTGGACTCTGCCAGCATCATTCTCCTGTAATGGAGGTAGATGTTCACCATACTTGTGAACATCCAAGCTCTCCAGATCTATATCAGGGATTGTTAGGGCAATGATGTGCAACATACAGCAAATCAAAAAAAATTAAGGAGACTTTGGAGGGGGTGTACTGAAGAACCCCACCGGAGATGTCCAAGCAACGGAAACAGCTCTTCAATACGCCAAAGGTGCACTCAATCACCAATCTGGTGGTGATGTGTGCATCATTGTAGCACACCTCTTCCACTTTGTTGGGGTTGTGGACAGGTGTGAACAGCCACGGAAGACACGAATATCCAGAATCACCTGCGTAAAAGAAATAGAGCATTTATATTAGAAATCAGAATGAATAAAATATATAATATACATACATTTGAGTATATAAGAGATATTTACCTATCAGGATTCCCGCTGGCATTTGTCCCTCCTGTAAGCGATAGTAGATGGCAGAATTCCGGAGGACAAAGGAATTGTGGTTGCAGCTAGGGAGTCCAGAGCGTACGCTCATAATCCTCAACCTGGCGTTGAAGATGACCTGGATATTCAGCGAGTTGTTGTGCTTCATGTCCCAGTATGGTTCCTCTCTACCCCTGGGAGGTTGCACCAATACATGTGTGCAATCTATGGCCCTCAATACTCTTGGCAATCCAGCCAGATGATAGAACTGGAGATTGACAGAATGTCACTCCTCAGGTGTATTGGGGAAGTGGAAGTGATGGACTAGACGTTGGTGCAAGGCATTCAGGACAACCTTCAGATGACGTGAGAAGGTTACCTAGACCAGCCACAACCTGGAATTATCTAGTTGCCAAAAAATAGAGGGCCGATAGTAATTTCACCATCCCAGGGATTGCCCTAGTTCTTGCAGTGAGTGGCTTGAGAGAGTCCTTGATTTCGACATGGAGCCTCTCAATAGAGGCCCTATTTAGTCGAAATCTACGGATCACCTCTTGGTCACTGATGGCATGGAGACCAACCCTAGGAAGGAACACCCTCGGCACCTGCTGACATCTTCATTGTCGCACAACCGCAGCCATCAACACCCGTCTTTCCCTGTATCTACTTAAGAACAGGACAAACTGTAAGGCATTTAGTATGTCCATGATTAAATTATAATGAAATGAAGTGATTAATAACCCTTTTTATAATGCCAAGTTCTACAGCTGTGAATGATTTCAGCAATTGAATAAAAGATGTGCAACACATTACATATCAAATGACTTGCATAATTTCGGTTTTATTGCGTCATTTGACGAGCAAATTGAGAGAATAATTTATGCACCAGGATTGACCAATTTCGGTATTATTGTGTCATTTGACAAGCAATTTGATTGAATAATTTACGCACCATGACGAGTGACAGAATGTCGGTATTATTGCGTCATGTGATGAGCTCAATGTTGTGTCTAACTTAATATGAATAGAATTAGATCATCCAGGTGAGTTCACCAGCTGTAATAAATGCAGATGTATTGTTTGTGCAATTAACTAACGGCTAGATTTAGAGTTTTGTCGGTAACGACCCGCGTAGCTAACGCTGGCTTTTTTCTGGCCGCACCTTTTAAATAACTCTGGTATTGAGAGTCCACAGAATGGCTGTGTTAGGCTCCAAAAAAGGAGCGTAGAGCATATTTAACGCAACTTCAACTCTCGATACCAGAGTTGTTTACGGACGCGGCCAGCTTCAAAAACGTGCTCGTGCACGATTCCCCCATAGGAAACAATGGGGCTGTTTGAGCTGAAAAAATACCTTACACCTGCAAAAAAGCCGCGTTCAGCTCCTAACGCAGCCCCATTGTTTGCTATGGGGAAACACTTCCTACATCTGCACCTAACACTCTAACATGTACCCCAAGTCTAAAGACCCCTAACCTTACACTTATTAACCCCTATTCTGCCGCCCCCGCTATCGCTGACCCCTGCATATTATTATTAACCCCTAATCTGCCGCTCCGTAAACCGCCGCTACTTACATTATCCCTATGTACCCCTAATCTGCTGTCCCTAACACCGCCGACCCCTATATTATATTTATTAACCCCTAATCTGCCCCCCACAACGTCGCCTCCACCTGCCTACACTTATTAACCCCTAATCTGCCGACCGGACCGCACCGCTATTATAATAAAGTTCTTAACCCCTAATCCGCCTCACTAACCCTATAATAAATAGTATTAACCTCTAATCTGCCCTCCCTAACATCGCCGACACCTAACTTCAAACATTAACTCCTAATCTGCCGACTGGAGCTCACCGCTATTCTAATTAATGTATTAACCCCTAAAGCTAAGTCTAACCCTAACACTAACACCCCCCTAACTTAAATATAATTTAAATCTAACGAAATTAATTAACTCTTATTAAATAAATTATTCCTATTTAAAGCTAAATACTTACCTGTAAAATAAATCCTAATATAGCTACAATATAAATTATAATTATATTATAGCTATTTTAGGATTTATATTTATTTTACAGGTAACTTTGTATTTATTTTAACCAGGTACAATAGCTATTAAATAGTTAAGAACTATTTAATAGCTAAAATAGTTAAAATAATTACAAAATTACCTGTAAAATAAATCCTAACCTAAGTTACAATTAAACCTAACACTACACTATCAATAAATTAATTAAATAAAATACCTACAATTACCTACAATTAAACCTAACACTACACTATAAATAAATTAATTAAATACAATATCTACAAATAAATACAATGAAATAAACTAACTAAAGTACAAAAAATAAAAAAGAACTAAGTTACAAAAAATAAAAAAATATTTAAAAACATCAGAAAAATATTACAACAATTTTAAACTAATTACACCTACTCTAAGCCCCCTAATAAAATAACAAAGACCCCCAAAATAAAAAAATGCCCTACCCTATTCTAAATTACTAAAGTTCAAAGCTCTTTTACCTTACCAGCCCTGAACAGGGCCCTTTGCGGGGCATGCCCCAAAGAATTCAGCTCTTTTGCCTGTAAAAAAAAACATACAATACCCCCCTCCAACATTACAACCCACCACCCACATACCCCTAATCTAACCCAAACCCCCATTAAATAAACCTAACACTAAGCCCCTGAAGATCTTCCTACCTTGTCTTCACCATGCCAGGTATCACCGATCGTTCCAGGCTCCGAAATCTTCATCTAAGCCCAAGCGGGGGCTAGACATCCATCATCCGATGGCTGAAGAAGTCCAGAAGAGGCTCCAAAGTCTTCATCCTATCCGGGAAGAAGAGTAGATCTGGACCGGCAACCATCTTCTTCCAAACGGCATCTTCTATCTTCATCCGATGAGGACCGGCTCCATCTTGAAGACCTCCACCGCGGACCCATCTTCTTCTTCCGACGACTTCCCGATGAATGACGGTTCCTTTAAGGGACGTCATCCAAGATGGCGTCCCTCGAATTCCGATTGGCTGATAGGATTCTATCAGCCAATCGGAATTAAGGTAGGAAAATTCTGATTGGCTGATGGAATCAGCCAATCAGAATCAAGTTCAATCCGATTGGCTGATTCAATCAGCCAATCAGATTGATCTTGCATTCTATTGGCTGTCGGATGACTTGGGCTTAGATGAAGCTTGGGCTTAGATGAAGATTTCGGAGCCTGGAACGATCGGTGATACCTGGCATGGTGAAGACAAGGTAGGAAGATCTTCAGGGGCTTAGTGTTAGGTTTATTTAAGGGGGGTTTGGGTTAGATTAGGGGTATGTGGGTTGTGGGTTGTAATGTTGGGGGGGGTATTGTATGTTTTTTTTTACAGGCAAAAGAGCTGAATTCTTTGGGGCATGCCCCGCAAAGGGCCCTGTTCAGGGCTGGTAAGGTAAAAGAGCTTTGAACTTTAGTAATTTAGAATAGGGTAGGGCATTTTTTTATTTTGGGGGTCTTTGTTATTTTATTAGGGGGCTTAGAGTAGGTGTAATTAGTTTAAAATTGTTGTAATATTTTTCTGATGTTTGTAAATATTTTTTTTATTTTTTGTAACTTAGTTCTTTTTTATTTTTTGTACTTTAGTTAGTTTATTTCATTGTATTTATTTGTAGATATTGTATTTAATTAATTTATTGATAGTGTAGTGTTAGGTTTAATTGTAGGTAATTGTAGGTATTTTATTTAATTAATTTATTGATAGTATAGTGTTAGGTTTAATTGTAACTTAGGTTAGGATTTATTTTACAGGTAATTTTGTAATTATTTTAACTATTTTAGCTATTAAATAGTTCTTAACTATTTAATAGCTATTGTACCTTGTTAAAATAAATACAAAGTTACCTGTAAAATAAATATAAATCCTAAAATAGCTATAATATAATTATAATTTATATTGTAGCTATATTATGGTTTATTTTACAGGCAAGTATTTAGCTTTAAATAGGAATAATTTATTTAATAAGAGTTAATTTATTTCGTTAGATTTAAATTATATTTAACTTGGGGGGGTGTTAGGGTTAGGGTTAGACTTAGCTTTAGGGGTTAATCCATTTATTAGAATAGCGGCGAGATTTGGTCGGCAGATTAGGGGTTAATAATTGAAGTTAGGTGTCGGCGATGTTAGGGAGGGCAGATTAGGGGTTAATACTATTTATTATAGGGTTATTGAGGCGGGAGTGAGGCGGATTAGGGGTTAATAACTTTATTATAGTAGCGGTGAGATCCGCTCGGCAGATTAGGGGTTAATAAGTGTAGGCAGGTGGAGGCGACGTTGAGGGAGGCAGATTAGGGGTTAATAAATATAATATAGGGGTCGGCGGTGTTAGGGGCAGCAGATTAGGGGTACATAAGTATAACGTAGGTGGCGGTCAGCAGATTAGGGGTTAAAAAAATTAATCGAGTGGCGGCGATGTTGGGGGACCTCGGTTTAGGGGTACATAGGTAGTTTATGGGTGTTAGTGTACTTTAGAGCACAGTAGTTAAGAGCTTTATAAACCGGCGTTAGCCCAGAAAGCTCTTAACTACTGACTTTTTTCTGCGGCTGGAGTTTTGTCGTTAGAATTCTAACGCTCACTTCAGACACGACTCTAAATACCGGAGTTAGAAAGATCCCATTGAAAAGATAGGATACGCAATTGACGTAAGGGGATCTGCGGTATGGAAAAGTCGCGGCTGAAAAGTGAGCGTTAGACCCTTTCCTGACTGACTCCAAATACAGGCGGTAGCCTAAAACCAGCGTTAGGAGCCTCTAACGCTGGTTTTCACGGCTACCGCCAAACTCTAAATCTAGGCCTAAATGACTTATGCACAACACATGAGTATTTAGCTATGGTTGGAATCATAAGTCTGATTTTCTGTGTTTGGATGGCAGCGTTGTGAAGGCTTAAAAGGTCAGTGATTACTGTGTTTTTGAGATACCATATTAAAGAACAATGTGGTGTATTAACATTGCAAAACATAACTTAGAAAAAGAATGCAATGTAGAACATTATGATATGCAATAATTTGTGCAACAGTTTAAAATGTATTGCTATCCTTTGTAGGATTGTTAATGCCATTTTAAAGTAATTTCAATGTATTTTGCAAGCACAAAGGAAAACAGTGGCATGCAAAATACATAGAAATGACTTTAAAATTTCATTCTACTTCCAACAAAGGAAAGCAACATAATGAAAACAGTGCTAATATGTTATTTAAAAAAAATATATATATATAATTACTGACCTTTTAAGCCTCCCCGACGCTGCCATCCAAACACAGAAAATCAGAGTTCTGATATTATCCATAGCTAAATACTCGTGTTGTGCATAAGTAATTTATTGAATTGCACAAACATTGCACCTGCATTTATTACACCTGCATTTATTACAGCTGGTGAACCTGCACAAAATCAAAAGCCATTTTAAAGTCATGTCAATGTATTTTTAATGCCACTGTTTTCATTCTCTTGCTATCCTTTGTGTGAAGTCAAATGCCATTTTAAAATCATTTCAATGTATTTTTAATGCCACTGTTTTCATTCTCTTGCTATCCTTTGTGTGAAGTCGAATGCCATTTTAAAATAATTTCAATGTATTTTTAATGCCACTGTTTTCATTCTCTTGCTATCCTTTGTGTGAAGTTGAATGCCATTTTAAAATCATTTCAATGTTTTTTGCATGCCACAGTTATCGTTCTCTTGCTATCCTTTGTTAAAAAATATTTGCATAGTGAATTGAAGAATAATGTAGAGTATCACCATTGCAAAACATGACAGAAAGGGAATGCTATTAAACAACTATGTGTTGGTAACATTTGTCTTTGCATCTAGAAAACATTAAACATGGTGCAAATAGATTTAAAAATATAAATAAATAAATAAAGTTAGATATATGTTTTGTATTTTATTTTTATATCTATATCTAGTAGTGTGACAAGTTTGGTATAAAAATGTAAAATAAATTTGGATTATCATTACAAATGAACATAGCTAGTTAGTTTTATTTCTTTATAACCTGTACAGATTCTAGGTTTTATACTCGAGTAATATGTACAAGATACTGTTCATGCAACGTTTCCCCTTTTTTTGAACCTATTGTTCACCCATATAGGTGGGATATATTGCAGCAATGTGTGAACTATGTGTATAGCTATAATCTTGGAGGTTTATGGGTATCGCCCGCATGTATGCCACCTGTGATGTTTGTATGTTCTCTGATTCTGAATTGTCATTGTAAATGGGCATATCTTATTTGTTATACTTATTTGAAACTTCGATTAAAAAAAAAAATTGGGATATTGTCTGGTTGCTTTGTAATGAGAGTCAAAGTTGTAGCATAATCCATCAGTAGTAATGTATTTTTCATTTTTATCCCTATATCTACTAGTGCACCAAATGTGTAGCAAAAATTTAGTTTGATTTTTGAAGTGTATACATATTTAATAAAGATTCTAATTTACTTCTATTATGTCATATGTGTTTTCTGACTCCCATTGAGTTCTATGGTATTCGCGACCTCAAGGGTGGCGGATTGAAAACTAGGTACGCTGAGTTGGAAAAGATGCAAGCATAACTGTAGAATTTTTATAACTTTGTGAGAGCTTCAAATAGTGTCGAATAGAAGGGGCGAATGAACACGATTCCGCTCGAATTCCATGGATTTTCAACTTGCACCGATCTGCGTCGGATTGAGATCGCATTGAGCTCATGCACGTTAAGTTACCCTGAAGTTAACAGTGATTGGCTAAAATGCAAGAACTGAAAGTCAAGTGTACACCCCAAAAAAATGTATTTAAAGATATTTTAATAAACATTTGTTTTTCAAAAACTTTACATTGAACAACTGCAAGATCAACAAAATTAATCACTTTCAATCAATGCAAGACGGTGATATACAATATCATTTTGTAGATATTTAAATGACAATTCTTGTTAAAACATAATCCAAAATAGCATCTTTTGGATTAAAAAGTATATAGTAAAGTAAATATGAATAAATAAAAAATACTGTATGTTGCACTGTCAACATTATTGCCCAAAAACCGCCTGAATATAGTCTGCTCGAGCTTGGACTCCGCCAACATCATTCTCCTGTAATGGAGGTAGATGTTCACCATACTCGGGAACATCCAAGCTCTCCAGATCTATATCAGGGATTGTTAGGGCAATGATGTGCAACATGCAGCAAATCAAAAAAATTAAGGAGACTTTGGAGGGGGTGTACTGAAGAACCCCACCGGAGATATCCAAGCAACGGAAACGGCTCTTCAATATGCCAAAGGTGCACTCAATCACCTATCTGGTGGTGATGTGTGCATCATTGTAGCAAATCTCTTCCACTCCGTTGGGGTTGTGGACAGGTGTGAACAGCCATGGAAGACACAAATATCCAGAATCACCTGCATAAAAGAAATAGAGCATTTATATTAGAAATCAGAATGAATAAAATATATAATATACATACATTTGAGTATATAAGAGATATTTATCAGGATTCCCTCTGGCATTTGTCCCTCCTGGAAGCAATGGTAGATGGCAGAATTCCGGAGGACAAAGGAATCGTGGTTGCAGCTAGGGAGTCCAGAGCGATTCTTAGACATTCTTATTTAAAAAGAAGGCACTTCTATAGCAACTGAAAATTACAGATCTTGCGACGTAATCTTGTGACAATTACGACGCAGAATTCCAGCGTATTTTCAGTTGACGCTTTGATAATTAGGCCCCTGAACATACTTTATTTGGTTATCTCCATACCTGAGGGAGAGTAATATTTATTATTCTGGTTTAAATAGAGTTAATGGCAATGCCTTTTAAATTAAGTTTTAAAAGAAAATTAAACACTTTAGGATTGTAATATAAACATTTTGATAATGCAAATTTTAAATGACTTTGCAGTATACTTTTTTTTATTTATTTTGCTCCCTTTTGCTTTATTTTAGCTCAGAAAATGAAAAGTTTTCCATCCTAAGCATTGGAAGTGAAAGCAGATATGAAGCAAGGTTAGACATGTCAAGTATGCTATCCCTAATTGATCGTACCAGGGATAATCTGTAAGAAAATGCAAAACAATTACAGTTGCTAGCTGTGTCTGAACAGTGAGTCCTGATTGACACCTTCCAAAAAGAACGGTGGTTGGAGGTTGACTATAAAAAACTTAAGTTTTGGACCCAAAACTTAAATACATTTTGTTATTTTGAGTTATAGTCTGTGAAAGGAAGCAATTATTCATGCATATTTTCAACAATAAAAATGTGTGTGTTACTGTTTATAGTTATTTCAGATAACTAATCATTCTTGGCACTTCACTCTCTAGACTGCACTGTTTAAATTTGCATAATTATATTAGTTCATGTTCCCAGTAGAAAAAGATACATGAATATGTAATGTGAATTTAGCAGAACCTCATTTATAGGATAATACATCAGTTAGCCATTTTCATGTCTGTCTCAGCGCTACAAATAATAGCCAACACCAATTGCAATATCTTTAAAATAATATAATTTAACTAGAATTCACAAAAATGGACTTTGTGTTTGTGTGTCTGTGGGTATGCAAAGTACAGTTCAAGGAGGTCAGTAGAGTGCTTCAGGGATTAGTGCTGGTACCTGCTTGGATTCATTTATTTATAAATATTTATACATAAAGATCAGGCAATAAAAATAAATTAAAAGTGTATGAGCGTAATAGGGAACAAGACAACTACAGGAGAAAAATAGAAAGAATATACAAGGAAATTACCATCTTAAGGAGGCGTATCCTTCCTGCCAGTGATAATGGAAGCAATTTCCAGCTTCTCGTCAGTTTAAGTAGTTTAAAGACTGTTTGTGGCATAAAGTTTGTGAGGATTGACATGGATCTGAATACCCAGGTATGTTATAGTTTGTTTAGCAACACTAAAAGGATATCTGTAATCTAGTTTCTCATCTCGTTTTAGCCATAGAATCTCTGACTTTTGCATAAAAGTCCTGTAAAGCCCTTAAGATAGGTGTAATATGGGTTTTCGGATCTTGGATGAGCACCTAACTTTTTAAATAAAATATTCATTGTTTTGAAAATCATTATCTGATCATCTAATACTGTGTGCACATCTCAGAATTTACAGCTAAGCAGGGAGCAAATTAAATAATGAAAGTACTGTATATTAAGTTGGTTTACTATGCATAATTAAACATTTTATATTACAATCTCAAAGTGTTTAATGTCTCTGTATGGTCCCTTCGTCCCTTCATGACTGAAGAAGGGACTTCTAATGAAAGTTTGCAACTATTTCCACTCGTGACTTTTAAAGGTACCACCTCTACATTGTTTTTGTTATTTTTGTTTATGTTTTTGACAATGTATGTTTTTATCTATTCCACTGACTATGACTAATATGGTACCACCATTTCTAATCCCTTTAATGCCTAAAATTTGGACCTGCTTTTCTTGTATTTTTGTCCTTTTCCCTTTTTATTTTTAGTATATTGTTGTCCATGATTTATCATATTAAACTTATATTTGTAGGACTTTCTAATAATAGAGCATGCCTTACTGGTGTGCTGGTAGGGTTAGATCACATTAGAACTAATAATGGCTACGACACACCAAAAGGTTTTTTTTTAATGCATACAGCCACAAATCCCACTGAGCAAACTATAAAAGTTCAGATTAATTAAATGGCAGTGCTAGGATAAATTGAATTTTGCCCCGTCTATGATACCCATTGCTTATGTTACCTCTTCTGTTAACTAAAACTGATGTGAAATTGCTGAACTCAGCAGCTCGCTATTTTATCTGGCGAGGTGGCAAGTCAAGAATTTCTGCAGATAAACTGAGTATGGGCTATCTACATGGTGGTCTGGCCCTTCCTGACTTCAGGTTGTACAATTGAGTGCGTCTGGTCTTAGATTGGCAAGTAGGCACACATCATTTCTATAGACATGATCTGGAACAAGCAGCCTTAGGGGAATATTTATCAATGTGCAAGCGGACATGATACGAAGTAGCGTGTCATGTCCGCTGCACATCGATAAATGCTGACAGCATACGCTGTCGGCATTTATCATTGCACCAGCAGTTCTTGTGAACTGCTGGTGCAATGCAGTCCCCTGCAAATTTGTGCTAGCAGGGGGTGTTAATCAACCCAATCGTATTCTATCGGGTTAATTCTGTGCGGCGTCTCAGAGCAGGCGGACAAGTTATGGAGCAGCGGTCTTTAGACTGCTGCTTCATAACTTCTTTTTCCGACGAGCCTTCAGGAGCTTGATAAATATGCCCCTTAGGAGGTATATCTCTGGCCTACCTTCCTCATATATATAAAACTTTAAAATAATTTTGAATTTAGGCTTGAACCTTCTCGATAGAGATCCCCTGCAAGCATGGCACCAGGTGCATGCCCACTTATAAATTAATTTTGGAGCAAACTCTAATATTGGATTTAAAACAAGCTCAACATACAAACTATACAATCAGACAGCATTTTTTTTTTTGTGCACTGGGAAGCACAATATAGGCAGTTCGACTCTGTATTGAGTTAAAAAATCTTATTGTCAGGGAATTGTCAGACGATCTGTGAATGTGATTAAATAATACATACACCCTGTTCCAAATTATTATGCCAATGATATCTTTCTCATTTACCTAAATAATTGATGTAAACAACAGTCATCATAATTCTCATGCTATCAACTATTAAGAGTACAATTCAAATTTTATTGAACAAACCTCCAAATTATAACAGTCGCCTAGATTACGAGATTACGAGTTTTGTCGGTAATGCTGGGCGGTGCTAACGAGCAGTTTTCCCTCACCGCTCACCTACAGACAACGCTGGTATTACGGGTTTTAACAAACCCGATGTTAGCCGCAAAAAAGTGAGCGTAGAGCAAAATTTAGGTCCACATCTCACCTCAATACCAGTGCTGCTTATGGTAGCGGTGAGCTGGCAAAACGTGCTCATGCACGATTTCCCCATAGGAATCAATGGGGGAGAGCCGGCTGAAAAAAAAACTAACACCTGCAAAAAAGCAGCGTAAAGCTCCTAACGCAGCCCCATTGATTCCTATGGGGAGACACATTTTATGTCTACACCTAACACCCTAACATGAACCCCGAGTCTAAACACCCCTAATCTTACACTTATTAGGATTTATTTTTATTTTACAGGCAACTTTGAATTTATTTTAACTAGACAGAATAGTTATTAAATAGTTATTAACTATTTAATAACTACCTAGCTAAAATAAATACAAATATAGTGGTAAAATAAATCCTAACCTAAGTTACAATTACACCTAATACTACGCTATAATTAAATTAATTAGCTAAACTAAATACAATTAAATACAATTAAAAGAAAATATCTAAAGTACGAAAAAAACCAAACACTAAATTACAGAAAATAATAAAATAATTACAAGTTTTTTAAACTAATTACACCTAATCTAATCCCCCTAATAAAATAAAAAGGCCCCCCAAAATAATAAAAAGCCCTACCCTATACTAAATTACAAATAGCCCTTAAAAGGGCCTTTTGCGGGGCATTGCCCCAAAGTAATCAGCTCTATTACCTGTAAAAAAAAGTACAATACCACTCCCCAATATTAAAACCCACCACGCACACACCCAACCCTACTCTAAAACCCACCCAATACCCCCTTAATAAAACCTAACACTAACCCCTTGAAGATCACCCTACCTTGAGAAGTCTTCACCCAGCCAGGCCGAAGTCCTCAACGAAGCCGGGCGAAGTGGTCCTCCAGATGGGCAGAAGTCTTCATCCAAGCCGGCCAGAGGTGGTCCCCCAGACGGGCAGAAGTCTTCATCCAAGCGGCAACTTCTATCTTCATCGATCCAGCGCGGAGCGGCTCCATCTTCAAGACATCCCGACGCAAAGCATCCTCTTCAAACGAAGTTCAACTGAAGAATGAAGGTTCCTTTAAATGACGTCATCCAAAATGGCGTCCCTTGAATTCCGATTGGATGATAGAATTCTATCAGCCAATCGGAATTAAGGTAGAAAAAATCCTATTGGCTGATGCAATCAGCCAATAGGATTGAGCTTGCATTCTATTGGCTGATCCAATCAGTCAATAGAATGCCAGCTCAATCCCTTGAACTTCAATCCAATTGGCTGATTGCATCAGCCAATAGGATTTTTTCTACCTTAATTCTGATTGGCTGATAGAATCAGCCAATCAGAATTAAGGTAGGAAAAATTCTATTGGCTGATGCAATCAGCCAATAGGATTGAAGTTCAATCCTATTGGCTGATCCAATCAGCCAATAGGATTGAGCTCACATTCTATTGGCTGATTCTATCTGAATTCTATCAGCCAATCGGAATTCAAGGGATGCCATCTTGGATGATGTCATTTAAAGGAATATTCATTCGTCGGGTAGTCGTCGGTCTGGATGGATGCTCCGCGTTGGATGTCTTCAAGATGGAGCCACTACTGGTCGGATGGATGAAGATAGAAGATGCCGCCTGGATGAAGACTTCTGCCCGTCTGGAAGACCTCTTCTGCCCGGTTGGATGAAGACTTCGCCCGGCTTCGTTGAGGACTTCGGCCCGGTTTGGTGAAGACGTCTCATGGTAGGGTGATCTTCAGGGGCTTAGTGTTAGGTTTTTTAAGGGGGGATTGGGTGGGTTTTAGAGTAGGGTTGGGTGTGTGGGTGGTGGGTTGTAATGTTGGGGGGGTATTGTAATTTTTTTTTACAGGTAAAAGAGCTGATTACTTTGGGGCAATGCCCCGCAAAAAGCCCTTTTAAGGGATACTTGTAATTTAGTATAGGATAGGGCTTTTTATTATTTTGGGGGACTTTTTTTATTTTATTAGGGGAATTAGATTAGGTGTAATAAGTTTAAAATTCTTGTAATTATTTTTTTATTTTCTGTACTTTAGTGTTGTTTTTTTGTACTTTAGTTAATTTTATTTAATTGTATTTAATTTTATTTAATTGTAGTTAATTTATTTCATTATTTTAATTATAGTGTAGTCTTAGGTGTAATTGTAACTTATGTTAGGTTTTATTTTACAGGTAACTTTTTATTTATTTTAGCTAGGTAGCTATTAAATAGTTAATAACTATTTAGTAAATAATCTACCTTGTTAAAATAAATACAAACTTGCCTGTAAAATAAAAATAAACCCTAAGCTAGCTACAATGTAACTATTAGTTATATTGTAGCTATCTTAGGGTTTATTTTATAGGTAAGTATTTAGTTTTAAATAGGAATAATTTAGTTAATTATAGTAATTTTCTTTAGATTTCTTTAAATTATATTTAAGTTAGGGGGTGTTAGGTTTAGGGTTAGACTTAGGTTTAGGGGTTAAAAACTTTATTATAGTGGCGGCGGTGTAGGGGGGGCAGATTAGGGGTTAATAAATATAATGTAGGTGGCGGTGGGCTCCAGGAGCGGCAGTTTAGGGGTTAATAACTTTATGTAGGTGGCGGCAGTATAGGGGGCGGCAGATTAGGGGTTAATAGGTATAATGTAGGTGGTGGTGGGGTCTGGGAGCGGCGGTTTAGGGGTTAATACATTTATTAGAGTTGCAGCGGGGTCCGGTAACGGCAGTTTATGGGGTTAATAAGTATAATGTAGGTGTCGGCGGTGTAGGGGGGGCAGATTAGAGGTGTTTAGACTTGGGGTACATGTTAGGGTGTTAGGTGTAGACATTTACCATAGGAATCAATGGGATATCAGGCAGCAGCGAACATGAGCTTTCGCTGCTTTCAGACTCCCATTGATTCCTATGGCATCCGCCGCCTCCAGGGCGGCAGATTGAAAACCAGGTATGCTGGTCCGGAAAAGTGGCGAGCGTACCTGCTAGTTATTTGATAACTAGCAAAAGTAGTCAGATTGTGCCGAACTTGCATTCGGAACATCTGTAGTGACGTAACCATCGATATGTGTCGGACTGAGTCCGGCGGATCGTATGTTACATCACTATATTCTACTTTTGCCAGTCTGTAGGGTTTGATAACTACGGCGAATCAGGCTCGCCACAAATACGCTGCGGAATTCCAGCGTATTTGTGGTTGACAGCTTGATAAATAGAGACCCATATCTTGAATCAAAGAGAAGAAATCCTAGCCACCCTAAAATTTGGGGAATTTAGGAATAGTCGATTTCTTTTTCTGTTGATTTTCACTATTTCAATCAGGCATTTGCAAATTTTAACAACACATATTTGTTTTTGTTCTCCCGTTTTTAAGCTCATATAGTAAAAGTTAAATTTTAATTTTCATTTCTACCTTTGGTCCGCAGTATCTAGCACAATTGAACGTTACGAGTGCTATATTTGTACTCTTTTTTTCAGTTTCTCACTGACTAGTCTTGTACTTAGAAACCGCTCATCGACTCAATCCTCGACAGGCCAGGTGGGCCTTATTCTTTTCCCATTTCAACTTTATAGTCTCTTTTTTCCCTGGATTAAAAAGGCTGATGCCCTTTCCCGTCAGTTTCCTCAGTCTAATGACTCTTCTAAAGCTCCTATCGAACACATCATACCTCCCTCCTTTGTGGTTGCTCAGCTCAACACCTCTCTTCTTCAAAAACTGCAACAAGCCCAGTCAAGAAAACATTCCAAAGCCCCTGCGACTCCGGAGATCATTTATGTTCCTCCAAACCTGCACTCTCCTGTGCTGTCCTGGGCTCATGACAGCAAGCTGTCATATCATCCTTGTTTGACAAGAAACTTTAAACTCCTTTCCCAACACGTGTAGTAGCCTACCATGAAATCGCAGGACTCGCAGGATTATGTCAAAGCTTGTCAGACTTGTGCTGTTAATAAGACTCCCCGTTCCCTACCTCATGGCCTACTTCAACCATTGTCCATTCCTAAACAACCATGGACAGACATAGCCATGGACTTTGTTGTAGACCTCCCTCCTTCTGACCATCACACTGTCATCTGGGTTGTGGTGCATCGCTTCTACAAAGTTTGTACCCTGGTACATCAACCACTGTGTAAATTTCTACACCCCCGCCAGACAACTCCGATCGGCCGACCAAGCACTTGCAGTCATCCCCCGCATCAGCAAATCCACAGCGGGTGGAAGATCCTTCTCCCACATGGCAGCAAAGACATAGAACACCCTCCCACTGCACCTCAGACAATCCACCTCCCTTACAAAGTTCAAAAAGGACCTCAAAACCTGGCTCTTCAACTGAACGCCCATCCCCCTCTCCTTCTATCCGCTCCCTTTAGCACCTTGAGACCCTCACGGGTGATTAGTTTGCGCTCTATAAGGACCCAATAGATAGATAGATACCTAAGTTACCTACAGCCCAAGAATTGTCCACTCTGTTTCTGTTACACATGGTACGCCTCCATGGTATACCCATAAATATTGTCTCTGACAGAGGACCTCAATTTATTTCAAACTTTTGGAGAAGCTTCTGCAAATTGCTTTGAACCACTGTTTCTTTGTCCTCTGGTTATCACCCCCAGACTAATGGGCAGATGGAGAGAACCAATCAGGATCTTGAAGCTTATCTCAGAACATATGTCAGTTCACAACATACTAATTGGTCTGAGCTGTTACCTCTAGCTGAACTGGCAAATAATACTCATTGGAATTCTTCTCTACAATGCTCTCCTTTCCAAGCCGCAGCTGGTTATCAAACTCATGTTTTTCCTCTTTCTGTTCAGTCTACAGGAGTTCCTGCTGCAGAATGTCTCTTCACTGACCTCACTACTCACTGGCAACGAATACGCTCTCAGTTACGCTCAGCTGTCTCCAGATACATCGTCGAGCTATTCGTGCCCTTTCTGCAGGTGATCGTGCCTGGGTCTCTACTCGACATATATGCTTACGCCAACCTTGTCACAAATTAGGGCCTCTATATATTGGTACTAGAGTCCACATAGTTATAGCATATTTAAATATATACTTCAATTTGCTAAATATAATTGCACTGTTCAAATAAGATTGGGGATAAACATCTCACACAATAATATCAACATATATTTAAATTGCAAAGAATATTATCAGAAAAATATGTTTTTAAATAAAAATGGGATCTTAGTCACACAATATGATCATATTCTGCTAAGCCAGTCTACCACTTACAAGGTGTCCCAAATCAGACTGGTCCTAAGCTAATCAGTATCCACACTGCAGCAAATTATGTCTATGCAGAGTTCCTTAGCTTAGCTTTTGGTTAATGCACACCACCCAGTTCAGGTGTGTTCCAGTTTAACTATTGTGTCATATATATAGCTAAGGAACTCTGCATAGACATAATTTGCTGCAGTGTGGATACTGATTAGCTTAGGACCAGTCTGATTTGGGACACCTTGTAAGTGGTAGACTGGCTTAGCAGAATATGATCATATTGTGTGACTAAGATCCCATTTTTTTATTTAAAAGCATATTTTTCTGATAATATTCTTTGCAATTTAAATATATATCGATATTATTGTGTGAGATGTTTATCCCCAATCTTATTTGAACAGTGCAAGTATATTTAGCAAATTGAAGTATATATTTAAATATGCTATAACTATGTGGACTCTAGTGGTAGAATGTGCACCTACACTCTTTTGTTTTTTTCAATTAATCATTGCTGGTCACCTTGGTAGCACTTCCACAATGTGTGTGCTAGGTTCCAAATAGTCTTTTTGTGGTGTGCTTAACCAAAAAAAAACCCTTTGTTGTATCAATATATTGGTCCTTATAAAGTCCTCAAGAGACTTTCTCCTGTTGCCTACAGAGTGGCCTTGCCTAAGGCCTTAAACATTCACCCAGTCTTTCACATCTCCCTGCTCAAACCCTACATAACGAGTAAGTATACTCGACTCAAACGTCCTCCTTCTCCACTCATGATTCAAGGGGAGCCAACGTATGAGGTTGCAAGGATCCTGGACTCTAGAATTAAATGCAGGCAGCTCCAATACCTCATTCACTGGAAGGGTTACTGTGTGGCAGATAATTCCTGGGTTCCTGCCCGTGATGTGCATGCTCCTTTGGTCTCCAGATTCCATGCTGCTCATCCTTTGAAACCGAATCTGGTTCCCGGGAACCTTTGAGTGGGGGGCTATGTCATGCCGCTCCTCTGTCTCCGGTCCCAGCCGCTGATCCATTGTCATGACTGTTGCCATGGACGCGGCAGTTGCTTCAGGCGCACGGTGATGACGTTATCGCCGCACGTCCTGTCTTTCCTGATGCCAATCTGGATCCCACCTGTGCTCCCCTTGGCGTGAATCCTGCCTCCTATGTAAGTACCTCAGTTGCTCTCATCTCTGCCCAAGTATAGGTGTTACTGTGTGTACTCCTGGGTGCTTATAATTTGCTGAACCGCTGTTGCCTTATTGTTACTGAACTCTGTCTGTCTGACCACTCTGCCTATTTAACCCCTAAACTGCTGGATTGCCTAATTGTTACTGAACTCTGCATATCTGACCACTCTGTATGTTTAACCCCTAAACTGCTGGATTGCCTAATTGTTACTGAACTCTGCCTGTCTGACCACTCTGCCTGTTTAACCCCTGAATTACTGGATTGCCAAATTGTTACTGAACTCTGCCTGTCTGACCACTCTGTTGTTTAACCCCTGAACTGCCGGATTGCCTTACTGCTGCTGAACTCTGCTTGCTTCTGACCACTCTTCTGATTAACCCCTGAACTGCTGTTACTGTGGATTGCCTCTTTGTTGCCCAACTCTTCTTGCCTAACTTACTCTCCAGTTATTCCCTGTAGTGCTGTGAAGGATTGCCCCTCTACTGTCAGTATTGTTACCCAATTTACTTATCTATTCTCTTGTTCAGGGATATTTCCTTATCCTTCCACTTAACGCCGGGATAAGAAGACTACTGGCCAAGTTTGGTCTGATAGGGAAATATCAAACAAGTATTACAGTACCAACTTCTTATCTTATTAGCAAAATTATTTCTAAAGAAGGGTGGCACTGTTAGCTGTTAATCACTCATGACAAGCTTTTACGAACTCCAATGACAGCTGAGTAGTGACATGTATGTTAATTAACAATATATATAATAAAATATATGTGACAAGAATGTTCTACTATTACATACTTACTGTACTGATAATAAAATTTGAGATTACATAAGAATCTTTCAGTACAGGTTACAGGAAATCTGGTTTTAGTAAATAGGCAAGACTTAAATTGTGTATCTATTTTTGCAACATAAAATTATACAAGCAATAAAAACCTTAGCTCCAGTCTACCAGTACTCACTTAGTAGTAACTGTACAATAAGATTATTACCAATCATACCGGCTTAATATCAAAGATACAAGCTACAGTGTGAGAGCATCACAATGGAAGAAGTTAATATAAATTATATACCTGCTCACTCTTTGTTCTACTTAAGGAGACTTTAATAATGAATAATATATAGCAGATACATTTGCATAAATTTTAATATGCAAATGTAAGATGCTTTGCATGTAAAAACAGGTCTACACACTCAAAATAGAAAAAAATAACATTTTTTTGATGGGATCTGCAAGCTACAAAAGAGGAGACAAATACCTAGTACCAACTTTTCCTGATGTACTTTAATACATATTTCAGTATGTCATTGTCTATTTTTCTATACATATGGAATAATCTCTGTTCTCTTAATAGCAGAGTAATTACTTTAATTCTTTAAAGTAGTAAAATATGGTTAAAGGGACAGCCAACAGCTGAATTTTTGTTGTTTTAAAAGATAGATAATCACGTAATTACCCATTCCCCAGTTTTGCATAACCAACACAGTTATAATTATACACTTTTATACCTCTGTAATTACCTTGTATCTAAGCCTCTGCAGACTGCCTCCTTATTTCAGTTCTTTTGACAGACTTGCATTTTAGCCAATCAGTGCTCGCTCCTCGGTAAATTCACGTGCATGAGCTCAATGTTATCTATATGAAACACATGAACTAACGCCCTCCAGTGGTGATAAACTGTCAAAATGAATTTAAAGTCTCAATGTCTAAGAAATTAGTATATGAATCTCCTAGGTTTAGCTTTAACTAAGAATACCAAGAGAACAAAGTTGGTGATAAAATTAAATTGGAAAGTTGTTTCAAATTACATGCTCTATTTGAATCATGAAAGGTTTTTTTTGGACTTGACTGTCCCTATAAGTAACGCTTCAAATATCATATATGTTAAATAAAAGGTGTGGCAAATTTAAAAATGCTATCATGATCGGTGTGAATAGTTGATACAGATAAAAGAGTTTCATTTACAATGGACGGCAAAGAGGAGCAGTGAAAACTATAACAATAGGTTAGGAGATCAGCACAGTTTATCAGACAAGGATTTTTTTTAACTGCTATAAGAACATTTTTATTAACTATGCTATGTGTTTGTGTTTTTTTATTTTAATAAAAGGCCTGTTCTGTACTTTTCCTGGACACATATTACAAAATAAAAAAATGAAATTCACAAAATATAAACACTACAA
This sequence comes from Bombina bombina, assembly GCF_027579735.1. Lineage (NCBI taxonomy): Eukaryota > Metazoa > Chordata > Amphibia > Anura > Bombinatoridae > Bombina > Bombina bombina. The sequence continues at coordinate 750,607,870 of NC_069499.1, forward strand.
ACTATGTATCAACACTATCAGAACAATAATATCAGAAAATTTGAGTCAATCAATAGGTAAGTAAATGTACAAAAATACTTGAGTGAAGTTCAAATTCTCCAAATGAATGATCAAAGGTAAGTTTGGATTAGTAAAACTTCAGTTCCTTCTGAAGATGGTAGAGAATCTTTCAACAAGCGTCACAAATGGAAAGCAGCTTGCTTAAAGGGACATTCCAGCCAAAATTGGAATACACATGGATACATTTCAGATTTGAATAGAAGGATTTTTATAATATACATGCATTAGCAAAAATGCTTATAATAAAATCTATAGCTGTTTCAAATGTGTATCTACATATGCAGCGTGCACCAGCAATTTAAATACAGCACTTGCTCACAGAGCCTAAGTGCTTGTACCATCTGGTAATGACTCAATTTGTTAATTGCGACATGATACAAGCCCCACTGGCACTCTGAGCAGCTGCATCACTTAAAATGCTGGTGCACTGAGAATATCTAGTTATGCTTCACATGCACGTGCATAGAAAAATGTTAACACTAAAACAGTTATAACTTTTAATAGAAGCATTTTTGCAAATATGTTACTATTCAAAGATTTAATTCATCTATGCAAATTTTCATTTTCACCGGAATGTCCCTTTAAGACAGGTCAGTTCACCAAGTCTGTCATTAGAAGAAGAAACAATCTGGAAAGATACAAAGACAGCATATCTCCGACTCAAGCATTTAATAAATACAGCGATATCGCTTCTCACATGAACACAAAGAATAAAACTCACATAAGGGTTAAAAATTAGAACACAAATCAAAGTTCTGTGCTTGTGAAAAAATACCCAGTGTGAGTGTCCCGGTAAGTCTTTCCATCTCCGTGCAGTCAGACCCAGTGACAGTGTCCCAAAGGTTCCCTGGCGTCCTGCTTTGTATCCAGAATCCGATCACGTGGGTATACCTGACGAATGGCGTCTTACGTCTCTGAGCTTCCTCAAAATAAACATACCCTGCAAAAGATAATGTGAGGGAGGAGGTTTGAAAATAATATAAGTTACCGGCAGAAAGAAGGAGACTAAACATGCGCTCTAAAAATTATGTGAGGGAGGAGGTGTTGAAAATACTAGCAGCCACCGGCAGAAAGGAAAATAAACAAGCTCAATGATCAACTCCTCTGGAACTAAAATTAGAACCTTCAACATTAGGGCTTCAACACTCCAATGGCTTAACTGTGCACTGCATATGCAAATCAGCATGTGCGTGCATGAGAAATTATTTACAAGTCGATTGTGATTGGAGAATAACAGAAAACCAAAGATAAGAAAAAGAGATGGGTGGAGCTTGGTGGATATTTTAGGCTGATTAAGAAACAAAATGTTTCCAAAAAATATTGTTATTGCTTTCAAGATGGTGTACCAAGGACATGGTTCAAGACACTTGTTTAATGTGTTTGAACAGGTAGGCAAAAATGATAATAGGGTGTAGACTGTCCCTTTAAATTCAAATGTAATGGTGTAACAGTAGCAACACAGCCATAAAACTTCAAAATAGAGCTGCAGACACTTATACAGTCCCTGTATTGGTGGTGCACGTTGGGGTCCTTGATGAAGTTTAGGCAGAGCTACCTGTTAATGTGCATCAGGAGTGTAACTACAGAGGTCTCATCTGAGATCGTATCCCAGACAACTAGGGGTCCCTTCAGCCAGTGTCATTCCTACAAGGGTAGGGTTTTCATATTACTGCTTTAAAAGAGGATGTTATGAAAAACAAAATTTATGCTTAACTGATAAATTTCTTTCTTACCGGGCATGGAGAGTCCAAGACTTCATTCCAATTACTAGTGGGATATTCAACTACTGGCCAGCGGGAGGAGGCAAAGAGCACCCCAGCAAAGCTGTTAAGTGTAACTTCCCTTACCCATAATCCCCAGTGATTCAGATGAAGGAAAATGGAAAAAGAAGAAACACAAGGGTATAGAGGTGCCTGAGGCTTACTCAAAAAAACTGCTGAATTATAAATAAAAAGAGGGCGGGGTCATGGACTTTCCATGCCCGGAAAGAAAGAAATTTATCAGGTAAATGGAGAGTCCATGACTTCATTCCAATTACTAGTGGGAACCAATACCCAAGCTAGAGGACACAGAATGAAAAGGGAGGGAGAACAAGGCAGGATGACCTAAAAAGATGGCACCACCGCTTGAAGAACCTTTCTCCCAAAAAAAGGCCTCAGCCGAGGCAAAAGTATAAAATTTGGAAAAAGTATGCAAAGAGGAGGACCATGTTGCCGCCTTGCAAATCTGCTCTACAGAAGCTTCATTTTTGAAAGCCCAAGATGAAGAGACAGCCCTAGTTGAATGAGCTGTAATTCTCTCAGGAGGATGCTGTCCAGCTATCTCATAAGCAATTATCTTTAAATTTTAGAGTCTTAGCTAAGAATGAGGAACAAAATTGCATAGGCAAAACAATTTGGGCCTCTAAACATAATAAACATTAATCAAGAGAAACAGAATCTTGGTCTTTGTCCATAGTTTAAAAGTGCCCAATAATAATTGAGAAAATAAAAATAACCGTTATGTCCCTTTAAGAGAGAGAGTAACCGATATGTCACTTGAGAGGATTGATCCGTTAAACCATATAAAGCAGAAAATTTCTATATGAATATATAAATAAAGATCCCTTACACCTCTATACCTCAGCAAGCTGAGGAGTCTTACCACACCGGGACCGGATTTGTAAAAAGTAAATGCAGGGAGACTGTCACATGCTGCAGATCCGCTGTGAGAATGGCTGTCAGACCTGAATGCTGAGAGAAAACCAGATCGAAAAACTATAGCAGAGCCAGAGAAGCAAGATTCCCTCGCTAAGACACCCCCACTGACTTTTACACTGCTCTTAATAAAGAAAAGCAGAGAACGGAAATCATGTAACTGGACCTCAGAAAAGAAACTGCGCCATGAAAAGGCGCACATTTCTGTCTCTCAGATAATGAATAAACCGATATTAAAAATAACCGTTATGACATTAAAACCCCATTCTTTTTAGAGAAGCAGAAATAAAGACATTATAAAGCTCCTAGACCCTAATTAACCCTTCAGCCAGTCTCTCTGTAAAAAAGGGAAAAGTTAACCCTTTAAAGATTCACACACATCAGTGCCTGCCAAACTGCCCAACTGTTAACCCCTAAAGGTCATTTACATGTCCCAGATGATGATCCACTAGAGGAATTAACCTCCAAAGTGCTGTCCTTCAGTACCTAGAAGGCAAAGGCACATACCTGTGGATCCAGCTGCAGGGCAGGAACAGCTTCTTAGGTGTGATAGACACTCCACTCTCTATCAGGGACCTGAAGAAAAAGAAAGAACAGAGTAACCAACCCTGGCTTTCTATGAAGGGGTAGCAATAATGTTACAAATAAAGCAAAGACAACCTCGCCAATTTCTAACTGCTAATAGCCACCATTACTCTTATTAAAGAGATTGACATGGAAACAGCATAGCCTCTAATCCTTGCAGGAAAAAGTACCCATAAAAGCATTAAATATCTTCAGACACCAAATTCGCACATCCTCCATTGACAAAGGCAAAGAGAATGACTGGGGATTATAGGAAAGGGAAGTTACGCTTAACAGCTTTGCTGGGGTGCTCTTTGCCTCCTCCTGCTGGCCAGGAGTTGAATATCCCACTAGTTATTGGAATGAAGCCATGGACTCTCCATGCCATAGGAACGAAATACATATGTCAGTGACCTTTTAAAGAAACAGTTTGTAAATGTTTTATTATTAGAACCCAGACGTATGTATTTTTATAAATGTCCTTTTTTAAATTGACAACATGGCAACCCAATACGGGGGGCAGTGGTGCCTGTAGAGGTCTAGTTAAGTCCCTGATGTAAAAAAAATGCAAAAAAGGTGTCCCACTGCCTGAATCCTCCAACAAGGCAATCTAGGTGGATTCTGATCTGTCAACCTTACCATGCAGGCTAGTACTACTTAGTCTCTTAAAGGTAAATGATCTTGTGGTCTCTTAAATATGAAGTATATCCCCATAACGTATCTACATGACGTCTCACCATGCAGTCTATCTCCCCAAGGTGATCAGTGTGTAATCTATTATGCATAGTAAATACTGAAGCCTGCCTTACTTTTGCTCTGGGTCCACTGAGTATATTACCAGAAAAAAAAATGACTCCAGTCTCACATCCTGGAGGCTGGACACACCAGATTCGTACTCTAGGATTGAGCCTGACTAAACAAAGTCTTCAGGGAAATAGTACTTTTTACCCCAGTACCACACACTTAAGTGCGCACCACACCCCTGAAGCACCTTCCCTGAAGCAGAGAGACATTGCTAACTGGATCTTCTCTCCAGTTGTGGACTTCTGAAGTGGTACGCCTACTTTTTTCAGGGAGCAAAATAGCTCCTTCCTCTTCCTGGGCCTGTGCAGAACTAAGCCCTCCTGAGCTAGTTGAAAGTAAAGCAATTACACATTTTTACCTGTTTTTCTAAAACCCTTTAAATGTTTTTTACAACTTTGGAGGGTTTGATAAGTTGCCTTATTGTCAGTATCCTCTAGCAAACAATTAGAAATGAATCAGCACATGTTTAAACTGTGAGTGCAAGTTTCAAGCTGATGCACACAGCCCAGCAAAGAAAACAAATCCAATACAGCAGCACCTCAGATAAAATTCTTCTATATTGCTCAGAACTCCATAAAAACTGACAAAGTTTTGATCAACAGATCGTATTCATGTCACAACACACACCATTCCAACACACATTTTTTTAATCATTAAACAGAGCCATTTCACTGTTGGCTCCACCTCCTTCTCCTTACCCCTTCAACAACTTTAAACTGCTACCTTAAATAAAATAGATCGCCCCCTATAGAGGACACTTCAAATTACTAAACAATGTCTCTACCATACACCATTGAGTGACTAATATGCACAAATCAATTTAATAAAACAATGTTACAATGAGATATATTATTAACAGACCATTAATTATAATTAAATCAATATCCAACTGTGGTACTCAAAGAAAAGGAGACCAACCCATATCTCTATTCATACCATTTGGTTGTACTGTATTAAGAGTATAAATCTAAAAGGTCTCCCTTCATTTGAGTAACCTCTGTCCCTTCCCCTTTGTGGTTTAACTATGTGATCAATAACCTGGTATCTCAATTGTGACACACTGTGGCCAGCTTCTATAAAATGATGTGATGCTGGAGCTGATACATTTCTATTCCTAATATTTTATTTATGTTCTAGAATGTGATCCCACACTTTTCTAAGGGAATCTTCCCACAGGGGCATTTAATAAAATATATAATGAAATCAGTATTGCAAGTAAAGTAACCTGACATCACATATCTTTTACCACTATTAGGCTTATTAAAATACAGTCAATTGATCATATTATTACAATTGCTGCATTCCAAACAGTGGTAGCAACTAAATTGATGTTTGGTCAAAAAGATTTTTAAATGACCTCAATGGACTTATATCAGCTTATACCAATTAAATCTCTAAGATTCTTCAATCTTTTAAAAGCTGGCATGGGAGGTGACTGGAAGATTGGAATCTTCGGATGATATCTCTTTAAAATCTCCCAATGTCTATTAATAATCTTATTTATCTTTTCGCTTTCTTTATTTTATTCAGAGACAAACAATGTACGCTCATTGGCCTTTAGGGACAGATTACAAGCAGAGCGGAATTTAACGCTTGCGCACTAACTCCGCTAGAAGTAAGCTTTTTGCGCGTCAGGTAGCACTCGCATTACAAGTTAAAAATTAAACTGTTGACACAAACACTAACCTGAAGAGCGCATAAACTGAACTTGGAATAGTGCGATCATGCTAACGTATTCCCCCATAGAAGTCAATAGAGCAAAAAAAGTGGGGGGAAAACAAACACCCTACTTGCACGCATATCAGATCAATTATTCTCAAGTGCGCTAACCCAACATGAAAATAGGAATATTTCATATTCCAGTGTTCTTCACATAGAATAATATGTTCTATTTATTTATAAATACATATTTCTACATATATCTCATTGGTATTTTGGTACAATATATATCTACAATAATTATATAGGAATAGCTATTTAGAAATGCATAGAGCCTATTCTGCTTTGTGCAGAACATTGTAATGTGAAATATTTACAGTAAATACACAGTATAACACTTTATTAATATGAATATTGCATAAATATGCTTTTTTAAGTTTTCATTTACTTAAATGCAAAGGGGCTCCAATGCACTTGTATATATGTTTATATATGTATTCATATGTATTTATGTGTTTATTTGGATATATATTCTTGTAAATACATGTATACACATATAAATACATAAATACATACACATACTGTACAAACATATACACATTTAGATATGTATATGTATGTATCTCAATGTTAAAGCCCTTTTCCTGGCTATTTTTTTTATCACATGAGACCTCATATTTTTGAGCCCTTATAACTTTTTGATGCAATTTTTTGAAAAATAATTTTTATCAGATAGTGTTATTATGAGTGCAACTGTACTTTTAAATGTATTTTTTATGTTAAACAGTGCTCTGAGGATAAGCTATCCCGATTTTCCATAGTGTCACAACTTTTTCGGAATTGGGGTTGTATTACTAACTGATTTTTTTTAAAAAAAGTCACCCGTATCTTTAATATATGAGGCAGCATTTGCCACAAAACTTTTAAATTCATCAAGTCATTACTAGCTACTAAGGGGTGGCTCTGGGGTATTCTCTAGCAAGCCAATTAATTGCAGTCTACACCATAGACAAGGATTGCCCACACTTTTTTGTGTTGGGATCTACTTTTCAAATGACCAGCTCAACGAGATCTACCCACTATAAATGGTCAGGCTCCTAAGCTTACATTACTGCTTTTTCAAATAAAGATACGAAGAGAATGAAGAAAAATTGATAATAGGAGTAAATTAGAAAGTTGTTTAAAATTGCATGTTCTATTTACCGGGGCAACACGTTTATTTGCCAGACGTCAATCAGACTTGTTCCTTTAGCATAGCACAGCAGCCTCCGCATTTACTTTTTCTATCTATTGACGCTTACCCTCCTAACTTTACTATATCGCCATATCCATTGGGAGAGTACTCACTCAACCATGCTTTTGATAGGTCAATTGTGTTGTCATTCAAAACTCATCTACATTGATTCGTTGAAAACGATTTCCTTTAAGATCCAATACTGTAGCACCTTTCATGTCCGACCATTAGACTGTTTAATGACATGCCCTTTCACACACTGCGGTAGATAAAGCGGTATCCCTAGCAACCATACGCTACTCATGCCCCAGTTTTGAGATTGTGTAACTTGACTACATCACTTTTATCACATTGGCCGCGATCTGGAAGCAGCGCACCTATTGGGCATCCCTGCCATAGACTGTAACTAGAGTATCTAAGCTGTATATGGCAAGTGATAGGCGGCTATGAACATTTGCCAGTCCTTGTGGCTCTTGAGTAGACATTAAAGGGACACCTTTTACTTTGGATAAAAATCATGTCCACACTCCCTAGAGAGGCGAAAAAGCAAAATCTGTAACCTTGGATTTTGAAATGCTTTAAACCAGTAATTTGATTTGGGGTATTTTCTAGTTACTGAATCTGCACCCCCTGAAGACTGTGGGACATTTAGAGTAAAGGAGAGGACAGGAGAGTAAAGGAAGCTTGTGTGTGGTGCCATGTCAGAAGGGAACGTCACAGGCTGATGGTAGCGGGGTGGCCCTATAGGGTCGAGGTACTCACATGGCTGTGGGTGTGTCTGGGCTCGTTATATGTGTGACTCCAGTAGCTGTGATAGCAGAGAGGCTGTGAGAGGGAAGTCGGTCTGACCTTCAAAAAAAACATATAATTTCATATTCTTATATGATTAACAACTACATATTAAAAATATAAATTTATTGGGCTCTCCTTTCATACATTTTATATCCAAAATTCATCAAAAATTTCCACTCACAAGATTCAAAGAGAAATTCTGGTATCGGATTTGTTCTATATCACAACATTTGGTGGTGCCATGAAAAGTGGCTACAAAGTCAAACATCAAAAATGGACTTCTGTTACCTATTCATGCCTATACTTCCTTTTTCTACTTCTTTATCTCTTTTCTGGCCCTGATTAGAGCTCTAGACATGTAAAAAAAAGGAACTTTCCTGTAAATTCAGGACAGATTGCATGGAGCAGTGTCACTTTTCTACTTAAAATCTAATAATTTAATTTGTGCCTTGATTTTTTAAAATATGAGATTTAATACAAATAGTGCAATACTTTATTTAAAATTTCAACATTTACTACAGTTCTTTTAAGTATATTGTATGTGTCAGCTAATTGTTTCACTAAAGAGCTACTGTCTCCTCTTTACCATACTCATGCTAATGTTTCTATATTACGTTAGTGTGAATGCTGGTTGCACTATTCCAACTCTTATAGTTATTTTCTTATGAGTTCTCAAACTATGTAAAAGGACACTGTAATGTAAAAATTGTTTCCCTTAGTGGCCTAGATTACAAGTCGAGTGCAACTGATAACACATAGCTCGGTTTATATTGTGCTCAAGTGCTTGCCATTGTGCATATTAATACACTTAAAATGCTATCGGCGAGATTACGAGTTTGGCGTTAACAGGGGTGCGTTCCTAACTAGGCTTTTTTTCTAACTCTACCTTAAGCCAACGCTGGTATTACAGGTTTTTTTAAACCTGGCGTTAGCCGCAAAAGGTGAGCGTAGAGCAGAATTTAGCTCCACATCTCACCTCAATACCAGCGTTGCTTGCGGTAGTGGTAAGCTGGCTAAACGTGCTTGTGCACAATTTCCCCATAGGAAACAATGGGGCTGAGCTGGCTGGAAAAAAACCTAACATCTGCAAAAAAGCAGCGTCCAGCTTCTAACGCAGCACCATTGTTTCCTATGGGAAAATAAAAAATATGTCTACACCTAACACCCTAACATGAGCCCCGAGTCTAAACACCCCTAATCTTACACTTATTAACCCCTAATCTGTTGCTCCCAACATCGTCACCACCTGCATTATACTATTAACCCCTAATCTGCCGCTCCGGACACCGCCGCCACCTACATTATCCCTATGAACCCCTAATATACTGCCCCCAACATCGCCGCCACCTCCTTTTAATTTATAAATCCCTAATCTGCCGCCCCCAACGTCGCCGTCACCTACCTACAATTATTAACCCCTAATCTGCCGACCGGACATCGCCTCCACTTTAATAAATGTATTAACCCCTAAACCGCCGCACTCCCACCTCGCAAACACTAGTTAAATTTTATTAACCCCTAATCTGCCCCCCCAACATCGCCAACACCTACCTACATTTATTAACCCCTAATCTTCCGACCCCAACGTCGCCACTACTATAATAAATGTATTAACCCCTAAACCTAAGTCTAACCCTAAGTCTAACCCCCCCTAACTTAAATATAATTTAAATTAAATTAAATTAATGTAACATAATTAAATAAATTAATCCTATTTAAAACTAAATACTTACCGATAAAATAAACGCTAAGATAGCTACAATATAACTAATAGTTACATTGTAGCTAGCTTAGGATTTATATTTATTTTACAGGCAACTTTGTATTTATTTTAACTAGGTACAATAGCTATTAAATAGTTATTAACTATTTAATAACTACTTAGCTAAAATAAGTACAAAATTACCTATAAAATAAATCCTAACCTAAGTTACAATTACACTTAACACTACACTATCACACGGAGCCATCCTCTTCAAACAACGTCCTAACGAAGAATGAAGGTTCCTTTAAATGATGTCATCCAAGATGGCGTCCCTTGAATTCCGATTGGCTGATAGGATTCTATCAGCCAATCGGAATTAAGGTAGGAAAAATCCTATTAGCTGATGCAATCAGCCAATAGGATTGAGGTCGCATTCTATTGGCTGATTGGAACAGCCAATAGAATGCTAGCTCAATTCTATTGGCTGATCCAATCAGCCAATAGGATTTTTCCTACCTTAATTCCGATTGGCTGAGAGAATCCTATCAGCCAATCTGAATTCAAGGGACGCCATCTTGGATGACGTAATTTAAAGGAACCTTCATTCTTTGTTAGGACGTCATTTGAAGAGGAAGGCTCCTCATCGGCTGGATAGGAGATGGCTCCGCTCCGCACCGGAAGGATGAAGAAAGAAGATGCCGCTTGGATGAAGCCTTCTGCCATCTGGAGGACCTCTTCTGCCCCGATCGGATGAAGACTTCTGCCGTATGGAGGACCACTTGTGCCCGACTGGGTGAAGACGGCTCAAGGTAGGGAGATCTTCAGGGGTTAGAGTTAGGGGAGGATTGGGTGAGTTTTAGAGTAGGGGTGTGTGGGTGGTGGGTTTTAATGTTGGGGGGTATTGTATTTTTCTTTTACAGGTAAAAGAGCTGATTACTTTGGGGCAATGCCCCGCAAAAGGTCCTTTTAAGGCCTATTTGTAATTTAGTATAGGGTAGGGAAATTTTATTATTTTGGGGGGCTTTTTTATTTTATTAGGGGGATTAGATTAGGTGTAATTAGTTTAAAATTCTTGTAATTCTTTTTTTATTTTCTGTAATTTAGTGTTTGTTTTTTTCCGTAATTTAGTTTATTGAATTTAATTGTAATTAATTGTAGGTAGTTTAGGTAATTTATTTAATGATAGTGTAGTGTTAGGTGTAATTGTAACTTAGGTTAGGATTTATTTTACAGGTCATTTTGTACTTATTTTTGCTAGGTAGTTATTAAATAGTTAATAACTATTTAATAACTATTGTACCTAGTTAAAATAAATACAATGTTGCCTGTAAAATAAATATAAATCATAAGCTAGCTACAATGTAACTATTAGTTATATTGTAGCTAGCTTACAGCTAGATTTAGAGTTTTGTCGGTAACGACCCGCGTAGCTAACGCTGGCTTTTTTCTGGCCGCACCTTTAAAATAACTCTGGTATTGAGAGTCCACAGAATGGCTGTGTTAGGCTCCAAAAAAGGAGCATAGAGCATATTTAACGCCACTGCAACTCTCGATACCAGAGTTGCTTACGGACGCGGCCAGCCTCAAAAACGTGCTTGTGCACGATTCCCCCATAGGAAACAATGGGGCTGTTTGAGCTGAAAAAACACCTGCAAAAAAGCCGCGTTCAGCTCCTAACGCAGCCTCATTGTTTCCTATGGGGAAACACTTCCTACGTCTGCACCTAACACTCTAACATGTACCCCGAGTCTAAACACCCCTAACCTTACACTTATTAACCCCTATTCTGCTGCCCCCGCTATCGCTGACACCTGCATATTATTATTAACCCTTAATCTGCCGCTCCGTAAACCGCCGCTACTTACATTATCCCTATGTACCCCTAATCTGCTGCCCCTAACACCGCCGACCCCTATATTATATTTATTAACCCCTAATCTGCCCCCCACAACGTCGCCTCTACCTGCCTACACTTATTAACCCCTAATCAACAATTTTAAACTAATTACACCAACTCTAAGCCCCCTAATAAAATAACAAAGCCCCCCAAAATAAAAATATGCCCTACCCTATTCTAAATTACTAAAGTTCAAAGCTCTTTTACCTTACCAGCCCTGAACAGGGCCCTTTGCGGGGCATGCCCCAAGAAGTTCAGCTCTTTTGCCTGTAAAAAAAAACATACAATACCCCCCCCCCAACATTACAACCCACCACCCACATACCCCTACTCTAACCCAAACCCCCCTTAAATAAACCTAACACTAAGCCCCTGAAGATCTCCCTACCTTGAGTCGTATTCACCCAGCCGAGCCAAATTCTTCATCCAAGCGGAGCAAGAAGAGGTCCTCCATCCGGTAAAAGTCTTCATCCAAGCGGGGCAGAAGAGGTCTTCCATCCGATTGAAGTCTTCATCCAAGCGGAATCTTCTATCGTCATCCATCCGGAGCGGCAGCATCCTGAAGACCTCCGACGCGGAACATCCATCCTGGCCGACGACTGAACGACGAATGACGGTTCCTTTAAATGACGTCATCCAAGATGGCGTCCCTCGAATTCCGATTGGCTGATAGGATTCTATCAGCCAATCGGAATTAAGGTAGGAATATTCTGATTGGCTGATGGAGTCAGCCAATCAGAATCAAGTTCAATCCGATTGGCTGATCCAATCAGCCAATCAGATTGAGCTTGCATTCTATTGGCTGATCGGAACAGCCAATAGAATGCGAGCTCAATCTGATTGGCTGATTGGATCAGCCAATCGGATTGAACTTGATTCTGATTGGATGATTCCATCAGCCAATCAGAATATTCCTACCTTAATTCCGATTGGCTGATAGAATCCTATCAGCCAATCGGAATTCGAGGGACGCCATCTTGGATGACGTCATTTAAAGGAACCGTCATTCATCGTTCAGTCGTCGGCCAGGATGGATGTTCCGCGTCGGAGGTCTTCAGGATGCTGCCGCTCTGCTCCGGATGGTTGACGATAGAAGATTCCGCTTGGATGAAGACTTCAATCGGATGGAAGACCTCTTCTGCCCCGCTTGGAGGACTACCGGATGGAGGACCTCTTCTTGCTCCGCTTGGATGAAGAATTTGGCTCGGCTGGGTGAAGACGACTCAAGGTAGGGAGATCTTCAGGGGCTTAGTGTTAGGTTTATTTAAGGGGGGTTTGGGTTAGATTAGGGGTATGTGGGTGGTGGGTTGTAATGTTGGGGGGGGTATTGTATGTTTTTTTTTACAGGCAAAAGAGCTGAACTTCTTGGGGCATGCCCCGCAAAGGGCCCTGTTCAGGGCTGGTAAGGTAAAAGAGCTTTGAACTTTAGTAATTTAGAATAGGGTAGGGCATTTTTTTATTTTGGGGGGCTTTGTTATTTTATTAGGGGGCTTAGAGTAGGTGTAATTAGTTTAAAATTGTTGTAATATATTTCTAATGTTTGTAAATATTTTTTTATTTTTTGTAACTTAGTTCTTTTTTATTTTTTGTACTTTAGTTAGTTTATTTCATTGTATTTATTTGTAGGAATTGTATTTAATTTATTTATTGATAGTGTAGTGTTAGGTTTAATTGTAGATAATTATAGGTATTTTATTTAATTTATTTATTGATAGTGTAGTGTTAGGTTTAATTGTAACTTTGGTTAGGATTTATTTTACAGGTAAATTTGTAATTATTTTAACTATTTTAGCTAGTAAATAGTTCTTAACTATTTAATAGCTATTGTACCTGGTTAAAATAAATACAAAGTTACCTGTAAAATAAATATTAATCCTAAAATAGCTATAATATAAATATAATTTATATTGTAGCTATATTAGGATTTATTTTACAGGTAAGTATTTAGCTTTAAATAGGAATAATTTATTTAATAAGAGTTAATTAATTTCGTTAGATTAAAATTATATTTAACTTAGGGGGGTGTTAGTGTTAGGGTTAGACTTAGCTTTAGGGGTTAATACATTTATTAGAATAGCGGTGGGCTCCAGTCGGCAGATTAGGGGTTAATAATTGAAGTTAGGTGTCGGCGATGTTAGGGAGGGCAGATTAGGTGTTAATACTATTTATTATAGGGTTAGTGAGGCGGATTAGGGGTTAATAACTTTATTATAGTAGCGGTGCGGTCCGCTCGGCAGATTAGGGGTTAAAAAGTGTAGGCAGGTTGAGGCGACGTTGAGGGGGGAAGATTAGTGGTTAATAAATATAATATAGGGGTCGGCGGTGTTAGGGGCAGCAGATTAGGGGTACATAGCTATAATGTAGGTGGCGTCTCTTTGCGGTCGGCAGATTAGGGGTTAATTATTGTAGGTAGCTGGCGGCGACGTTGTGGGGGGCAGGTTAGGGGTTAATAAATATAATATAGGGGTCGGCGGTGTTAGGGGCAGCAGATTAGGGGTACATAAGTATAACGTAGGTGGCGGTCGGCAGATTAGGGGTTAATTATTGTAGGTAGCTGGCGGCGACGTTGTGGGGGGCAGGTTAGGGGTTAATAAATATAATATAGGGGAAGGCGGTGTTAGGGGCAGCAGATTAGGGGTTAAAAAAATGTAATCGAGTGTCGGCGATGTGGGGGGGCCTCGGTTTAGGGGTACATAGGTAGTTTATGGGTGTTAGTGTACTTTAGAGCACAGTAGTTAAGAGCTTTATAAACCGGCATTAGCCCAGAAAGCTCTTAACTCCTGACTTTTTTCTGCGGCTGGAGTTTTGTCGTTAGATTTCTAACGCTCACTTCAGCCACGACTCTAAATACCGGCGTTAGAAAGATCCCATTGAAAAGATAGGATACGCAATTGACGTAAGGGGATCTGCAGTATGGAAAAGTCGCGGCTGGAAAGTGAGCGTTAGACCCTTTTTTTAATGACTCCAAATACCGGTGGTAGCCTAAAACCAGCGTTAGGAGCCTCTAACGCTGGTTTTCACGGCTACCACCAAACTCCAAATCTAGGCCTTAGGGTTTATTTTATAGGTAAGTATTTAGCTTTAAATAGGAATAATTTATTTAATTATGTTAAATGTATTTCGTTTAATTTAAATTATATTTAAGTTAGGGGGGTTAGGGTTAGGTTTAGGGGTTAATAACTTTAATATAGTAGCGGCGACGTTGTGGGTGGCAGATTAGGGGTTAATAAATATAATGTAGGTGTCGGTGATGTTAGGGGCAGTAGATTAGGGGTTCATAGGTATAATGTAGGTGGCGGCGATGTCCGGTCAGCAGATTAGGGTTTAATATTTTTATTATAGTGTTTGCGATGTGGGGGGCCTCGGTTTAGGGGTTAATAGGTAGTTTATGGGTGTTAGTGTTCTTTTTAGCACTTTAGTTAAGAGCCAAACTCATAATCTCAGTGTATAGAAATAAATGAAAGGAGGTAAATTAATGCTTAATAAATATGAAAGAAAGGGTTAAAGGGTCAGTCAACGTTGTTATTGTTACATAATTCTGCATTTTGTTCAGAATTATGTAACATTAACCCAGCGATGCCTGTAAAAAAATTAGGTATTTTAATGTTTTAACCCTTTAAAACTTTACTTACCTTCCTTTCCTCGCCGTCCTCTTCAGCTCCTCAGTTTTTTTTCAAAAGTGCGTCATGGGCATACTGTCTAATCACAGCGCACCCGGTCACACCATTGATCTATATGTAGTGTGCTCCCGCAGAATTGTGTAAAAAAAACATTAAATAGAATGGACTTGACTAATCAGCAATTGCACAATAACAAAACAATGCAATAGCTATTACTTTGAAATTCAGCAGTAGATTTTTTTCTGACAAATTTCAAAATATGCTTACATTTCCTTTTCCTGTATCATGTGACAGCCAATCACAAAATGCATATATGTATAAACTGTAAAGTTTTGCACATGCTCAGTAGCAGATGGTGCCTCAGAAAGTGTCCATATAAAAAGACTGTGCACAGTTTGATAATGGAAGTAAATTGGAAAGTTGGTTGAAATTGCATTCTCTATCTGAATTATGAAAGTTTAATTTTGACTTTAATACAGGAAAAAGGGCTTTGGGGAATGATTAAAGAGTTAAGGTAGTGGGAAGGGTTCAAGAGTTTGTGTGTGTATTAAAGGTATTTAATTCAGAGCATAACAGTTTACTTCTAATAATAAATTTGCTTTGTTCTTATGGTATTTTTTGTTGAGGAGAGGTAGGTAACTGGAAGTAGGCAACTGGAGTATTACATGGCAGGAAATAGTGCTCCATCTAGTGCTTTTGCATATGGATAGAATTCTTGCAAAACTGCTGCCATATAGTGCTTCAGACGTGCACGCTCCTGAACTTACGCCCCTGCTTTTCAACAAAAGATATAAACAGACCAAAGAAAAATTGATAATAGAAGTAAATTAGAAAGTTGCTTACAATTAAACAGCCTATCTGAATCATGAAAACAAAATGTATGCTTACCTGATAAATTTCTTTCTTTCCGGATATGATAGTCCACAATGTCATTCAATTACTAGTGGAACTATCACTCCTGGCCAGCAGGAGGAGGCAAAGAGCACCACAGCAAAGATGTTAAGTGTCACTCCCTTACCCATAATCCCCAGTTATTCGACCGAAGGGAAATGGAAAAAGAATAACACAAAGGTTTAAAGGTTCCTGAGCTTTAGTCAAAAATAACTTAATAAAGGGTGGGGTTATGGACTCTCCATATCCGGAAAGAAAGATATTTATCAGGTATGCATACATTTTGTTTTCTTTTCTATTATATGGAGAGTCCACAACATCATTCAATTACTAGTGGGAACCAATACCCAAGCTAGAGGACACAGAATGAACAGGGAGGGAGAACAAGACAGGCAGACCTAAACAGAAGGCACCACCGCTTGAAGAATCTTTCTCCCAAAAGAGGCCTCAGCCAAGGCAAAAGTATCAAATTTGGAAAATTTGGAAAAAGTATGCAGAGAGGACCAAGTTGCAGCCTTGCAAAGCTGTTCCACAGAAGCTTCATCTTTGAAAGCCCAAGAAGAGGAGACAGCCCTAATGGAATGAGTTGTAATTCTCTCAGGAGGATGCTGTCCTGCAGTCTCATAAGCAAAATGAATCATACTTCTCAATCAGAGGAAAAGAGAGCCTTCTGACCCTTACGCTTTCCTGAGAAACAAACAAACAGGACAGAAGACTGGCGAAAATCCTTAGTCGCCTGTAGGTAGAATTGTACAGCATGCACAACATTCATGTTGTGCAACAGATGTTCTTTATGAGAAAGAATGGGACAGAGAGAAGGAACAACAATTTCCTGATTAATATTTCTATCCGAAACAACTTTAGGAAGAAACCCCAATTTAGTATGCATGAAAGATAAGGTAAGGTGAATCACACTGCAAAGCCAAGAGTTCCAAAACTCTCTGAGCAGAAGAGATAGCAATAAGAAACAAAACCTTCCAAGATAGCAACTTTATATCTATGGAATCTATTGGCTCAAATGGAGCCTGCTGCAAAACTTTAAGAACAAGACTAAGGCTCCAAGGAGGAGCAACAGGTTTAAAAACATGCCTGATCCTGACCAGGACCTGACAAAAAGATTGAACATCTGGCACATCCGACAGACGCTTGTGTAACAAAATAGATAATGCAGAAATCTGACCTTTCAGAGAACTGACTGACAACCCTTTCTCCAGGCCTTCCTGGAGAAAAGACAAAATTCTAGGAATCCTGACCTTACTTCAAGAGTAGCCCTTAGATTCATACCAATAAAGGTATTTACGCCATACCTTAACAGTAACAGGCTTGTGAGCCTGGATCATAGTCTCAATGACCGACTCAGAAAATACACGCTTAGACAGAACTAAGCGTTCAATCACCAAGCAGTCACCTTCAGAGAAACAAGATTTGGATGGAGGAATGGACCCTGAGTTAGAAGGTCCTTACTCAGAGGCAACCTCAAAGGTGGCTGAGAAGACATCACTAGGTCTGCATACCAGATCCTGGGAGACCATGCAGGAGCTATTAGAATTAAAGATGCTCTCTCTTGTTTGATACGAGCAATAACTCATGGAAGGAGTGCAAATGGAGGAAAGAGGTATGCTAGACCGAAATCCCAAGGAACCGCCAGATCATCTATCAGAGCGGCCTGAGGATCTCTTGACCTTGAACTGTACCTTGGAAGTTTGGCGTTCTGCCGAGACGCCATCAGATCCAACTCCGGCACCCCCCATTTGAGGGTTAACCTGGAGAACACCTCCGGATGGAGAGCCCACTCCCTGGGATGAAATATCAGTCTGCTCAGGAAATCCACTTCCCAGTTGTCCACTCCAGGAATTGTGAGCTTCGGCCCACTGAAAAATCAGTGCCACCTCCTTGATGGCTAAGGAACTCCGAGTTCCTCCCTGGTGGTTGATGTAAGCCACTGAGGTGATGTTGTCCGACTGAAACCTGATAATCCGGGCTAAGGACAATTTAGGCCAAGTCATCAGAGCATTATAAATCGCTCTCAACTCCAAGATGTTTATAGGAAGAGCAGACTTCTCCCGAGTCCGTAGTCTCTGCACCTTTAACGAGTCCCAGACTGCGTCCGTGGTTACAATCACCCAGGAAGGTCTCCGGAAGCATGTGTCCTGATAAAGCCACCACGGGAGAGAGTCTCTTGTCGGCTGGTCTAGATCTATCCTCTGAGACAGATCCGATGGTCTCCATTCCATTGTCTGAGCATGCATAATTGCAGAGCTCTCAAATGGAATCGAGCAAAGGGAATGATGTCCATGGAAGCGACCATCAGACCAATTACCTCCATACATTGAGCCACTGATGGCCGAACAGTAGACTAAAGAGAGAGGCAAGAGGAGAGAATTTTGGATTTTTTTACCTCTGTCAGAAACATTTTCATAGATAGGGAATCTATTATGGTCCCTAAGAAAACCACCCTTGTAGCTGGAGCAAGGGAACTCTTTTCCAGATTCACTTTCCAACCGTGGGAACGTAGAAAAGACAACAAGATCTCTGTATGAGAGTTTGCTTGTTGAAAAGATGGCGCCTGAACCAATATGTCGTCCAGGTGGTGCCACTGTAATTCCCCGAGACCTGATCACTGCCAAGAGAGCCCCCAGAACCTTTGAGAAAATTCTGGGCGCTGTTGCAAGGCCAAACGGAAGAGCCACAAACTGAAAGTGTTTGTCTAGAAAGGCAAATCTCAGGAATTTGTGATGATCCCTGTGGATGGGAACATGAAGATACGCGTCCTTCAGGTCTATGGTCATCATGAACTGACCCTCTTAAACCAAAGGAAGAATGGAACAAATGGTTTACATTTTGAAGGACAGTACCCTGAGAAACTTGTAGAGGCACTTTAGGTCTAAAATGGGTCAAAAAGTTCCTTCTTTTTTGGGAATTACTAACATATTTAAATAGAATCTTACACCCTGTTCCCTTACTGGAACTGGAACAATCACTCCCAGGGAGGAAAGGTCCTGAACGCAGTTCAAGAATGCCTCTCTTTTTACCTGGTCTGCAGATAATCTTGAGAGGTGGAATCTGCCCCTGGGAGGGAAAGTTTTGAATTCTATTTTGTAACCCTGAGATACTATGTCCACTGCCCAAGGATCTGGGAAATCTCATCTCTATGCTTGACAAAACAGGGAAAATCTGCCCCCCACTTGATCCAAACCCGGACAGGGGGCCGACCATTCATGGGGACTTAGACTCATCTGAGGGTTTCTTTGATTGCTTCCCCTTATTCCAAGACTGATTGGGCTTCCAAGGAGACTTGGATTTATCCTGCTTGGAAGAGGGAGAGGAAGACTTTTGACCTTTAGAGTTACGAAAGGAACAAAAATTACTTTGATGTCCTTTGAGTCTGTTCTTCTTGTCTTGCGGTAGAAAAACATAATTTATGCTTACCTGATAAATTTATTTCTCTTGTGTGTATCCAGTCCATGGATCATCCATTACTTGTGGGATATTCTCCTTCCCAACAGGAAGTTGCAAGAGGATCACCCACAGCAGAGCTGCTATATAGCTCCTCCCCTAACTGCCATATCCAGTCATTCGACCGAAACTAGCCGAGAAAGGAGAAACCATAGGGTGCAGTGGTGACTGTAGTTTAAAATATAGACCTGCCTTAAAAGGACAGGGCGGGCCGTGGACTGGATACACCACAAGAGAAATAAATTTATCAGGTAAGCATAAATTATGTTTTCTCTTGTTAGGTGTATCCAGTCCACGGATCATCCATTACTTGTGGGATACCAATACCAAAGCTAAAGTACACGGATGAAGGGAGGGACAAGGCAGGTACTTAAACGGAAGGGACCACTGCCTGTAGAACCTTTCTACCAAAAATAGCCTCTGAAGAAGCAAAATTATCAAATTTGTAAAATTTTCAAAAAAGGTATGAAGTGAAGACCAAGTCGCCGCTTTGCAAATCTGTTCAACAGAAGCCTCATTTTTAAAGGCCCAGGTGGAAGCCACAGCTCTAGTAGAATGAGCTGTAATTCTTTCAGGGGGCTGCTGTCCAGCAGTCTCATAGGCTAAGTGTATTACGCTCCGAAGCCAAAAAGAAAGAGAGGTTGCCGAAGCCTTTTGACCTCTCCTCTGTCCAGAGTAAACAACAAACAGGGAAGATGTTTGATGAAAATCTTTAGTCGCTTGTAAGTAAAACTTTAAAGCACGGACTACGTCCAAATTATGTAAAAGATGTTCCTTCTTTGAAGAAGGATTAGGACACAATGATGGAACAACAATCTCTTGATTGATATTCTTGTTGGAAACTACCTTAGGTAAAAACCCAGGTTTTGTATGCAGAACTACTTTATCTGTATGGAAAATCAGATAAGGAGAATCACATTGTAAAGCTGATAACTCAGAGACTCTACGAGCCAAAGAAATAGCCATAAAAAACAGAACTTTCCAAGATAAAAGTTTGATATCAATGGAATGAAGGGGTTCAAAGGAACTCCCTGAAGAACCTTAAGAACCAAGTTTAAGCTCCATGGAGGAGCAAAAGGTTTAAACACAGGCTTAATTCTAACCAAAGCCTGACAAAAAGCCTGGACGTCTGGAACCTCTGCCAGACGCTTGTGCAAAAGGATAGACAGAGCAGAAATCTGTCCCTTTAAAGAACTAGCTGATAATCCTTTATCCAAACCCTCTTGGAGAAAGGACAATATCCTAGGAATCCTAACCTTTCTCCATGAGTAATTCTTGGATTCACACTAATGAAGATACTTGCGCCATATCTTATGGTAGATTTTCCTGGTTACAGGCTTTCGTACCTGTATTAAGGTATCAATGACTGACTCGGAGAAGCCACGCCTTGATAAAATCAAGCATTCAATCTCCAGGCAGTCAGTCTCAGAGAAATTAGATTTGGATGATTGAAAGGACCTTGTAGTAGAAGGTCTTGTCTCAGAGGCAGAGGCCAAGGTGGAAAGGATGACATGTCCACCAGGTCTGCATACCAGCTCCTGCGTGGCCACGCAGGCGCGATCAAGATCACCGATGCTCTCTCCTGTTTGAATTTGGCATTCAGTCAAGGGAGCAGAGGAAACGGTGGAAACACATAAGCCAGGTTGAAGAACCACGGTGCTGCTAGAGCATCTATCAGCGTCGCTTCTGGGTCCCTGGACCTGGATCCGTAACAAGGAAGCTTGGCGTTCTGGCGAGATGCCATGAGATCCAATTCTGGTGTGCCCCAACGATGAACCAATTGAGAAAACACCTCCGGATGGAGTTCCCACTCCCCCGGATGAAAAGTCTGACAACTTAGAAAATCCACCTCCCAGTTCTCTACACCTGGGATATGGATCGCTGATAGATGGCAAGAGTGAGTCTCTGCCCAGCGAATTATCTTGGAGACTTCTAACATCACTAGGGAGCTCCTGGTCCCCCCTTGATGGTTGATGTAAACCACAGTCGTGATGTTGTCCGACTGAAATCTGATGAACCTCAGGGTTGCTAACTGAGGCCAAGCTAGAAGAGCATTGAATATTGCTCTTAACTCCAGAATATTTATTGGGAGGAGTTTCTCCTCCTGAGTCCACGATCCCTGAGCCTTCAGGGAATTCCAGACTGTACCCCAACCTAGAAGGCTGGCATCTGTTGTTACAATTGTCCAATCTGGCCTGCGAAAGGTCATACCTTTGGACAGATGGACCCAAGATAGCCACCAGAGAAGAGAATCTCTGGTCTCTTGATCCAGATTTAGCAGAGGGGACAAATCTGTGTAATCCCCATTCCACTGACTGAGCATGCATAATTGCAGCAGTCTGATATGTAGGCGCGCAAATGGCACTATGTCCATCGCCGCTACCATTAAGCCGATCACTTCCATGCACTGAGCCACCGAAGGGCGCGGAATGTAGTGAAGAACACGGCAGGAATTTAGAAGCTTTGATAACCTGGACTCCGTCAGGTAAATTTTCATTTCTACAGAATCTATCAGAGTTCCTAGGAAGGAAACCCTTGTGAGGGGTGATAGAGAACTCTTTCCCTCGTTCACTTTCCACCCATGCGACCTCAGAAATGCCAACACTATGTCCGTATGAGATTTGGCAATTTGGAAGTTTGACGCCTGTATCAGGATGTCGTCTAGATAAGGGGCCACTGCTATGCCCCGTGGTCTTAGGACCGCCAGAAGAGACCCCAGAACCTTTGTAAAAATTCTTGGGGCTGTAGCTAACCCGAAGGGAAGAGCCACAAACTGG
Organism: Bombina bombina; assembly: GCF_027579735.1. NCBI lineage: Eukaryota > Metazoa > Chordata > Amphibia > Anura > Bombinatoridae > Bombina > Bombina bombina. The sequence goes on from NC_069499.1 coordinate 750,630,025, forward strand.
TAATGCCTGTCTAGAAAGGCAAACCTTAGGAACCGATGATGATCTTTGTGAATCGGTATGTGAAGGTAAGCTTCCTTCAAATCCACTGTGGTCATGTACTGACCCTCCTGGATCATAGGTAGGATTGTCCGAATAGTTTCCATTTTGAACAATGGAATTTGTTTAAGATCTTTAGATCCAAAATTGGTCTGAAGGTTCCCTCTTTTTTGGGAACCACAAGCAGATTTGAATAAAATCCCTGTCCTTGTTCCATCTGTGGAACTGGATGGATCACTCCCATTATTAGGAGGTCTTGCACACAGCGTAAGAATGCCTCTTTCTTTATCTGGTTTACAGATAATCTCGAAAGGTGAAATCTCCCTTGTGGGGGGGAAGCTTTGAAGTCCAGAAGATATCCCTGAGATATGATCTCAAACGCCCAGGGATCCTGAACATCTCTTGCCCACGCCTGGGCGAAGAGAGAAAGTCTGCCCCCTAATAGATCTGTTGCCGGATAGGGGGCCGTTCCTTCATGCTGTCTTAGAGGCAGCAGCAGGCTTTCTGGCCTGCTTGCCTTTGCTCCAGGCCTGGTTAGATTTCCAGGCCGGCTTGGATTGCGCAAAAGTTCCCTCTTGTTTTGTAGCAGAGGAAGTTGATGCTGCACCTGCCTTGAAGTTTCGAAAGGCACGAAAATTAGACTGTTTGGCCCTTGATTTGGCCCTGTCCTGAGGAAGGGTATGACCCTTACCTCCAGTAATGTCAGCAATAATTTCCTTCAAACCAGGCCCGAATAGGGTCTGCCCCTTGAAGGGAATGTTAAGTAATTTAGACTTTGAAGTCACGTCAGCTGACCAAGATTTAAGCCATAGCGCCCTACGCGCCTGGATGGCGAATCCAGAATTCTTAGCCGTTAGTTTAGTCAAATGAACAATGGCCTCAGAAACAAAAGAATTAGCTAGCTTAAGTGTTCTAAGCTTGTCAAGTATTTCAGTCAATGGAGTAGCTGTCTGAGAGGCCTCTTCCAGAGACTCAAACCAGAACGCCGCAGCAGCAGTGACAGGAGCAATGCATGCAAGGGGCTGCAGGATAAAACCTTGTTGAATAAACATTTTCTTAAGGTAACCTTCTAATTTTTTATCCATTGGATCTGAAAAAGCACAACTGTCCTCGACAGGGATAGTGGTACGCTTTGCTAAAGTAGAAACTGCTCCCTCCACCTTAGGGACCGTCTGCCATAAGTCCCGTGTGGTGGCGTCTATTGGAAACATTTTTCTAAAAATAGGAGGGGGGGAAAACGGCACACCGGGTCTTTCCCACTCCTTAGTAATAATTTCTGTAAACCTTTTAGGTATTGGAAAAACGTCAGTACACACCGGCACCGCGTAGTATTTATCCAGTCTACACAATTTCTCTGGCACTGCAATTGTGTCACAGTCATTCAGAGCAGCTAAAACCTCTCCAAGCAACACCCGGAGGTTCTCAAGTTTAAATTTAAAAGTAGACATATCTGAATCAGGTTTCCCCCAGTCAGAGACGTCACCCACAGACTGAAGCTCTTCCTCAGCTTCTGCATATTGTGACGCAGTATCAGACATGGGCCTTAAAACATCTGCACGCTCTGTATTACGTCTAACCCCAGAGCTATTGCGCTTTCCTCTGAATTCAGGCAGTCTGGCTAATACCGCTGATAGGGTATTATCCATGATTGCTGCCATGTCCTGCAAAGTAATCGCTATGGGCGTCTTTGATGTACTTGGCGCCATTTTAGCGTGAGTCCCTTGAGCGGGAGTCAAAGGGTCCGACACGTGGGGAGAGTTAGTCGGCATAACTTCCCCCTCGTCAGAATCCTCTGGTGATAATTCTTTTAAAGATAACAGCTGAACTTTATTGTTTAAAGTGAAATCAATACATTTAGTACACATTCTCCTATGGGGTTCCACCATGGCTTTTAAACATAATGAACAAGGAGTTTCCGCTATGTCAGACATGTTTATACAGACTAGCAATGAGACTAGCAAGCTTGGAAAACACTTTAAATCAAGTTAACAAGCAATATAAAAAAGCGTTACTGTGCCTTTAAGAGAAACAAATTTTGCCAAAATTTGAAATAACAGTGAAAAAAGGCAGTTAAACTAACGAAATTTTTACAGTGTATGTAACAAGTTAGCAGAGCATTGCACCCACTTGCAAATGGATGATTAACCCCTTAATACAAAAAACAGATTAACAAAACGAAAAATATGTTTTTTAAACAGTCATAACAACTGCCACAGCTCCTACTTTTGAAGCCTTTTGAGCCCTTCAGAGATGTCCTATAGCATGCAGGGGACTGCTGAGGGAAGCTGAATGTCACAGTTTGTAATTTTAACTGCACCAACTGTAACTTTTATACTATAACAGTGGAAAGCCTCAGGAAACTGTTTCTAGGCAAAAATAAAGCCAGCCATGTTGAAAAAACTAGGCCCCAATAAGTTTTATCACCAAAGCATATATAAAAACGATTAAACATGCCAGCAAATGTTTTATATTGCACATTAATCAGAGTATATACCTCTGATAGCAAGCCTGATACTAGTCGCTATTAAATCACTGTATTTAGGCTTTAACTTACATTAATCCGGTATCAGCAGCATTTTCTAGCAAATTCCATCCCTAGAAAAACTTAACTGCACATACCTTATTGCAGGATACCCTGCATGCCATTCTCCCTCTGAAGTTACCTCACTCCTCAGACATATGTGAGAACGGCAGTGGATCTTAGTTACTTCTGCTAAGATCATAGAAAAACGCAGGCAGATTCTTCTTCTAAATGCTGCCTGAGATAAAATAGTACACTCCGGTACCATTTAAAAACAATAAACTTTTGATTGAAGAAAAAACTAACTATATTTTACCACTTTCCTCTAACTACCTCCAGCTATGTTGAGAGCTTGCAAGATAATGACTGGATATGGCAGTTAGGGGAGGAGCTATATAGCAGCTCTGCTGTGGGTGATCCTCTTGCAACTTCCTGTTGGGAAGGAGAATATCCCACAAGTAATGGATGATCCGTGGACTGGATACACCTAACAAGAGAAAGACCCTTTTCCACCCGTAATATCAGAAATTATTTCTGCCAGACCAGGTCCGAACAAGGTCTTCCCCTTGTAAGGAAGCACCAGAAGCTTGGACTTAGAGGTAACATCAGCTGACCAAGATTTTAGCCTCAATGCCCTGTGGGCTAGGACAGTGAAGCCAGACATCTTGGCTCCCAGTCTAATAACTACCATGTTAGCATCAGAAATAAAGGAATTGGCTAGTTTGAGAGCCTTAATCCTATATTGTATCTAGTCCAATGGAGTCTCTACTAAAATTAATTCAGATAAGGCGTCGCACCAATAAGATGCCGCACTTGCTACTGTGGCAATACAAACTGCAGATTGCCATTGAAGACCTTGATGAACATACATCTTCTTCAAATAAGCTTCCAGTTTTTTGTCCATGGGATCCTTAAAGGAGCAACTATCTTCTATAGGGATTGTAGTTCTCTTAGTCAGAGTAGAAATAGCCCCTTCTACTTTAGTCACCATGCGCCAAGTATCTTTAATGGAGTCAGCAACAGGAAACATCTTTTTAAATATGGGAGACAGGGAGAAAGGAATCCCTGGTTTCTCCCATTCCTGTGAAAAAATCTCCGTCACACGGTCTGGGACAGGAAAAACTTCTGCAGAGGAAGGAACATCATAGTGTTTATTAAGTTTACTAGACTTCTTAGGGTTGACAAAGACAGAAGTGTTGGAGTTGTCCAAAGTAGCCAATACTTCCCTTAACAGTACACGAAGGTGTTCAAGCTTAAATCTGAAGTTTACTTCTTCAGTATCAGATGAAGGAATAATACTGTCCGAATCTGAGATTTCACCCTCAGCGGCTTTACTACTTGAGCAGAATTTTTGAGATCAGCTTTCCAATATAAATAATTAATACAGGCCCTCATAGAAACTGTTGTGTTAGGGAAGTTGCAAGTGGTATAGATTGCGCTCCAGGGATGTTAACATTGTTTGCATTTTCCCGCTCAACTTGTAATCTTTGCTAATGTGTTTCCAATGACTTGTTATGCCAGCTGCAGAGCATTATCTATATTGGAAATCGCTTATTTGGGTTTATTTCTGTTTAATAAATCGCTGGGTTTTTTAAAACCACAACCCATTGTTCTCAAGAGTATGACCATTCAAATGGGCTAAGTCTACAGCAACAGCAGACCTCCCTATTTTTTTTCTCTCTTTATACACGAAGGCCAATACCTACATACTAACCTATTCATTATGGGAGGTGCTTTTAATGAGCAAAACCAGTTATTTAAATTGCAATAATAAACCTAAAAAAACAATTTCCAATACATTTAATACTCTGCACATGGTATTGAAAGTTAAACATTAAGGAGGGTGTTGGTGGGGGATTATCAGTATCTCCTTAGTGCTAAAACTGAGGTAAATACAGAAGAGCAAATGTTGCACACATTAATATTAGTGTACATAATGTGTTATTATTTTCATGGCAGGTAAATATATGTTATAATAGCAATATATCGTTTTGCATCAAATTACTCCTGTCAGTTTCACAAAGGAAAATACATCTGGTAACTGACATCTGCTTACTGACATCTGCTTGCGTTCTGCCTTTTGCTAGTTCCTGCTATGCTTTGAGAAGCTCCATATGGCTATAACACAGACACTACAGCTATATTTATTAGAATTTTTAGGTGAGTGATAAATCTGAATCCTATCTGAATCCTCTGTGCATCATGATGCTCGTAACAGATAATATAACTGTAACTAGGCTAATGTATTGTCAGATCAGGGAACTGATCTCATTAGTGAAACACAGCTTGTATAAACAATGCTCAGCTCAAAATATGAGTCATGCATCACTAAAAGTATCAGACAACACCAAACGTACACAATCTTTACCATATAATAGCACAAGGAAATGTCTTAAAGGGATGCTAAACCTAAATATTTTCTTTACTGATTCAGATAGAGCATGCAATACTAAGCACATTTCTAATTTACTCCTATTATCAATTTATCTTCATTCTCCTGCTATCTTTATTTAAAAAGCTGGATTGTGAAGCTTAGGAGCAGGCCCTTTTCTGGCTCAGTTAGAATGGGTAGAAGAATTGTATTCCAAATCATAATAATAGTTTTTAGCTGTTTTCCTAATCTATATCCTGTTCTTCAGGGGTGTAACTAGACATCACATGGCCTTAGGGCAAAGTCTGAGGTAGCCACCCACTCTCTTTTTTTCAAAAGCATCTCTTCCAAAGCACCACTAACTATTAATAGTTCTATTGTAACACCATATAAGCTATAATATAATCAGTATATCTGAACAAATATCATATCCACCAAAAAATAATATTGATAAGTAGACCCCCTAGAATCATAGTCCCAGTCTCAGCTAAGACCCCTGTAGTTACATCCCTGCTGTTCTTACTTGGTTACTGTACTACTTTTTTTATTTTTTTTATTTTAATTTTTTTATTGAGACAATTAGCAATAAGAAGACATGAACAACATTTATATATTGAAATTGAAACAACAAGAAGCGTCCTGCCCAATCATATATACATGCCCAGCAATAGACCTGCCAGAGCTGTATTTAGGTAATAACTCAGACTCTCGTATTCTGGCAGTGTTATCACAGGTAATGTCCATGTCTTCATTGGTCATTGACCCCACAATAATCAATAAAATGTCTCTTTTCAAGGTATTTTAACACCAGAACAATAGATCATAAACAAAACAAAACAAGGAATACAAAAACCGGTTGCATTAATTCAGGATACAGGTCACAAGACATATTTTACATATCTAAAAATAATGGTCATGAAGTTTATTGGGGTGTTCAAAAACTATGCATGATATATTTTCACGTACCAGTTACCTTCTGTGTATAAGACTCCCACAGAAACAACATATCATGAAAAAGATTTAAATTCCCTGTCCTAAGATAATAAAAACGTTCCATCAACAAGCAATGATCTACTAGTGTTCTCCACTCTTGTTCTGAGGGGATATTGGGTGTTTTCCACTTTCTTGGAATCAGCTGTTTTGCTGAGTTGAGTAAAATTTGGAAAAGGTGCTTCCTTATCTTACATGTTATCAGGGGCCTTTCATTAAGTAGTGTTATGTCTGTATTAAGAGACAGTTGTAAGCCTAAAATATAATTTATATTATTTCCTATCTTTTCCCAGAAGCGCACCAATTTGCTGCACTGCCACCAGATATGTGAGAAAGTCCCTTTCTGCCCACATCCCCTCCAGCATCTGTCACTTGCCCTACTAAACATGTATTGGATTCTTGTAGGAGTTAAATACCAACGCATCATGATCTTGATGTTCGTTTCTAGAGCTTTGTAGGAGTGGGCTGATTTTGCCAAGACTTTAAATCTCGTTTTCCAAGTTTTACTTGATGTTTGGGAACCCAGTTCCCTATCCCAGCCTGTGACATAACTAGGTAGTGTGGAATTCTTACAACTCAGGAGCAGTTTATAGATAATGGATATGAGTCTCTTGGGGACTATGTCGCTGACACAGATTTTTTCAAACGTGGTGAGTTCACGTGTCAAACTGCTATTATGTTTATGCCTAAGTATAAAATGGTACATTTGATGATATCTTATCCATGGTTTTAAAAAACCATCACCTAAATGTTCTATCTGGGCCTTGGGTAGAGGTTTCCCATTATGCGTTAAAAGATAAATGGGGAGTGCATTAGAGAAATCATTTTTAGTTGCTTTTTGGGATTCCCCACCTACAGGGAAGTCCTGAAGATTAAGCAGAGTGCATAGGGGCGAGTATCTGGATGACAATGTGGGATATTTTTTACGCAGGTAGGTCCAGTCTAACCAAGTCATGTTTATGGTAGAAGATAGTGAAATTGTAGGTTTATGAGCTACTTCTGGGTTCCAACATAGAACTCCCAAATTATTTGTGTTTGTCAAGTCATTTGCCAGCTGTGTCCATTTCTTGCAGTTAACTGCCTTAGAGGCAGTCAGTTCGACCACCTTTTGTAAGGATATTGCTTGTTTATAAGTTATCAAGTCTGGGACCCCCAATCCCCCCTCTATGGTTGGTGTATATAGAGTTTGTTTGTTTATCCTTGGGGGTCTACGTCTCCAAATATAGTCATTAATAATGGCTTGTAGAGTATGAATGTCGTGTATTGCCCCTTTCAGTGGCAAGGTTTGTAACAGGTACAGTGCCTTTGGTAGTAGTGTCATTTTTACCTCCTGTATTCTCCCCAACCAGGATAGATTTTTAGGTAGCCAGTTTGAAGTGAGTTGTTTGAATTCTCCAGTTTGCCGTAATTTAATTTTCATAATGTGGTAGGGTCTGGGGACAAGTGAAGGCCTAAATATTTTAAGGATTCTTTTTGCAGTCTAAATGGGCAAGATTTCAGATATGGTTTTAGGGGGCACATTCAGGGTGAGTAATTCTGACTTTTTAAGATTTACTAAAAAATTAGATACCCGCCCAAATTTGGATAATTCCCCCAGTACCACAGAGAGAGATGTAGTCAGATTAGTAAGGGTCATTAGGATATCGTCCGCAAATATTGCCAATTTATATGATTTCTTGTTTACCGATATTCCGCTAATTTTGGGGTTTGATCGTATGTTAATGGCCAGTGGTTCTAGAGAGAGTACAAACAATAGGGGGGATAAAGGACAGCCCTGTCTAGAGCCGTTCCTTATTTCAAACGACTCTGAAAGGGAACCATTGACTTTAATCTGGGCTGTCGGGGATTGGTATAGTGCAGTAACTTGTCTTATAAATTTGTCAGGGAGGCCAAAATGGTGTAGTGTGGATTGTAGGAATGTCCAGTCTAAACGGTCAAAAGCCTTTTCGGCGTCCGTAGATAAGTAAATGGCTGGAATGTTGTTAGTCTGTATGTGGTCTAAAAGGTCTAGTACTTTAATGGTGTTATCTTTTGCCTCTCTCTGTGGTACAAAACCTACTTGGTCCTGGTTTATTATTATAGGGAGAATACGGTTCATCCTGTTCGCCAGGATCTTTGCGTATAACTTCAGGTCGACATTCAGTAAGGAAATCGGCCTGAAGTTTGCAGGAACATCTGGATTTTTCCCGGGCTTGGGTAATACTGAGATATGCGCCTGTAGCATTGAATCTGGGAAGTGGATTTGGTCTGGGATGAGATTGAACAGGCGTGTAAGATATGGGGAGAGAAGATCAGAGAAGACCTTGTAATATAGACCCGAGAAACCATCAGGGCCCGGGGCCTTATTTATCTTCAGGTTTTTGATAGCTTCCCTAACCTCCAATTCCGTAACTGGAAGAGAGAGTGGTTCCAGCAGGTCCTCCGGTATTTTGGGCACCGGAATTTCCCACAAGAAGTCCTCACATGCTTTCTTATGGGTTGTTGGATCCCTATCTGGGAATAGGTTATATAGATGATGATAGAATTGTTTAAATAAGTCCGCTATACCTGTCGTGTCTTCAATATGTCTTCCGGTGTCACTAGTGAGGGAATGTACATATGATTTAGCCTTTTGTTTTTTCAATGCCTTTGCTAACAACTTTCCTGCTTTGTTCCCTTCGCTATAAAATCTTTGTTGGGAGTGTAGGTGTTGTTTTTGTGCCTTCATATGGAGGAGTTTGTTTAGCTTGGATCTATATTCATTAAGTTGACTTAAAATAGTCTCATTGGTCGGCTGCGTTTTGTGGAGGTAATCCAGTTCTAATACCCTTTGGGCTATGGAGTTATATTCTTGTCTATCTCTTTTGTTTCTTTGAGCTTTAAGCTTTATTAATTCCCCCCTAATGTAACTCTTGTGAGCTTCCCATATCGTACCCAGATCCACTTCTTTGTTGTCATTTATTGTGAAATAAGTGTCCAGGAGCTGTAGTAATTTGTCTTTAGAGTCAGCGTCAAGTAGGATTGATTCGTCTAGCTTCCAAATGAAAGCTTTAGGGGGAGCTGATGGCCAGTGTAGACTACAAGTCGTCATGGAGTAGTCTGACCAGGTAGTATGTTTGATATCTGCACCTGCCACCCAAGTGAGAGCCAAGTGATCTACTAGTATGTAATCTAACCTGGAGTATGTTTTTTGGGGATGGGAGAAAAAGGTAAAGTCCCTTTTCCCCGGATGTAGATATCTCCAAGTATCATGTAATGTTAATAACTTGAGATTTTGCCAGATAGAAGCAAGAGTTGTTTGAGGGACCCTAGAGATGGAGGTGGAACAGTCTATTTGTGGATTAAGGGTAACATTAAGGTCCCCAGACAATATGAGAGGTCCTTTTACCAAAGGGATTAGTTTAGAGGTGATTTTTTGTATAAAGGAGTCTTGGTTTTTATTAGGTACGTATAGGTTTACCAAAGTGATTGGCTTACCGAATAGAAGGCCTACTAAACATAGATATCTACCTTCTTCATCTTTGTCAGAGTGCAATAATGTGAATGGTAGAGATTTACTGAGGAGTATGCTCACACCATTAGTCTTTTTGTGTGTGTTAGGGCAGTGGAAGTGTTGGGTAAAATGAGAGGAAAAATATTTAGGTACTTTTCCTAACTTGAAGTGAGTCTCCTGCAGCATTACTATATTTCCCCCTCTATTTTGGATGTCCCTCAAAGCCGCCCTCCTCTTAGCCGGACAGTTAAGGCCTTTTGTATTTTGTGAGATTATAGATATTGTGTTCCCCTGTGTATCATGCATTTGGGTATAAATAGAGTAGCATTTGTAAGACCTGCTTATTTAGACGAGTCCTGTAATTGCAACCTAAACAAAAAAAAATACTTTCAAAACTAAACATGTCATAACTACTAACTAATATATTAGTATGAACATTAAAAGACATAAACATTATGTAACTGAGGAAACATTTCCTCTTTGCCATGCAACAACTTGTAATACTACAATAGCAATAATTGTAATTTTAACTAAAAATAGATACTTCCCCCTTGTATTTTCACCGGAGGAGGAAAATATTATTGCCCTATTGGATATGTAGGTGTCCAGCATAGTTCAGAATGCAATGGCAGATCCACATCTTGAGACACCTTTATTTTCTCCTAAAAGGAAAGGGGAAGACATATAGCAAACTTCAACATGTGAATAACAAAGCACATAAAACACCAAAAAAGAGACATTTGGTCTCTGTGGTAACGCATATATTTAGAAAAAGAAAAAGGATATATGATGTATCTGTTCATGTCCCCACTCCTGGGGTATTGTTTGAGGTCGAGGCTTGTCTACGTGGTTTTTTTGGTTGAGATCTCTGCCATTCCAGTCTCTGTGGAAGAGGGTCCATGAGTCGCTGAGCTGTTCGGTGATCCGCCTGTGGAGGGATATCAGGAGGTTGAGGTGTTGGTAAATCTAGAGTCTTGCAAATTTCTGGGATGTCCTCCCATGACCTTCAGGATATCCTGGTTCCCTTCCAACTGATCAGCAAGTGAAATGGGAATCCCCACCTATATACTATGTTCTGCTTTCTGAGCATGCTTGTAAGAGGGGCTAATTCTTTTCTTTTTTGTAATGTTCTCACCGAAAGGTCTGGGAACACCTGCAGGTTGGAGTTGTCATATTTAATTGGTTGTTTTGCCCTCGCCAATCTCATAATTTCTTCCTTAACTGTGTATTTTGTAATTTTAGCTATAACATCTCTTGGTGGTCAAGTGGTTTAGGGCGCAGAGTGGGTTTAGGGCGCAGAGCTCTATGAACCCTGTCAAACTCCACTATGTCAGCTGCTTCCTCTCCCCTAAGAAAGGTGAATAAGCCCTGCAGGTATCTTTCTAGATCCGCTGCCTCAATGTTTTCAGGGATCCCTCTAAATCTGATGTTTTGCCTCCTACTTCGGTTTTCAATGTCATCAATGTGGTTTTCAAGGTCTTGAATGTAATCCCCTTGTTTCACCATTTGGGAGTGTACTTCTGAAATAGTTTTTGCCTGTGAATCTTGGTCAGTCTCTATTTTTTCTATCCTGTGACCCAGATCATTGAGATCCTTTTTTATATCCAATAATTCATCCCTTATGCACTGCTTCACTTGGGAAATTAAAGATGAGAAATCTTGTTTTGATGGCAAAGAGTTAAAAACAGAATTTATGCTTACCTGATAAATTACTTTCTCCAACGGTGTGTCCGGTCCACGGCGTCATCCATTACTTGTGGGAAATATTCTCCCCCACAGGGAAGGGCAAGGAGAGCACACAGCAAGAGCTGTCCATATAGCTCCCCCTCTGGCTCCGCCCCCCAGTCATTCGACCGACGGTTAGGAGAAAAAGGAGAAACTATAGGGTGCCGTGGTGACTGTAGTGTATAAAGAAAAAAATGTTCAACCTGATTAGGAAACCAGGGCGGGCCATGGACCGGACACACCGTTGGAGAAAGTAATTTATCAGGTAAGCATAAATTCTGTTTTCTCCAACATTGGTGTGTCCGGTCCACGGCGTCATCCATTACTTGTGGGAACCAATACCAAAGCTTTAGGACACGGATGAAGGGAGGGAGCAAATCAGGTTACCTAAATGGAAGGCACCACGGCTTGCAAAACCTTTCTCCCAAAAATAGCCTCCGAAGAAGCATAAGTATCAAATTTGTAGAATTTGGCAAAAGTGTGCAGAGAGGACCAAGTCGCTGCCTTACATAACTGATCAACAGAAGCCTCGTTCTTGTAGGCCCAAGTGGAAGCCACAGCCCTAGTAGAGTGAGCTGTGATTCGGTCAGGAGGTTGCCGTCCGGCAGTCTCATAAGCCAATCGGATAATGCTTTTCAGCCAGAAAGAGAGAGAGGTAGCAGTAGCTTTTTGACCTCTCCTCTTACCAGAGTAAACGACAAACAAAGATGAGGTTTGTCTAAAATCTTTTGTCGCTTCTAAGTAGAATTTTAAAGCATGAACAACATCTACATTGTGTAATAAACGTTCCTTCTTTGAAACTGGATTCGGACACAGAGAAGGAACAACTATTTCCTGGTTAATATTCTTGTTGGAAACAACTTTTGGAAGAAAACCAGGCTTAGTACGCAAAACAACCTTATCTGAATGGAAAACCAGATAGGGTGGATTACATTGCAAAGCAGATAATTCAGAAACTCTTCTGGCAGAAGAAATAGCAACCAAAAACAGAACTTTCCAAGATAATAACTTAATATCTATGGAATATAAAGGTTCAAACGGAACCCCTTGAAGAACTGAAAGAACTAAATTTAGACTCCAAGGAGGAGTCATGGGTCTGTAAACAGGCTTGATTCTAACCAAAGCCTGAACAAAAGCTTGTACATCTGGAACAGCTGCCAGTCGTTTGTGTAACAAGACAGATAAAGCAGAAATCTGCCCTTTTAGAGAACTAGCTGACAACCCTTTATCCAAACCTTCTTGGAGAAAGGAGAGAATCTTTGGAATTTTAATCTTACTCCAGGAGAATCCCTTGGATTCACACCAGCAGATATATTTTTTCCATATTTTATGGTAAATCTTTCTAGTCACAGGTTTTCTGGCTTGAACCAGAGTATCTATCACAGAATTCGAAAACCCACGCTTGGATAAAATCAAGCGTTTAATTTCCAAGCAGTCAGCTGCAGAGAAACTAGATTTGGATGTTCGAATGGACCTTGTACTAGAAGATCCTGTCTCAAAGGTAGCTTCCATGGTGGAGCCGATGACATATTCACCAGGTCTGCATACCAAGTCCTGCGTGGCCACGCAGGAGCTATCAGAATCACCGAGGCCTTCTCCTGTTTGATCCTGGCTATGAGCCTGGGAAGGAGAGGAAACGGTGGAAACACATACGCTAGGTTGAACGACCAAGGCGCCACTAATGCATCCACTAGAGTCGCCTTGGGATCCCTGGATCTGGACCCGTAGCAAGGAATCTTGAAGTTCTGACGGGACGCCATTAGATCCATGTCTGGAATGCCCCATAATTGGGTTAACTGAGCAAAGACCTCCGGGTGGAGTTCCCACTCCCCCGGATGGAAAGTCTGACGACTCAAATAGTCCGCCTCCCAGTTGTCTACTCCTGGGATGTGAATAGCAGATAGATGGCAGGAGTGATTCTCTGCCCATTGGATAATCTTGGTTACTTCCTTCATCGCTAGGGAACTCTTTGTTCCCCCCTGATGATTGATGTACACAACAGTCGTTATGTTGTCCGACTGAAATCTTATGAACCTGGCTTCCGCTAGCTGAGGCCAAGCCAGGAGCGCATTGAATATTGCTCTTAGTTCCAAAATGTTTATCGGGAGAAGCGACTCTTCCCGAGACCATAGGCCCTGAGCTTTTAGGGAGTCCCAGACCGCGCCCCACCCCAAGAGGCTGGCGTCGGTCGTGACGATGACCCTCTCCGGTCTGCGGAAACTCATTCCCTGAGACAGGTGATCCTGGGTCAACCACCAGAGAAGTGAGTCCCTGGTTACCTGGTCTACTTGAATTTGGGGAGACAAGTCTGTATAGTCCCCATTCCACTGATTGAGCATGCACAGCTGTAATGGTCTTAGATGAATTTGAGCAAAAGGAACCACGTCCATTGCTGCGACCATTAGTCCTATTACTTCCATGCACTGAGCTATGGAGGGTTGAGGAATAGAATGAAGAACTCGACAAGCGTTTAAAAGCTTTAGCTTTCTGACTTCTGTCAGGAAGATCTTCATTTCCACAGAATCTATTATTGTTCCCAAAAAAGGAACCCTTGTGGACGGTGACAGTGAACTCTTTTCTATGTTCACCTTCCACCCATGAGATCTGAGAAAAGCCAACACAATGTCTGTGTGGGCCCTTGCTTTGGAAAGAGACGACGCTTGGATTAGGATGTCGTCTAGATAAGGTGCTACAGCGATGCCCCTCGGCCTTAGGACCGCTAGAAGGGACCCTAGCACCTTTGTGAAAATTCTGGGAGCGGTGGCTAAACCGAATGGAAGAGCCACGAACTGGTAATGTTTGTCCAGAAAGGCGAACCTCAGGAACTGATGATGAGTTTTGTGGATTGGAATATGCAGATACGCATCCTTTAGATCCACGGTAGTCAAATATTGACCCTGCTGGATTGTCGGCAAGATTGTCCGAATGGTTTCCATTTTGAAGGATGGAACTCTGAGGAACTTGTTTAATATCTTTAAATCCAGAATTGGCCTGAAAGTTCCCTCTTTTTTGGGAACCACAAACAGGTTTGAGTAGAAACCTAGACCTTGTTCCCCGGAGGGGACTGGGTTTATCACTCCCATCTTTGATAGGTCTCTTACACAATGTAAGAATGCCTGTTTCTTTATCTGGTCTGAAGATAAGCGAGACAGGTGGAACCTTCCCCTTGGAGGAAGTCCCTTGAACTCTAGCAGGTATCCCTTGGAGACTATCTCTAGTGCCCAGGGATCCGGAACATCTCTTGCCCAAGCCTGAGCGAAGAGAGATAGTCTGCCCCCTACCAGATCCGGTCCCGGATCGGGGGCTACCCCTTCATGCTGTCTTGGTAGCAGCAGCAGGTTTCTTGGTCTGTTTACCCTTGTTCCAGCCTTGCATGGGCTTCCAAGTGGGTTTGGGCTGGGCCGCGTTACCTTCTTGTCTAGCGGCAGTGGAGTTATTAGCCGGTCCATTCCTGAAATTGTGAAAGGAACGAAAATTAGACTTGTTCTTAGCCTTAAAAGGCCTATCCTGTGGGAGGGCATGGCCCTTACCCCCAGTGATGTCTGAAATAATTTCCTTCAATTCCGGCCCAAAAAGGGTCTTACCCTTGAAAGGAATATTAAGTAACTTAGTCTTGGACGACACATCTGCCGACCAGGATTTTAGTCAAAGCGCCCTCCCCGCTACTATAGCAAAACCTGAGTTTTTCGCCGCCAATTTCGTTATTTGAAAGGCGGCATCCAATATAAAGGAATTAGCTAATTTTAACGTGTGAATTCTGTCCATGACTTCTTCATAGGAAGTCTCTTTCTGGAGCGACCTTTCTAGTTCCTCGAACCAAAAGGACGCCGCTGAAGTGACAGTAATAACACACGTAGCTGGTTGAAGGATGAACCCTTGCTGAACAAAAATCTTTTTAAGCAATCCTTCCAATTTTTTATCCATAGGATCTTTGAAAGCGCAGCTGTCCTCTATAGGAATAGTGGTGCGCTTCGCTAGTGTTGAAACAGCTCCCTCAACCTTCGGGACCGTCTGCCATGCGTCCCTTCTAGGGTCTATTATGGGAAACAGTTTCTTAAATATAGGAGGTGGGGCAAAGGGTACACCTGGCTTCTCCCACTCCTTTTCCACTATGTTCGCTACCCTTTTGGGTATTGGAAAAGCGTCGTCGTGCACTGGGACCTCTAAAAATTTGTCCAATTTGCACAACTTCTCTGGTACTACCATAGAATCACAGTCATCCAGAGTAGCTAATACCTCCTTTAGCAAAGCGCGGAGATGTTCTAGCTTAAAGGATTACTTTCTGTTATAATTTTTAAGCTAAACAACTAACATATTAAAGTTAATAAACATTAATTAAAACCTACTGACCTATATTTTCTCCAAAACGAAGTTTCATAACGTTCTAAAAGTTATATCTTTTATTCGCCGATGATGTCACGTTATCCTGCCCACTATTTTCAGCACTGCATGTTCAAAATACTTAAACCAATAACTTTGTGTTTAAAGCGCCATTTTGAAACCTAGGTATTGTAAACGGATTGGTACAGAGCAAAGGATACCCACGGAGTGGGTTTGGAAAACAATTAAATTTGCAGACAAGATTTCTGATATACGGTAGAGATATGTTAATGAAATGCTATTGATAAAAAGCATATTTGGGGTAGTTAGTTAGTAACAGGCATAGAAAATATTTACTTACAGTGGCCCTTTAAACTTAAATGCTACTATATCAGGTTCTGCCTGTTGAGAAATTTTTCCTGAGTCTGAAATTTCACCCTCAGACAGCCCTTCCCTCACAGCCAATTCCGATTGATGTGAGGGTAAAATAGATAAAGCATCGTCAGCGTCTGATTGTTCATCCCTTTTATCTGTATTTAAAGCTGAACAATCACGCTTTCTCTGAAATGCTGGCAGTTTGGATAAAAGATTTGCTATAGAATTATCCACTACTGCTGTTAATTGTTGCATAGAAATAAGCACTGGCGCGCTAGGTGTCGCCTGCGCGGGCAAAGCTGGTGTAGACACAGAAGGAGAGGATGTAGAACTATCCCCACTACCTTCATTAGATAAATCATCTTGGGCAACATTATGAAATGTAACAGAGCTGTCCTCATTTTGTTTGGACGCTATGGCACAATTATCACAAACACTCAAAGGGGGAACCACATTTGTCTCTACACACACAGAACATAGGTTATCTGATGGTACAGACATGTTAAACAGATTTAGGCAGGCAAACAATGCAATAAAAACGATTTTAAACAAAAACGTTACTGTCTCTTTAAATAATAAAATGACACACTTTATTTCTGAATGTTGAAAAAACTATGAAGGCAATATCCGATTTTTCTGAAATTTGGACCCCAGTGTCTTAATGCTTAGAAAGTATTGCACAGCAAATATGGAGACTCTAGCTCTTAAAACAAGCAAACCAGAGCTGATTGTTGGATTTAACCGTTTTTATACACCACAATCCCTGCTACAGCATTGCTGCAGCTTTTACCTTCCTTAGGGGTCAACCATCCACAGAAATAAGCCTTCTGGAGTCACTTTCTGAGCCACAGGACCCTCTCACATGGAACTGCATGCACTGCCTTGAAATCAACTGCGCAGCTGAAATGCCAAAATGAGGCCTCCTCCCTCAGTACACTAGAGTGAAGGGGCCTTCCTGACTAGATTTAGGTGTCTAAAGCAAGCCAGATCAATAAAAAACGCCCCCAAGTGTATATGAGCTTATAAAACATTTCAATTGCCATCATATTGTAATAAAAAACAATCGATTTGGCCCCTAACAGTGTCTACCAGCATAAAAATCAAAAGGGGGAAGCCTGTTATCTTTTTTGCTGAGGTGAAAGAAAAATGGCTTACCGTTTTCCCTGAGGGGAAAAATGACTGTCATCTAGCATTAGCCTGTGTTGTTAGAAGGAGACTAGTCATACCTGAAGCAGATGAGTCTGCAAACTGTTACCCCCAACTGAAGTTCTCTGGTTTCAACAGTCCTGCGTGGTAACAGAAATGGATTTTAGTTACTTGTGCTAAAATCATAGCCCTCTTAAACAGAAATCTTCATCACTTTTCTGTTGTAGAGTAAATAGTACAAGCCAGCACTATTTTAAAATAACAATCTCTTGATAGAAGAATAAAAAAAAACTACAACTAACACCACAAACTCCTCACCATCCCCGTGGAGATGCTACTTGTTCAGAGCGGCAAGGAGAATGACTGGGGGGCGGAGCCAGAGGGGGAGCTATATGGACAGCTCTTGCTGTGTGCTCTCCTTGCCTTTCCCTGTGGGGGAGAATATTTCCCACAAGTAATGGATGACGCAGTGGACCGGACACACCAATGTTGGAGAAAAGGGCTTTTGGGATGGTGATTACCTCTGAGGCACTGTCCTCTTCAGAATCTGAGGAGATTGCTGTGTCTTGTAGATTTATTGCAGCCAGTTGTTTGTTAGAGGGATTGGGCTGTTCAAGAGATTTAAAAAAATTTTGTTATTGCATGGCTCAGAAGCGAGAGCTCACTTAAGGTGCAGCCGCCATTGTTGAGCGCTGGCTCCGCCTCACTGTACTACTTTTTTATTTAAATTTTAATGAATACTGTACAAGCAAAAAGCATATTTACACAATTTTGTATAAGACTGTGAAAAATTATAATAACATTTAATTATTGGCTGACCATAACATGTGTTGGTAAATCATGTAGGAATTGAAAAGGGTAATTTTAGTTGCTGGGTAGAATACATAGAAGGACATTATAAAATGACAGTAGTAATGTAACTATAGTAGAATGGATTGCAAAATAAGTAATAGAGTTGTTGTTTTTTCTATCATGATTCAGATAGAGCATGCAATTTTAAGCAACTTTCTAATTTACTCCTATTATCACCTTCTTTTCATTCTCTTGGTATCTTTATTTGAAATGCAAGAACGTAAATTTAGATGCCGGGCCATTTTTGGTGAACACACTGTGTTGTTCTTGCTGATTGGTGGGTAAATTCACCTACCAATAAACAAGTGCTTTCCATGGTTCTGAAGATGCTTAGATGCCTTCTTTTTCAAATAAAGAAAGCAAGAGAACGAAGAAAAATTGATAATAGGAGTAAATTAGAAAGTTGTTTAAAATTGCATGATCTATCTGAATCACGAAAGAGAAAAATTTGGGTTCAGTGTCCCTTTAAGCTCAGGTCCAGAATGTAACCATCCAATATTTTTACCTGTCCACTGCTTACTTAGTCCACAATACTCCCCTGCTTCACTAAATCTGTCTCACATAAATAATCTCCCTTGCAAATGTCTTGTCCTTATATGATCTGATTTTGTGTATACACGGGCATACTTCCCAACATTTCCCATAGGCTGTCTGTGAAAGAGAGGTAAGGAAAGTTGTGGGTGGTGCCCATCACCATTTTGTGGGATGAGCAATGTTGGGAGGAGTGTGTCCTAACCGAGTCATGTGTGGGGCTGAGATGTGTTGTGAATATGGATAGGGAGTGATGTGGATGAGACATGGAGTGCCATAAGTGGAGCTAAGGCAGTCTCTGAACATGGGAAATTTGCACCAGTCTTGAAGCTGTGGGTGGGAAGTGGGTTAGACTTCTCAAACTTTAACAATCCTACAGGATCCAGGTAGTTTGGGACATCTGTGCAGGTATCAAGTACCTTCCCTGCTGGAACGTAGGTGTTTATCTCTGGTCATTAGGGTTGTACGGCTATGCAGGGATCACTTGCTCATGTTCATGTGCTGCATCTGCGTGGACGTGTTTCCAGGTCTCTCAATGGGGCAGGTGTTTTTTCTTGTTCTCATATTCGCTATCCACGTGCATGTGCTTCTTGACTTCCTGGTGGTCGTCATCATAGAATACTTTGCTTATGCACTTATACAGTTAACCGTACACGTTGCTCACCTGCAATGACTGAGATTATTATGTGTGATAAATTACAGTGTTTCCACTGATCCCTTTTATTTGAGAATCCTTTATACATCCCCAACCACACTGTTCCAAATTCCCAACACAAAATATCATAACAGCATTGTCCCCATCCACTACTACACTTCGGCCCAGTACTGGCATGCTAATGATAGTGTGGGATGTTATAAGCAGTATCGCTAGACTGCGCTAACATTAATGCGCAACTTGATATTACAAGTCCATGGTAACTCAGATTTACCAGAGATAAGTTAACGCGGCCAACATCGCTTTAGCACACCCATTACTTTCAATGGATATCGCAACCATACTAAATTTCGCTGATATTACAAGTTGAAAGTTATGGGTTGAGCTTCAGAGAAAGGACAAATAGAGCTAGAAGAATTAGTGTGACGAGACCTCAAGTAAAGTGTAAATGTTAAAAAAGTTTGACAAGACACATCAAAAACATAGTAAAATAAAGTTTTACTGTCATATAGTTATATTTACTTTTAAATTAAAAAATAATAATTTTAATAATGATAAAAAGATTTAAAAAGGGATATGGTATATGGCAAGGTGTTTGACTAGAAAGGGCTCCATAGTATATATATATATATATATATATATATGTCTAAAAATGTTTATGTGTGTATGTCTATATCTGTGCTGTCCTTGACTTCTAACTCTCTAAACACTTAGGCCCAGACAGTGGCACGCTAATGATAGCGTGGGATGCGATAAGCAATATCGCTAGACCACACTAACACTAATGCACAACTTGATATTACAAGTCCATGGTAAATCAGATTTAACAGATAAGCTAAATATTGCTAATATTACAAGTTGAAAGTTATAGGTTGTGCTCAAGCAAAAGGCCAAATAGAGGAAATAATGTGACTTGAGACCTAAAGTAAAGTGTAAATGTTAAAAAGTTTCACAATACACATCAAAAACATATTAAAATAAATTATTACAATTTTTAATAAAAAAAATTTTTTTTTAATATTTTCTAAAACGGCCTATGTGTGTATGCATATATACTATATATATATAAATAAATAATCATATGGATATATAGGTATAGATATATATATATATATATATTTATATATATTTTACAAAAAATATACAGATATATATATATAGAAATATATATCTAAAATAAAATAATATTTTCTTCTAAGTGAAGAACATAAGAGCCTTCGGCTTTAGAGCAGTTGATCTAGTCGTCGCGTTAGTGTAAGAGAGATTAATGAACAGGCTTGTTATTGCGCACTCCATAGAAGTATATTGGGAGGAGTTAATATGGTTGTGATATCCGAAGTCCTTACATTAGCACTCCTGAGTCTTTTGCTCTTGTGCTAACTCTTTACTTTCAACTTGCAATACCCACACTAATTCGGCCGAGCTAATTTTTTCCTTGAGTACAGTTAGAGTTCAAGAGCGAAAGAAAATTAGGGTGCCACTTGTAATTTAGTCCTTAATGTGGCTATCTGAACCCCCTGTGATAATTATCTCTAACCATGAACTGCTCTAAATACAAATACCTCCAGTACACTTTCACAAGAAATGACTGAGGAGCAAATGGACTTAAGGAATGATAATTGTTTGTTTTTTAAACTATCTATAAGGGAGAGAGTTAGGGGTTATTGTTGATGGGGAGGGAATTAAGAAGGACAAGAGTTGCATGTGGGGGTCACGTGGATGGTTACATTTAGTGTTGGATCACGGATATAGGGTCATAAAGGGAAGTTGTTTGTCGTGGAAGAGTTGGATGGAGGGGTTAGAGTTAATGGTCTGTTGTGATGGAGAGATCATAGTTAGGATTAATTGTGACCATAGTCATATCAAATGATGTTTTTATTTAATAGGGCCACTATAATCCATTCACTTGTATTGAAATACTATATATATAATAAATCTGGTATCGTTAGATTTTTATTTAGCAACTCCTATATGACAACTTGCTATCTAGAACTCAGTTTGTTAAAGCATTAGTTAGTTTAACTTTAATTCCAAAAAGTAAATAATTTATCTTTGATAATTAGATATTTAGAAGACTTCTGCCGTAAAGCATCTTATTTAACCCCTCTATTGTTTAAACAGATTCTGAGGACAACAGGCAATATGCTAAACTTGAATCAATGTACAGTTTTGTGTTAAAAGAATAAAAATAAGTTATTTTCTTATAAGTCAATTTGTAATATTTAAAATTATAATTCTGTGAAGCAATCTATTTATTTCTATTGTGAGATGCAAATGGTGAAAACACTTTAACAGATTATAGATTTTAAAAAAAATCGTTCAATCTAAAATGCAGACTATAAATATTCACTACATTTACCTTGCCATTAACCGAGGACACTGATCTGTGACACTCACAAACTCAATCTTGTTCAAATAGGGCCTGTTTCACTTGCAAACTCAAATATCAGTTAAAGGACAATTACAATAAATTAACACACCAGCTGAGTGTGAAAATGTTTGGAATACATTAACACCTTGTTTACCTATTTTTCAGTGGCCAAATTGCCCTTACCACTTGACTTATTTGAAAGTGCTAATCCATGCTTTTTATTGTAGTTACCATTGTGATTTTGTTCCCCCCCAAAAAATTGCATTATTTTGCAGTACCTTATTTCATCAACTATCTTGCGGCCAATTAGGAACAGATATGTGTCAGGGCTATACCTGTGAAATTTGCAGTGTGCACCTCCAATTACCCACACTTCTTAGAACTAAATTACAGGAAAGGAAACAAAAAAAATAATGAAAATGAATTACCCATTTTTTTTATTCTATATAATTGAACATTTTACATTACAATCTCAAAGTGTTTCATTTTCCTTTAATATCCTGATTTATTCCTTTCTTTTATGTGCCTTTTTAGCAATATACTAGTATCTTGAATAAGTGTCAATAAAAAATGATATTTAAACAATGCAAAAACCAGGAAAAACCTATTTGATGTTATTGTGAAATTTCCGAAGGCTCTTCTCTGAAAATCAAATACAACCATTCAGTACCTCCCACACTAATCAGTGCTGGTACTATGAGCATTAAACTCGCTTAGTACTGGAAGCACTAAACCACCCAAGTACTGATGAGAGCTGTGATTTCTGGAGATACTGAGTTTTTGGACATCAATTAGGTTTCATTTGTGGGACTTTAATTGAGGTCACTTGAGTGCTGCAATTCATGAACTTGAAACTGTTGAAGAAGAAATTTGGAACAACTGAATTTTATTTA
This sequence comes from Bombina bombina, assembly GCF_027579735.1. Taxonomy (NCBI): domain Eukaryota; kingdom Metazoa; phylum Chordata; class Amphibia; order Anura; family Bombinatoridae; genus Bombina; species Bombina bombina. Next base: position 750,652,283 of record NC_069499.1, read on the forward strand.
GATTAAAAAAAATGCCTGAAGGTTTTCAGTCACTTAACCAGACATTGCCATCTGCTATAAGTAGCATAGCTCATTTGGAATCCCTTAATGACAGTTTCATTTTAGGTGCAAAGCAAAGTGAAGATGTATCCCCTGGGTTAGAAATACTGGCTTTAATTTCTGTCACATATGCTGTTATTATTTCTGTCGGTATCCTTGGAAACACAATACTTATAAAAGTATTTTTTAAAATCAAGTCAATGCAGACTGTTCCTAATATTTTCATCACCAGCCTGGCTTTTGGAGATCTTCTTCTACTGCTGACCTGCGTGCCAGTGGACGCATCTCGGTATATAGTGGACACGTGGATGTTTGGAAGAGCTGGCTGTAAGATCATTTCCTTCATACAGCTTACCTCTGTCGGAGTATCTGTGTTTACTTTAACTGTCCTCAGTGCTGACAGGTAGGCAAATATATATATTTTTATATCAAATTGATTTATTAAGCATATATATATATATATATATATATATATATATATATATACATATATATATATATATATATATATATATATACATATATATATATATATATATATATATATATATATATATATATATATATATATTTTTATTAGAAATGTTTGAATTTTTGGAAGTAAAATATAATGTGTTAATTAAAAGCATATTATATTACCATTTGGCAAAAAAATTAAATATTTTAAAATACATTTTTTTACTGCTGACCCTTTTTTTCAGAAATAAAAAAATTATTTTAGTTAACAAAATCTAGATCTCTAGCACTTGAAGCTTGAAGTGACATGAAACCCCCAAAAAATCTTTCATTATTCAGAGAGTACAATTTTAAACAACATTCCAATTTACTTTTATTATCTAATTTGCTTCATTCTTTAGATATCCGTTGTCAAAGAAATATCAATGCACATGGGTAAGCCAAAACATACGAGGCATCTATGTGCAGCCACAAATCAGCAGCTACTGAGCCTATTTAGATATGCTTTTCAACAAAGGATGTCAAATGAAGCAAATTGCAAATTAGATAATATAAGAAAATTAGAAAGTTTTTTAAAATTGTGTGCTCTTACTAAATCATGAAAGAAAACTATTGGGTTTCATGTCCCTTTAAAGGGACACTAAACCCAATTTTTTTCTTTTTCAGATAGAGCATGCAATTTTAAGCAACTTTCTAATTCACTCCTATTATCAATTTTTCTTTGTTCTCTTGCTATCTTTATTTGAAAAAGAAGGCATCTAAGCTAAAGAGACAGCAATTGTTTGGTTCAGAACCATGGACAGCAATTGTTTATTGGTGCTGTCCAATCAGCAAGGACAACCCAAGTTGTTCACCATAAATGGGCCGGCATCTAAACTGACATTCTTGCTTTTCAAATAAACATACCAAGAGAATGAAGAAAATTTGTCAATAGGAGTAAATTAGAAAGTTGCATAAAATTGCCTGCTCTATCTGAATCATGAAAGAAAAAATGTGGGTTCAGTGTCCCTTTAAGGTAAAAACAGGAAGCTAGATGTATTTATTGGGTTTTATTTTCTGCTAAACTAGTTGAGTGAACATACGATTTTATATATTTTTTTCTATTTATAAACTAATATATTTTGCCTCAATATCTGAAAAATATTTAAAAGGACATGAAACCCAAATATTTTCTTTCATGATTCGGATAGAGAATACAATTTTAAATATCCTTCCAATTTACTTCTATTATTTAATTTGCTTCATTCTCCAGATATCCTTGTTGAAGAAATAGCAAAGCATAGGGGTGAGCCAATCACACGAGGCATCTATGTGCATCTACCAATCAGCAGCTACTGAGCCTATTTAGATATGCTTTTCAACAAAGGATATCAAGAGAATCAAGCAAATTAGATAATACATTTGTTTAAAATTACATGCTCTTTCTGAATCATGAAAGAAAAAAATTAGGTTTCATGTTCATAAGTGCATTATAGAACATGTTAATTTGTTTTAACATCAAATAGAATTATATGAGACACTTACGGCTAGATTTGGAGTTTTGTCGGTAACGACCCAAAAAAACTAACGCCGGCTTTTTTCTGGCCGCACCATAAAAATAACTCTGGTATTGAGAGTCCACATAAAGGCTGCGTTAGGCTCCAAAAAAGGAGCGTAGAGCATTTTTAACGCAGCTTCAACTCTCGATACCAGAGTTGCTTACGCAAGCGGCCAGCCTCAAAAACGTGCTCGTGCACGATTCCCCCATAGGAAACAATGGAGCTGTTTGAGCTGAAAAAAAACCTAACACCTGCAAAAAAGCCGCGTTCAGCTCCTAACGCAGCCCCATTGTTTGCTATGCGGAAACACTTCCTACGTCTGCACCTAACACCCTAACATGTACCCCGAGTCTAAACACCCCTAGCCTTACACTTATTAACCCCTAATCTGCCGCCCCCGCTATCGCTGACCCCTGCATATTATTACTAACCCCTAATCTGCCGCTCCGTAAACCGTCGCTACTTACATTATCCCTATGTACCCCTAATCTGCTGCCCTAACATCGCCGACCCCTATATTATATTTATTAACCCCTAATCTGCCCCCCACAACGTCGCCTCCACCTGCCTACACTTATTAACCCCTATTCTGCCGACCGGACCTGAGCGCTACTATAATAAAGTTATTAACCCCTAATCCACCTCACTAACCCTATAATAAATAGTATTAACCCCTAATCTGCCCTCCCTAACATCGCCGACACCTAACTTCAATTATTAACCCCTAATATGCCGACTGGAGCTCACCGCTATTCTAATAAATGTATTAACCCCTAAAGCTAAGTCTAACCCTAACACTAACACCCCCCTAAGTTAAATATAATTTACATCTAACGAAATTAATTATCTCTTATTAAATAAATTATTCCTATTTAAAGCTAAATACTTACCTGTAAAATAAATCCTAATATAGCTACAATATAAATTATAATTATATTATAGCTATTTTAGGATTAATATTTATTTTACAGGCAACTTTGTAATTATTTTAACCAGGTACAATAGCTATTAAATAGTTAAGAACTATTTAATAGCTACCTAGTTAAAATAATTACAAAATTACCCGTAAAATAAATCCTAACCTAAGTTACAATTAAACCTAACACTATACTATCATTAAATTAATTAAATAAAATACCTACAATTACCTACAATTAAACCTAACACTACACTATCAATAAATAAATTAAATACAATTCCTACAAATAACTACAATGAAATAAACTAACTAAAGTACAAAAAATAAAAAAGAACTAAGTTACAAAAAATAAAAAAATATTTACAAACATAAGAAAAATATTACAACAATTTTAAACTAATTACACCTACTCTAAGCCCCCTAATAAAATAACAAAGACCCCCAAAATAAAAATGCCCTACCCTATTCTAAATTACTAAAGTTCAAAGCTCTTTTACCTTGCCAGCCCTGAACAGGGCCCTTTGCGGGGCATGCCCCAAGAAGTTCAGCTCTTTTGCCTGTAAAAAAAAAAACCATACAATACCCCCCCCAACATTACAACCCACCACCCACATACCCCTAATCTAACCCAAACCCCCCTTAAATAAACCTAACACTAAGCCCCTGAAGATCTTCCTACCTTATCTTCACCATACCAGGTTCACCAATCCGTCCTGAAGAGCTCCTCCGATGTCCTGATCCAAGCCCAAGCGGGGGGCTGAAGAGGTCCATGATCCGGCTGAAGTCTTCATCCAAGCGGGAGCTGAAGAGGTCCATGATCCGGATGAAGTCTTCATCCAAGCGGGAGCTGAAGAGGTCCATGATCCGGATGAAGTCTTCTATCAACGGCATCTTCAATCTTCTTTCTTCGGGAGCCATCATCTTCCATCCGACGCGGAACATCCTCTTCTCCCGACGCCTACTAGCCGAATGACGGTTCCTTTAAGGGACGTCATCCAAGATGGTGTCCCTCGAATTCCGATTGGCTGATAGGATTCTATCAGCCAATCGGAATTAAGGTAGGAATATTCTGATTGGCTGATGGAATCAGCCAATCAGAATCAAGTTCAATCGGATTGGCTGATCCAATCAGCCAATCAGATTGAGCTTGCATTCTATTGGCTGTTCCGATCAGCCAATAGAATGCGAGCTCAATCTGATTGGCTGATTGGATCAGCCAATCGGATTGAACTTGATTCTGATTGGCTGATTCCATCAGCCAATCAGAATATTCCTACCTTAATTCCGATTGGCTGATAGAATCCTATCAGCCAATCGGAATTCGAGGGACGCCATCTTGGATGACGTCCCTTAAAGGAACCGTCATTCGGCTAGTAGGCGTCGGGAGAAGAGGATGTTCCGCGTCGGATGGAAGATGATGGCTCCCGAAGAAAGAAGATTGAATATGCCGTTGATAGAAGACTTCATCCGGATCATGGACCTCTTCAGCTCCCGCTTGGATGAAGACTTCATCCGGATCATGGACCTCTTCAGCTCCCGCTTGGATGAAGACTTCAGCCGGATCATGGACCTCTTCAGCCCCCCGCTTGGGCTTGGATCAGGACATCGGAGGAGCTCTTCAGGACGGATCGGTGAACCTGGTATGGTGAAGATAATGTAGGAAGATCTTCAGGGGCTTAGTGTTAGGTTTATTTAAGGGGGGTTTGGGTTAGATTAGGGGTATGTGGGTGGTGGGTTGTAATGTTGGGGGGGTATTGTATGGTTTTTTTTTTACAGGCAAAAGAGCTGAACTTCTTGGGGCATGCCCCGCAAAGGGCCCTGTTCAGGGCTGGTAAGGTAAAAGAGCTTTGAACTTTAGTAATTTAGAATAGGGTAGGGCATTTTTTATTTTGGGGGTCTTTGTTATTTTATTAGGGGGCTTAGAGTAGGTGTAATTAGTTTAAAATTGTAATATTTTTCTTATGTTTGTAAATATTTTTTTATTTTTTGTAACTTAGTTCTTTTTTATTTTTTGTACTTTAGTTAGTTTATTTCATTGTAGTTATTTGTAGGAATTGTATTTAATTTATTTATTGATGGTGTAGTGTTAGGTTTAATTGTAGGTAATTGTAGGTATTTTATTTAATTAATTTAATGATAGTATAGTGTTAGGTTTAATTGTAACTTAGGTTAGGATTTATTTTACAGGTAATTTTGTAATTATTTTAACTAGGTAGCTATTAAATAGTTCTTAACTATTTAATAGCTATTGTACCTGGTTAAAATTAAATATTAATCCTAAAATAGCTATAATATAATTATAATTTATAGTGTAGCTATATTAGGATTTATTTTACAGGTAAGTATTTATCTTTAAATAGGAATAATTTATTTAATAAGAGTTAATTAATTTCGTTAGGTTAAAATTATATTTAATTTAGGGGGGTGTTAGTGTTAGGGTTAGACTTAGCTTTAGGGGTTAATACATTTATTAGAATAGCGGTGAGCTCTGGTCGGCAGATTAGGGGTTAATAAGTGTAGGCAGGTGGAGGCGACGTTGTGGGGGGCAGATTAGGGGTTAATAAATATAATATAGGGGTCGGCGGTGTTAGGGGCAGCAGATTAGGGGTACATAAGGATAACGTAGGTGGCGGCGCTTTGCGGTCGGCAGATTAGGGGTTAATTATTGTAGGTAGCTGGCTGCGACGTTGTGGGGGCAGATTAGGGGTTAATAAATATAATATAGGGGTCGGCGGTGTTAGGGGCAGCAGATTAGGGGTACATAAGGATAACGTAGGTGGCGGCGCTTTGCGGTCGGCAGATTAGGGGTTAATAAGTGTAGGTAGGTGGAGGCGACGTTGTGGGGGGCAGGTTAGGGGTTAATAAATATAATACAGGGGTCGGCGGTGTTAGGGGCAGCAGATTAGGGGTACATAAGTATAACGTAGGTGGCGGTCGGCAGATTAGGGATTAAAAAAATTTAATCGAGTGGCGGCGATGTGGGGGGACCTCAGTTTAGGGGTATATAGGTAGGTAGTTTATGGGTGTTAGTGTACTTTAGAGCACAGTAGTTAAGAGCTTTATAAACTGGCGTTAGCCCAGAAAGCTCTTAACTACTGACTTTTTTCCTGCGGCTGGAGTTTTGTCGTTAGATGTCTAACGCTCACTTCAGACACGACTCTAAATACCGGAGTTAGAAAAATCCCATTGAAAAGATAGGATACGCAATTGACGTAAGGATATCTGCGGTATGGAAAAGTCGCGGCTGAAAAGTGAGCGTTAGACCCTATTTTGAGTGACTCCAAATACCGGAGGTAGCCTAAAACCAGTGTTAGGAGCCTCTAACGCTGGTTTTCACGGCTAACGCCAAACTCCAAATCTAGGCCTTAGAAATTACAGTTTGAGGTAATTACATTTAAAATCTATGTTTGTTACTTAAATTAAAAACTAAAACAGAGAAAAACTTCATAAGCTTTAAACACATATGTAGAAATCACACACAAACATATACACAAAACACACATAATTAATAAACTGTATATGTGCCTGTGTTTTAGATATATTAAAAGTACATGAATTATTTATAAAACACAAAAGATCATACATTATTAGCAATTAGATATTTGTATTATAAATAATTAAGAAATTAAATATAAATTCACAATACTTTGGTATTTTCATAAACTGAATTTAAAAACTGTTTTTCTAGATCAAAATGAATCTATTATATTTTTTTCCAGTTGATAAAAAAATTTTTTATTTTTTTTGCTATTAAGTAATTTATTACTTTTATAATATGCTAATTTTAATATTCCTTTTTCTTTACCTACTTAAAAAAATATTCACTTGTAAAATCCTAAACATTCAATATCCTGTTTAAAATCAATTAATTATGGGTATAAATGATATAAGGGAAATTTATAATATTGGGAACCAGGTACTGTAAAATGTGTAATATTATTAGGAATGGTCAACTAATTCATTTTTGTACTGACAGCAGGATTTTCAACATAAACAACAGCACTTTTTTTTTGTTTTTGGTAGTTCAAGATAAAATTAGATTTAAGGCTCATGCTATATGCCAATGATAATTTACAGCTATACATATGCAATATTACATTCAAATTATTTTGTTCATACATTAATACATCGTAGGACCCCCACACACACCACAAATCTTTTTTTTTCTTGTATCTGATAGTTTACCTTGTAAAATAAGGTAGGTCATAATTTGTGACACTATGGGGCCTATCAAGCTCCGAATGACTCGCCAGAAACATCAGTTATAAAGCAGCGGTCACAAAGAACACTGCTCCATAAACTGTCCGTCTGCTCTGAGCAGGCGGACAGACATCGCCGGAAATCAACCCGATCGAATACGATCGGGTTTATTGACACCCCCCTGCTGGTGGCCTATTGGCCGCGAGTCTGCAGGGGGCGGCTTTGCATCAGCAGCTCTTGTGAGCTGCTGGTGCAATGCTGAATACGGCGAGCGTATTGCTCGCCGTATTCAGCGAGGTTTGGCGGACCTGATCTGCACTGTCGGATCAGGTCCGCCAGACTTTCTTAAATAGGGGCCATTGTAGTGTAATCAGAGTTTTCAAAAGCTTTATAGCTATAAAGAATCAATATTTTTTTTTCTTAAAAAAACTAGCATTTAAACATTTAATTTGCAAAATATGTGCATACAAAATAAATATTTTAAAACCATTTAAAACTTGCAAAACTCTGCAGATTGCACTACCAAAGTGAGAAACAGAAAAAGTAACCAGCGAGTATGTTTTTCTTAGGTTTCTTGATTGTGGCCAGTTTGGAATAGCTGTAAATGATTTTATGCAATGTTCTTAAAGGGACATTAAACCTGTTGGCATTGTCATAAAAATGTGTAATTATATGTAGTAAAACAAACTTGCAATATACTTTCATTAGTTATTTTGTCCCCTTTTCCAGTAATTGTTAGAAATAGGATTCCAGATGTAATACTGCTTTACGCCATTCGGTTATTGGATGCTCAAGTAACCCATTCATAACTGTCCCTTATTGGCCTCAGCAGAAAAGGAAACCTAGGTTATAACATGGACATATCCATTGCTTGGAGGAGACTAAAACTTTTCTTTTTTTAATATTTAAACAGCTAATGTAATTTTTTTAAAAAATGCATTAATCTACTATACTAATCACTGCTTTGAATATATCATTCTTGCTAGCATTTATTTAGTTTTAATGTCCCTTTAAGCAACCACTATGCAGCTGGGTAATGCAATGTGCAGCATTTTGCTGGATACCTATGTTACAGGATATGACCTCCAGTCTCTCTACGGAACATGGAACAAGCACAATTTTCAGATGTATTTTTCAGCAAAACAAGCAAAATAAATAGTGAATGTATATTACAATGTTATTTTATTTTCAATAATTAATGTATGACTATTTAATATCCCTTTAAAAAAAAGAACAAACCTGTAAAAGGGAACAAACTGTAATAAATGTTTACATGATCAATAGAATGAATGCAACAGAGATTTTTTTTGTAAATTCAGTAGAGAAATTATACCTGCATTTGACCTATAGAATAAAATGCAACATATGTTAGTAAAACTATCAATACTAAAGAGATGCAAAAATGTAATAAAAAAACAAAGCATACACATACAGAGTATCTCATTGGATAATACTACAGCAGTAGTGGTCAAATTACATTATGAACACACCTGGGTTTATTATTTCTCTGCATTTGGCCTAATCAATGCAAAATAAATCTTTTAACTAACCCTTGTTAAAGGGACATTCTAGTGCAAAAAATTAAATGCTCTAATTTGTATCCAATTTTTGCACTACCGACGCTGCAACTCTATGGCCCTTATGATCTAAAGCTCTTCGCTCAGGCAAAATGATCTAAGAAGTCATGTCAGTACAGTGAGGTCCCTTAAACAATTTTAAAAACACCAGTTTTATCTAAAAGGGACAATCTACCCCTTAGTCATCTTAAAGTCTTACCTTAGATTAAGCTGCATAGCCTCCTGCACCTTTTCTATATCACGCAGCAGGAACAGTAAAAAATGTTATTTTAAAATGAATATTGTTTCTGGCTACTTTGAAATGGCTGCCAAGCTCCGCCCACTAATGACATCCCAATCTGGCCTGCATATGACATCCAATCACAAAAGGTTCACTAGTTGGATTCAACAGACTGTCAATGCTACTCAGCAGAGTGCCTAGATGTATCCCAGATCGTGATGTCATCAGTGGGCAGAGCTTTGCAGCCATTTCAATATGGCCAGAAACAATATTCATTTAAAAATAACTTTTTTACTGTTCCTGCTGCATGCTATAGAAAGGAGTGCAGACGGCTATTTGCAGCTTAATCTAAGGTAAGACTTTAAGATGACTAAGGTGTAGACTGTCACTTTAAGGAAATGTTTAACTTACTATGCAGGATTTCATAGATTTTGTGTGGTTTCTCAAAATCGATTTGAGTTTTCTTTATCACTGGGCCCTGGGGGGTCGATCCGATAAAAATCGTCGCCCGCAAAAGCCGGCGACGCCAATATTTACGTTGGTTTGGTATCACATATACGGCGTAACCTAGAAGTTAGGCGCGTATATTTCTGCTGTCGCCCGTAGTTTTTTGGGCCATAGGCAGGTATACCAAACCAGTGCAGTTTGGTATCCAATATGCAGCGTAAGGACTTACGTGGCGAAAATGGAGAAAACTTACTCCATTTTCACCTCGCCACAAAATGCAGCCGTAAGAAGCCTTACGCTGACTATTGGAGCCCTGTAACTGCCTAAACTGGCTGCTAAAATAAACCTAACACCTAACGCATGCGCAATGTCTATCTCCCTGTCAACCGCGATCTTCTAAAATAAACCTAACACCTAACGATCGGAACAGCCAATAGAATGCGAGCTCAATCTGATTGGCTGATTGGATCAGCCAATCGGATTGAACTTGAATCTAATTGGCTGATTCAATCAGCCAATCAGATTTTTCTAACTTAATTCCGATTGGCTGATAGAATCCTATCAGCCAATCGGAATTCGGCGGACGCCATCTTGGATGACGTCATTTAAAGGTACCTCATTCGTCGTTCAGTCGTCGGCCGGGATGGATGCTCCGCGGCGGCGGAGCGAAGAAAGAAGATTGAAGATGCCGCCGGAAGAATGAAGACTTTGCTGCCGCTTGGAGGAAGACGTCGCCAGAGGAAGAATTCTTCTTTGCCGCTTGGAGGAAGACATCGCCGGAGGAAGAATTCTTCTTTGCCGCTTGGAGGAAGACATCGCCCGGATCGGATCAGGAGTTCGGCCCGGTGTGGTGAAGACAAGGTAGGGAGATCTTCAGGGGGGTAGTGTTAGGCTTTTTTAAGGGGGGTTTGGGTGGTTTTAGAATAGGGGTATGTGGGTGGTGGGTTGTAATGGGGGGGGGGTATTGTATTTGTATGCAAAAGAGCTGAATTATTTGGGGCATGCCCCAGAAAAGGCCCTTTTAAGGGCTGGTAAGGTAAAGAGCTTTGAACTTTTTTTAATTTAGAATACGGCAGGGAATTTTTTTTTATTTTGGGGGTTTATTATTTTCTTAGGGGGCTTAGAATAGGTGTAATTAGCTTAAAAATCTTGTAATCTTTTTTTTATTTTTTGTAATTTAGTGTTTGTTTTTTTTGTAATTTAGTTTAGTTAATTTAATTGTATTTTTAGATAGATGTTTGTAGTTTATTTAATTTATTGATAGTGTAGGTGTATTTGTAACTTAGGTTAGGATTTATTTTACAGGTAATTGGGTAATTATTTTAACTAGGTAGATATTAAATAGTTAATAACTATTTAATAGCTATTATACCTAGTTAAAATAATTAACAATTTACCTGTAAAATAAATATTAACCCTAACATAGCTACAATGTAATTATTAATTATATTGTAGCTATCTTAGGGTTTATTTTATAGGTAAGTATTTAGATTTAAATAGGAATATTTTAGTTTATAAATGAATTAGATAGTGTTAGGGTTAGATAGAGTTAATATAGTTAATATAAATACTATAGTAACTATATTAACTATATTAACCCTAATATAATTAGGGTTAATATAGTTAATATATATAATGTAATACCTATATTAACTATAATATACTTAGGGTTAATATAGATAATATAGCTGGCGGCGGGGTAGGTAGATTAAATTAGGGGTTAATCATTTTAATAGAGATGGCGGCGGTGTTGGGGTTAATAATTTTAAGATAGATGGCGGCGGTGTTAGGGGCTCACTTTAGGGGGTTATAGATATAATATAGCTGGCGGCGGGGTACGGGAGCGACGGTTTAGGGGTTAATAACTTTATGAGGTTGCGGCGGGGTACGGGAGCGGCGGTTTAGGGGTTAATAGCTTTTTTATTGTTAGGATAGTGAGGGGGGATAGCGGATAGAGGGTTAGACGTGTCGGGCTATGTTAGGGAGGCGTGTTAGACGTGTCGGGCTATGTTTAGGAGGTGTGTTAGACAGTGCGGGTGATTTAGACTTTAGTCAGGTTTTATAGGCGCCGGCAGTTTCTAACGTGGCGCAAGTCACTGGCGACTCCAAAAATCTGTACTTATGCAGATTTGTGGACATCGCTAGTTTGTGAGACTTGCGCCACTTTAGCAAGTGACGGCGCCGCATATTGGATGGCTCGAGTTGCGAGCTGAAACTGCGGGCGACGTGGGTTCCCTCGCTTGCGCCGCAAACTGCGATCTATATCGGATCGCGCCCTATGTGTTTAACTCAAAGCAGTTAAAGATATAGTTAAAGAACCACTCGGGAGCTCAGCCACCAAAAACTACTTATCTAAAAAACAGCAGGTGTGCTCATGTTAGCAGCTGCAGTGTTTGTGGATCTGAACATGACTTTTACTATGTGTTTAACCCCTTTGTGGGATTAAACACATAGGGCTAGATTACAAGTGGAGCACAATCAATAGTGCAGGATGTGTTATCTTGCACTCTATCTCACACAAAGAATGGATGGTTAAATATTTTACCCAAGGCATCTTAACACTCTTTTAGCGTTCCCTATACTTTTAATGGATAGCGCAGAGTGCGCTATTAGCAAGCTCATTTCAAGTGGTGTTACAAGTGGTGAGTTAAGTGTTACTGTCGAGTGCAATGCAAAATACTCCTGTAACATTTAACAGTTTTTGAAATCTTAAAGGGATACAATACCCATATGCTAAATCTCTTGAAAATTATACAGCATAACTGTAAAAAGCTGACAAGAACATATTACCTGAGCATATCTATGTGAAAAAAGAAGATATTTTACCTCAAATTTTATTCTGCTCACCAGAGTAAGTGTTGTGTAAACAGTTATACGTCAGCTGCTGTCAGCAGCATGTTGAACAAAAACCACAACAGACAATCAGTTTCATCAGTGCTTACTTCACACTTTGCTTTACTGTGATCTCATGGGATTTCACTAAAATATTGTGAGATTTCATAGTAAACTTCCTTAAACTGTGGAGGGAAATAACATGACTGCGCCTGAACATGCCAGATGCCTGCTCCCTTGCACGTCCTTGGACTAGCATCTTGATTGGCTGCTTAAAGTCTATTTACAATGGGATGTGACTACTGAGGAAGTTTTGAGGTAAAATATCTTAAATTTTTTAAACATTCAGGATATATTTTCCCTTCAGCTTGTTTACAGCTATGCTGCATCACTTGCTTCAACATTTGGGTATGATGTCCCTTTAAGTAAATGATTATCTCTTGCTAGCTTGCATAACAAAACATATAAAAATGCCATGGCAATAAAGGTATTTACATTACTTTTAAACCTAATGTTCATGAAAGAAAGGTTTATTAATGAATAAAAGGTTTTGTAACAGAATTAGGCATATAATATATAACAAGGGGAGGGATTGGAAAGTGGTCAGGAATGTATGTGCATGTGTGTATATACACTATATGACCAAAAGTATGTGGACACCTAACCCTCACAACTATATGAGCTTGTTTGATGTCCCATAGTCCCCCTTTTTAGCTGTAACAGTCACTACTCTTCTGGGAAGGCTTTCTGAAAGATTTTAGGCTTGTGTTTATGGGAATTTTTAATCATTCAGCCAAAAGAGCATTTGTGAGGTCAGGCACTGATGTTGGATGAAAAAGGTCTTGTTTGTAGTTAGCTTTCCAATTTATCCCAAAGTTGTTGATGAGAGGGATGAGATCAGTCCTCTGTGCAGGCCACTGAGTTCCTCCTGACTAAATTCAAACCATGTCTCCATGGACCTTGTTTTATGCACAGGGGCACAGTCATGCAGGAAAGGGCCTTCCCCAAACTGTTGCAACAAAGTTGGAAGCACCCAATTATCTAAAATGTCTTTGTATAATGTATCATTAAGATGACCCTTCACTATGACTAAGGGACCTAGCCCAAACCTTGAAAAACAACCCCAGACCATTATCCCTTCACTCTCAACCTTCACAGTAGGTACTATACAATCCATTTGGAAGCATTCTCCTGGCATCGACTACACCCAGATTCTTCCCTTTGACTACCAGATAGTGAAACGTAGTTCATCACACCAGAGTTTCCACTGCTCCAGAGTCCAGTGGTGTTGTGCATTACACTACTCCAGCCGACAGATGCCTTCACACATGTAGATGTGAGGCTTGTGCACATCTGCTTGGCCATAGAAACCCATTTCTTTACATTCCTGATCCACACTCTTGTGCTAATGTTGCTTCTAGAGGAAGCTTGAAACTTTGTAGTGAGTGATGTAACAAATAATAGGTGATTTTTACGTGTTAATCACTTGAGCACTCATCAGCCCTGCTCTATGAGTTTGAGCAGTCTACCACTTTGTGGCTGGGCTGTTGTTGCTCCTAGGTGCTTCTGCTACACAATATTAGCACTTACAGTTAACTGGTGCAAATCTAGTGGGGGAGACATTTTACAAACTGACTTGTAGAAAAGATGGAATCCTATGGCAGTGTCACATTAAAAGTCACTCAAAGGGACAGTCTACTTGAAGATTTTTATTGTTTAAAAATATAGATAATCCGTATATTACCCAATCCCCTGTTTTTCCTAACCAACACTGTTATATTAAAAAATGTTTTATCTCTGTGATTACTTATCTAAGCCTCTGCAGACTGCCCCCTTATTTCAGTTCTTTTGACAGACATGCATTTTAGCCAATCAGTGCGGATCAATAAATAACTCCATGGGAATGTCAGGATATCTCTGAGCATTATTAAATAATATGTATATATATATATATATATATATATATATATGTATCTATATACATATATATATATATATATATATATATATATATATATATGATAAGACCAAATAATTAATTTATATATGAAGCTGTTTGTATCAGTTTTATTACTGTAAGTTGTAGTTCTCTCTGTGAGATGGTCTGGGCTGGGTAACACAACCACCCCTTTCTTTGTCAAGGATGCATTGCAAACTTTTGTCCCAATTCATCAAAGGGACAAACATTTGCGTAGATAAAAAGGTAGGTCTCTTCAAAGTAATTTTATCACATGGCACCCTCAGGTCTGAACACCCATATATGGGTTTCCTGTCTAAAAAGCTGAATTCACTACAGACCACCTGTGAAGACAACCAACATACTTTCCGTAATGTCTTTTTGAAGCTAGCTGAAGCTCGGGATGTGTAGTAATTAGCATATGTATGATATACAGATAAGTATCCATTACTAGGCTACAATACACATAGGTGTCTGGACTCATGTTACAGCTAACATATGGGAAGTTGAAAGTACATAGGGAAAAATAGTCATTTGAAATGGTTATAATTTTCAAATCTATTCCAAATGCTCAAATATATATATATATATATATATATATATATATATATATATATATAAACCTAGAAGATTGTCTTAGGCCCAATATACCATATTAGATGAGTGTCTGCTGTATTGAATAGGTGACACAATGCTTGGAATAATAACCAACTGTATTACCTTATTTTAAAATATATAACATAAATAACTTCTTCTGTGTTTTTCCAGGAACTAATAAGCATTACAGAGAAGGACCAGGTGTGAAGATGAGTTTTCTAAATAAGTACAGATACTATAAGTTATCACATAAATGCATCATAGATTTTGAGCCCATGTATTACACTGTTGAGACATGTATTAATAAATAACTATAATGCTCATCTATATATGATATAAGATGGTGACTGGGAAATGAGACCAGTATATCAAATGAACTGATATACAAAATAAGTCAGATATACATATATTTATTATTGGTTTACACTACTAGTCCATCATAAAAAAGTGATTTTTAAACGCAATATTATAAGTGGAATACCTCATGTTAAGTATGAAAATACTCAGATTAAATATTATTATATGGTCCCACACATATTGGACATATTGTTTGCTGATACTGGAAATTAAAGTGTATGTAATAAACACTTTAAACGTTAGATATTAAACTGTTAGCAGTATTGATAATGAAACTGCAGTTCCAGTTGTCTGCTGCCCTCTGGTGGTTTATGCGAGAATTGCAACCAAAGGGGATTGTAGTATCAAATAACCATATGCATTCTCAAAGAACCAATAAAATGTTCAGCTTCGAAGGGCCTATCAGAGACAAGCATTGATTGGTGCGTATCCAAATGTTCACCAATGATTAGAATAAAAAAGGTGTGATTTATCACATTATATATTCTCTTGCACTGGAGTTAAAAAAAAGGGGTTATGCTGCTGAATTTTAAGTCTCTGACTTATCTTGCTGCCTTGGTTAACGGAAAGCAAAATTGAGCCTAATTTTATCTCCGGAAATTGCAAATACCTTTCTTATTTATGACGGTGAACTGGATTAATCAGAAAAAGCTGAAACCTGCAAATTGTTTTTTTGTGTAATGTATAGAGTTTTGAAATTCAATATTTAAAGCAAAGGCATTCATTGTTGCTACAGTTTAATTGAAACTGATAATTTAAAGAGGTACTTTGTATTTTAAATCTATGTTCCATAGTCTGGTATAGTTTAAAAATAATTATAGTTTCTAAGTAAATCCTACTGCTAAGTAAGGTTTTTATATTTCATATTTAGAAGTCAGTCTTACTTATTGTGAAATCTCTTAGAAATTGGCATATAAATTGGCTGTTGCATTAATAATATACAATTTCTGGTGTTTTAATTGAAGTTATATAGAACCATTTGTGGGCTAAATAGCTAATTATACTTTTCTGAAAGTTTTCTTAGATTTATTGCGATTCAGTAAAATTTATGTGAAGTTTCTATAGTTATATTGTTAACTAAGCACTGTAAAGTTAGCAGTCCATATTTTGGCATTGGACTAAGAATTGTTGGCTAATTATAGCTAATTATATATTATTATTGTGGTATTGTAATAAGTGATTCATTGTGAGTAAGGTTCATTTTTTAGAGATATATTTTATGATCTGTTTTGTATTGAATAATTGTAACAGAATAAGCGTGTATAATTGATTAATAATCTAGTTTTCACATAAATGTAATTCAAGGTGTCTATAAAGATAACTAATCAAGAACAAAAGGATTAAATATTAATTTTAATAATAATATTGTTATCAAATTTATTGATATCTATATAGTGTTTTGGAGTACACCAAAGAGATCTCACTGAAGTTTATTGACAGCATTTTTGCTATATTAATTGTAGATATCGCTGACAATAGTTTTTTTATTTATATTGTTTCTTTTATTTTCCAAAAAACACAATACATCTTATGCATTAAGTGTAGAGTAGAAGGTACAAGGTAGTTATACAGGCAAAAATAAAATAGAAACAAACAACAACAAAACAAGTTAGTCAGGGATTTACAGTACAAATATCTCAATGATCATTTTCAAAACAGTACAGCCTTGGGAAATAACAGTCTATAAAAGTGTGATAATTAGGGAAAAGCTCTTGGGTCTTCATCGTACTAGATTTGCCCCGATTAGTCCCAACGTTCTTTATTTATTGTAAATATACTGTTCCCATAGGAACATCATATCCTGAAAGAAGTCCATTTGGCCTATCTTGAAATAATAATATCTCTCTAAAATCAACGTATTCTTTACTAAATCAACCCATTGAGATATAGTTAGTGGGCATCTGGGGGCTTTTCCAAAATGTGGGAATGAGCCTCTTCGCGGTACATCAGTGAGATTATCTTTTTTGGGTGCTGTGGAGAAGTGCACAAAGTTTCAAACACTGTGAGCTGTCTAAACATATCTTTATTTGACTTATGAGTGGTCAGGAAATGTCTTACCTGGTGGTAGTATAGCCAAGACCCACATGGAGTCAACTCTCTATCTATCAATACATCTCTTGTAGCTAATTGGCCTTGTGCCATTAGTAAATATATGGGTAGAAATTTTGTTAGGGAGGTTGGGGTGGAACTACTGGTAAATGTCCCCTGCAAGGATATTGGGAACTCTCTGTTGGGATGTAAGACCATTAATGGTGAGTAATTTGAGGTAATTAAGTGGAATTTACTCCGGATTAATGTCCAGTCTGACCATATTTCTTTTAGAATCTGATATACAGCTAGGACCTCCCCTGAAGGCTTTTGTGGGGCCTAGCACATACTACTAAGTGAGGGGTGTCTAGTAGTTGTGTCTCTAAATCAACGCACCTCTTATAGGAGTTATTCCCCTGCCTGCACCAGTCAATTACGCGATTCAGTGAGACAGCTTGTTTATATGAGTGTACATGGTGGCTTTCAGTATTCTAGGAGGCCTCCGGTGCCAGATGTAGGTATCAATAATAGATTGTAATTTCCGTATATACCCAGTGGTGTTAGGGATCGGGAGAGCCTGTAAGACATATAGAGCCTTTGGCTATTCGTCCTAGCCACAAAATATTTTTTGGGAGCCAAGAGGAGGATAAATATGAAAACTCCTCTACTAATCGGCCATAGTTTAATTTACGAAGATCTTACAATTTTAATGTTAAAAATACGCCCAAATACTTTAAGGCATGGCTTTGAATTTTCTAAATATTTGCATCTGCTACCTATTGGTGACACTATACATTATCCTTTGAGTCAGGGCTGAATTAATACGCCTGACCGTGAATATCCTTTTTCCATTTTTTGGATCACTGTGTGTTTTTTGGCCTCTAATAAGGAGCCTAGCCTTTCTCTGCAAGTTGCCTTCACCGAACTCCCCCTGGTGGGATCACAAGTACCCTGCGCTCATCTCTCCTGGACTCCCCCTGGTGGGATAGAGGGATCCTGCTACCACTCTTCTGTGGCAACATCCATTATACTGCCTGGGTGTCTACCGGACGACTTGAGGTTCCGGACTGCTCATATTGCACAACTGTGCTTTATATCACATGAGTAGCTATTTGGCTAACCTTAATATTTTGGATCCAGATCGCCTGACCTGCACTATGTGGTGCCCTCTATGTTTTGTTTTCTAGGATATCGTGATGTGTTACTGTGGCATAACACACCAGAGGAGCTGCCTAAAAGCTTATCATCAATAATTTTGGAACACTACATGAGAATTCTTTGAACACTGGTTTTATCCAAAGACACTTTTGTTTTAATTTTAAATTCCAGTTCCTAATATTCTTTATACTTTAGTTATTATTATACTTTATTGGGAATACACTTATTTATATGTGATTTATTACGTATTTTCACCTGTTTTTGTTACTCACAATCCTATGATATACATCAGGATATCCATTTTATTTGGTTCACTTTTATTATTACCTTTTGAGTAACTTTTATAGCTGACATTTAGTCATTCCACAATTATATGTGTATACACTAATCATTTATCCTACACTATTAGAGTATTATTTTTAGAGTAATTTTGAATTGTTTATACACTTCAGCACCTGGCGCCTCTTATCTAAACATCCGGTTAGTTTCACTGGTTGTGTTTTTTCATCTGCTTTGAATTTTAAAAGGGTGTTTCTGACTAATCTCTAAAATGTCCCCAGCAGGTAAATTTATTGAGAGTAGCTCTGATTTATTATTGTTAATCAGAAAATTTGAGACCTCGCTAAAGGCTTTTAGTTCATGCTGGACTGCTGGCAAAGAATGGACTGGGTCTGATAATGTCATTAAGACATCATCTGCAAACATGGCCAATTTATAAGTTTCTTCCCTAATCGTGATTCCCTGTATCTCGGGGTTATTACGAATTTTCTCCGCTAAGGGCTCTAAGGACAAAACAAACAAAAGAGGGAATAGAGGGCCCCCTGACGAGTCCCATTTCAGATTTCAAAATGCTCTGACAACACCCCGTTTACTCTGACCTGGGCAGAGGGGCTGGAATACAGGGCCAATATTTTATTTATGAATGTAGTATGAAAACCAAATTTTTGAAGGGTTGCCTGAAGGAAAGTCCAGTTCAACCTATCAAATGCTTTTTCAGCATCAATTGATAGGAGCACTGTGGGAGTATTTAAGGTGGAGTACTTTGCAAATGTTATCCCTAGCTTCCCGTTGTGGGACAAACCTAACTTGGTCATGGTGAATTAAATTTGGAAGTAGACTGTTAACTCTGTTTGCCAGCACTTTCGCATATAACTTCAGATCTACGTTAAGTAAAGAAATAGGCCTAAAATTTGCCGGGGTGGTAGGGGGTTTGCCTAGTTTGGGGATGACCGAGATATGTGCTTGCATCATAGTGTCTGGAAAGCGCCTAGAATCGGAAATACTATTGAATAGGCTAAGGAGGTGTGGGAGAAGTTGTGTTTTAAAAGGTTTATAATATTTATTTGAGAAGCCATCAGGGCCAGGGGCTTTGTCCGGTTTCATATCTTTTATGGCATCTGAAATCTCTTTACTAGTAATGGGAGAGTCTAAAAAATCTCTGTCATTTGAGTTCAGTTTAGGGAGTGTTAAATTGCTAAGATATTTGTCACATAGCTTCTTGTGGGATTCTATTTGTCTATTAGGGAATAGGTTGTATAGCTTATGATAAAATGATTTAAAAGTTTTACCTATACTTTTTGTGTCCTCTATTGTCGATCCCTGATGTGATACAAGGGAATGAATATAGGATTGTAGTGTTTGCTTTTTCAGGGCTCTAGCTAGGAGTTTGCCCGACTTGTTCCCCTCCTCGTAATATTTCTGTTTTATAAACATTTGATGCAGTTGAGATTCTATTTGTAAATGCTGGAGGAGGCTTTTATGCTTCTCTGCCAAGGCGGCGATAAGGGATTGGTCACTCGGGTTTAATTTTAGGAGGAAATCTGGTTCAAAGACCTCTTGCGCTAATTTAGTGTGAATCTTTAAGGATTGCTTATGTTTGTAGGCCTTGATCTTGATTAGCTCGCCTCTTATAAAGGCTTTATGAGCCTCCCAAATTATAGTATAATTAAGCTCTGGAAGGTTGTTAAGAGAGAAGTATAAATCTAGTTGCTTAATCATTTTCTCTAAGGTCTGAGGATCTGAAAGTAGTGAGTCATCTAGCCTCCAAACAAAAGGTTTAATCAGGATTGAGGGCCATTGCATGCTACATTCCACCGAGGAGTGGTCTGACCATGCTGTATGTTTTATCCGGATTGACTTAACTAGGGATAATGCAATGTGGTCTACTAAAATATAGTCAATCCTGGAATGACTTTTTTGTGGATTTGAAAAAAAGGTGTAATCTTTCATTTGTGGATGGAGATATCTCCAGGCATCGTGTAGTGTCATTGATTTTATATCTTTCCATATAGAATGAAGTAATTTTTGATGAACTCTAACATTGGGATTTGAACTGTCTAATTTTGGGTCTAGGGGGGTATTTAGGTCCCCTGCAACAATAAGAGGGCCCTTATGAATGTCAATTACTTTAGTGGTGATTCTGGATTTTTTTTTATCTTGACCGGTATTAGGGACATAGAGATTTACTATAGTGACCGGCTTGCCGAACAGCAATCCTGTTATACCTAAATATCTACCCTCCTTGTCCTTATCTATCTGCAGGAGTTTAAACTAAACAGATTTGTGAATAAGTATAATCACACCATTTGTTTTTCTAGCAGCATTAGTACTGTGATAGTGTTGGGTGTAGTGAGAGGAAAAGTATTTAGGAATGGTAGAGCCTTTAAAGTGGGTTTCCTGCAGCAATAATATAAGTCCCCCTCTTTTGTGCAAATCCCTCAGAGCTATGGTCCGTTTGTTAGGACAGGTGAGGCCCTTAACATTTTGTGTAATTATTTGGATCATCTGTGCATTCAAAGACAACCTTACCATATTATCAAATTAAGTGGGTTACCAGATATCGATAAGACTGGTCCTGATAAAACAATATTTCCAACATTTGTGAGAGAGATCCCTGAACAAACCATAAAAATAAATTGAGATAACAGTAAAACAAAAACAGTAACAAGAACCATAAATACACAACAGGTGTAATTAATAGGTGCAATTAATATAAGAGAGAGTAAGGACCCTCTAGGTTAGGAGAAAAAGTCTCCAGACGGGCAAGTGTATATTTCTTAAAAGTGTTGAACACCCTTGTTTATGTAATAAGTAGGGAAAGAGGGTGTTCCCATGGGCTTACTATAAAGTTTCAAGCGAGCTGTTGGCACCTAGTATGCTAAAGTGTAAGGCTAGCAAATGTCAGCTCTGGTCAAAGATCTAGAGTGGTCTGAAAGATTCCCTGGGACCTTAAACCCAAAATAATGCCCCACTTCTACAGTGTCATAAGAAACTATTCCCAGCATATTTTTATATGAACTCCCATGCCCTCCTCCCAGCTGCTTTAGGCCTTATACCTAACTTATTCTCGTATGGATTTCAGAGTAACATACAGTCCCACACAATATCAGGTCTATGCAATCAAATAGGAATTGATATCATATAACAATTATCAGTTACCGTCCCAAGGTAGTCAGCCCTCCGCTTCAGGAGGTGTAGAGCCCAGCTTAGTTTTGCGGGGCCTCCTAGAAGAGACATCTTGCCATTCTCCCCTTTGAGGGAGTGGTGGTGGATGCAATGTCCCTGTGGTGGCATGTTGATTGGTGTCATCTTGTACTATAGGCAGGCTAATGTCCAGTTCCTTGCAAATCCGGCTGACATCCTCTTGGGAATGGCACAATAACCTCTTGCCCTTCCAGGTGAGCTGCAAGTGAAATGGATGGCCCCATCTGTATGGGATATTCAACTGTCTTAATTTAGACGTTAGTGGTCTGAGTTCCCTCCTTTTCATCAGGGTTCTGTGTGTCAGGTCTTCAAACACTTGTAAGGGATCTGATCTAAATCTAATCGGATGCTTTTGTCTCGCTTTCTTCATTATTTCCTCTTTCATAGGAAAGCTAGTGATCTTAACGATCACATCTATCGGCGGTTGATCTCCTAAAGGCTTAGCTCTCAGGGCTCTATGAAAGCGATCAAGAGCTATGGTGGCATCATCTCCAGTGTCCAGTAAAGATGTAAAAAGGCCTTGTATGTATGACTCAAGATCTGCTGGGGATACCGTTTCAGGAATTCCCCGGATTCTAATATTATTGCGACGACTCCTGTTCTCCAGGTCGTCAATTTTATTTTCCATTTGGGCCAAGGCGACATCCTGCTGGGCCCTCTTAGCACTAAGAAAGGTGAGATTTGAGCCAGAAAGATCTGACTGATTCTCCAGTTTCTCCACCCTCTGGCCAATATCTGCTATTTCTTTTTTAACCTCCACAATCTCCTCCCGGATACACTGTTTAACATGGTTCACTAGTAGAGTAAAATCTTTTTTAGATGGCAGGGAGTCTAGTAGAGGCTTAGGGTCAGTAATAGCTGGGTTTGAGGTTTCAGATTCGGACTCAGATGATGATGAGGAGGGTCTAGAGTGTCCGCCAGCAGGCTTAGACGGCACCAAGGCCGGAGAGTCCAAAGTCTTAAAGAAATTATTTACTGAAAGGTTTGGCCCTTGTTTTTTGTTAGGCTTCTCAGATTTATTTCCCTTTTTGGGCGACACGTCTGATCTGCAGAGAATAAAAAGTGTTTCAGACCTTCTTCCCAGCAAATTCTGCCAGGTAGGTAGAGTGATGGAAAACAGCAGTTGTCTGGAGAGTAGGGGTTTCTAATTAGAAGGGAAGGTATTGTGCCCTATCTACATTCAGCTTCAATCAGCTTGCAAAAGCATATGTACATATATATTCATATATCCCCCATTACTGTGCTTTGTACAGGGGTGTCCACATTTTGCAAAATAGCCTACAGGTTTCCACAGTGTGGGATTTCAGACAGATCTTGTCAGTGTATGTATCCTTCCCCCTTTCTCCCGGTCAAAAGGAGGTGCAGACAGTGATCGGTGACCAGACTGAAATGCCACAGGTCACCTAAGTTATAGCACAGCAGGGCTGCTGAGTTATATGTGATCCGAAGATCCGTTATGTTTATCTGGTATCGCACATGTAAGTGTAGGGAATTCCCCTGTCCTCCGGAATGAGAGCATCACGCTTAGAAACAGTCAGAGTGTTTAAGCGGTCTTACCCGGTTGTCATCCGCTGCATAATCTGCTTTGATAAGCCTCTGTATTTGCCTTCTCTTGCCCAGATGCCGCCACTCCTGTCTGGCATTACACTCCGGATCCAGTAGCCATGTTTAAAGGCAGCCGGCCACGTGGTCTGCTTCTCCGCAGTAATTAATATTGAAAAGTTATGTACACGCTCCGGGCAGTCCTCTTTAGCCCCTGCAGTTCACTTTTAGCGTGACAATATTCACCAGCACACCAAGTTAGGTCAGATCATGCTTCCAATTAGGTGTATTATCAGCAGTTTGCCCTAAAGGGAGCACGGAGCTCACACAAGTGCAGCCATCTCGGTTGAGCGCTGGCTCTGCCCCCCGACAATAGTTTTATATTGATATTAATTATTAATATTCATAATTACAAAGATATACAACATTTTACTGGAGGTTACTACTAAAATAAGAATAAATAATATTTTTTTTTCTCAAAAGAGCTTTATTAAATTTAAACATGGTATACATCTTTCAAACATTGAAAATGACATTACAATCATCTTGTGTCAATTACAACAAGTTATATCGAAATAGAAGATAAAATTGTCCAAGGTTTAACGACTAACATGAGACCAAGTCAGCGCAGTCAAATATGAAGTCCTCAGGTGTTGAAAGGTTATTCTTGAAGCTCTTGGTTTTATATTATAGTAGACCTTTCCTATAATTTTTTGTTGAAAAAAAAAACAAAAAACAATCGAGACTTACAAACCATAAAAAAAGAAAAAGAAATGTACAGACTCTATCGGTCTTGCGTTAGCCTTAAAAAGCAGCGTTGAGGGGTCCCAACGTTGCTTTTTTAACGCACGCTGGTATTAGGAGTCAGGCAGGAAAGGATCTACCGCTCACTTTTTATCCACGATTTTAGTTTACTGCAAATCCCCTTACATCAATTGCGTATCATATCTTTTTAATGGGATTTTCCTAACGCCGGTATTACGATTGCCTGAAAAAGTGAGCGGTAGACCCTCTCCTGTCCAGACTCCTACCGCATTTAAAAGTCAGTAGTTAAGAGTTTTATGGGCTAACGCCGGAACATAAAACTCTTAACTAAAGTGCTAAAAGTACACTAACACCCATAAACTACCTATTAACCCCTAAACCGAGCCCCCACATCGGAAACACTTAACTAAAATGTTTAACCCCTAATCTGCCTACCGGACATCGCCGCCACTTTAATAAATATATTAACCCCTAAACCTCCGCACTCCCGCCTCGCAAACACTAGTTAAATTTTATTAACCCCTAATCTGCCGTCCCTAACATCGCCGACACCTACCTACATTTATTAACCCCTAATCTTCTGACCCCAACGTCGCCGCTACTATATTAAATTTATTAATCCCCTAAACCTAAGTCTAACCCTCAGTCTAAGCCCCCCTAACTTAAATATAATTTAAATTAAACAAAATAAATTTAACATAATTAAAAAAATTAATCCTATTTAAAACTAAATACTTACCAATAAAATAAACCCTAAGCTAGCTACAATATAACTAATAATTACATTGTAGCTAGTTTAGGATTTATATTTATTTTACAGGCAACTTTGTATTTATTTTAACTAGGTACAATAGTTATTAAATAGTTATTAACTATTTAATAGCTACCTAGCCAAAATAAGTACAAAATTACCTGTAAAATAAACCCTAACCTAAGTTACAATTACACCTAACACTACACTATAATTAAACTACTTACCTAAACTACCTACAATTAATTACAATTAAATTAAATAAACTAAATTACGGGGAAAAAACACACTAAATTACAGGGGAAAAAAAAGAATTACAAGAATTTTAAACTAATTACACCTAATCTAATCCCCCTAATAAAATAAAAAAGCCCCCCAAAATAATAAAATTCCCTACCCTATACTAAATTACAAATAGCCCTTAAAAGGGCCTTTTGCGGGGCATTGCCCCAAAGTAATCAGCTCTTTCACCTGTAAAAAAATAAAATACCCCCCCAACATTAAAACCCACCACCCACACACCCAACCCTACTCTAAAACCCACCCAATCCCCCCTTATAAAAACCTAACACTACCCCCTTGAAGATCACCCTACCTTGAGCCGTCTTCACCCAGCCGGACACAAGTGGTCCTCTAGAGGGTCCGAAGTCTTCATCCTATCCAGCCAGAAGCGGACATCAGACCAGCAGAAGGCTTCATCCAGACAGCATCTTCTATCTTCATCCTTCCGGAGCGGAGCGGGTCCATCTTCAAGACATCCAACGCGGAGCATCCTCTTTATCCGACGGCCGATGACTGAATGACTGGTCCTTTAAATGACATCATCCAAGATGGCGTCCCTTGAATTCTGATTGGCTGATAGAATCCTATCAGCCAATCGGAATTAAGGTAGGAAAAATCATATTGGCTGATGCAATCAGCCAATAGGATTGAAGTTCAATCCGATTGGCTGATAGAATCAGCCTATAGGATTGAGCTTGCATTCTATTGGCTGTTCCAATCAGTCAATAGAATGTGAGGTCAATCCTATTGGCTGATTGCATTTTTCCTACCTTAATTCCGATTGGCTGATAGGATTCTATCAGCCAATCGGAATTCAAGGGACGCCATCTTGGATGACGTCATTTAAAGTACCAGTCATTCAGTCGTCGGCCCTCGGATGAAGAGGATGCTCCGCGTCGGATGTCTTGAAGATGGACCCGCTCCACTCCGGAAAGATGAAGATAGAAGATGCCGCCTGGATGAAGCCTTCTGCCGGCCTGGATGTCCTCTTCTGGCCAGATAGGATGATCACTTCGGACCCTCTGGAGGACCACTTGTGCCCGGCTGGGTGAAGACTGCTCAAGGTAGGGTGATCTTCAAGGGGGTAGTGTTAGGTTTTTTTAAGGGGGGATTGGGTGGGTTTTAGAGTAGGGTTGGGTGTGTGGGTGGTGGGTTTTAAAGTTATTGTATTTTTTTTTACAGGTGAGAGAGCTGATTACTTTGGGGCAATGCCCCGCAAAAGGACCTTTTAAGGGCTATTTGTAATTTAGTATAGGGTAGGGAATTTTATTATTTTGGGGGGCTTTTCTATTTTATTAGGGGATTAGATTAGGTGTAATTAGTTTAAAATTCTTGTAATTCTTTTTTTTCTGTAATTTAGTGGGGTTTTTTTTCATAATTTAGTTTATTTAATTTAATTGTAATTAATTGTAGGTAGTTTAGGTAATTAGTTTAATTATAGTGTAGTGTAATTGTAACTTAGGTTAGGGTTTATTTTACAGGTAATTTTGTACTTATTTTAGCTAGGTAGCTATTAAATAGTTAATAACTATTTAATAACTATTGTACCTAGTTAAAATAAATACAAAGTTGCCTGTAAAATAAACATAAATCCTATCGTCTAGATTACAAGTTTTGTTTTTTTCCCAGCGCTTACTTTAAACAATGCTGGTATTACAAGTTTTCTGAATGGCTGCGTTAGCCTCATAAAAGTGAGCGTTGAGCATAATTTAGCTCCACTTCTACCTGTAATACCAGCGTTGCTTACAGTAGCGGTAAGCTGGCAAAACGTGCTTGTGCACGATTTCCCCATAGGATACAACGGGGCTGAGCTGGCTGGAAAAAACCTAACACCTGAAAAAAAGCAGCGTTCAGCTCCTAACCCAGCCCCATTGTTTCCTATGGGGAAACACTTTCTAAGTCTACACCTAACACCCTAACATGAACCCCAAGTCTAAACACCCCTAATCTTATACTTATTAACCTCTAATCTGCCACCCCCAACATCGTCGCCACCTGCATTATACTATTAACCCCTAATCTGCCGCTCCGGACACCGTCGCCACCTACATTATACCTATGAACCCCTAATCTGCTGCCCCCAACATCGCCGACACCTATATTATATTTATTAACCCCTAATCTTTTGCCCCCAACGTCGCCGCCACCTACCTACACTTATTAACCCCTAATCTACCGACCGGACATCGCCGCCACTATAATAAATGTATTAACCCCTAAACCGCTGCACTCCCGCATCGCAAACACTATAATAAATTGTATTAACCCCTAATCTGCCATCCCTAACATCGCTGCCACCTACCTACAATTATTAACCCCTAATCTGCCGCCCCCAACGTCGTCGCTACTATAATAAAGTTATTAACCCCTAAACCCTAATCTAAATAAAATTACTATAATTAAATAAATTATTCCTATTTAAAACTAAATACTTACCTATAAAATAAACCATACGATAGCTACAATATAACTAATAGTTACATTGTAGCTATTTTAGGATTTATATTTATTTTACAGGCAACTTTGTATTTTATTTTAACTAGGTACAATAGCTATTAAATAGTTAATAACTATTTAATAGCTACCTAGTTAAAATAATTACAAAATTACCTGTAAAATAAATCCTAACCTAAGTTACAAATACAACTAACACTACAATATCAATAAATTAATTAAATAAATTAACTACAATTATCTAAACTAAAATACAATTAAATAAACTAAACTATAGTACAAAAAAAACACTAAATTACAAAAAATAAAAAAATATTACAAGAATTTTTTTTGCCCCAAAGTAATCAGCTCTTTTACCTGCAAAAAAATAAAATAAGACCCCGCCCAACATTAAAACCCACCACCCAAACACCCCTACTGTAAAACCCACCTGATCCCCCCTTAAAAAAACCTAACACTAACCCCCTGAAGATTACCCTACCTTGAGCCGTGTTCACCCAGCTGGGCCGAATTCTTCATCCAATCCTGGCGATGTGGTCTTCATCCAAGCGGGGCAGAAGAGGTCCTCCATCCGGCAGAAGTCTTCATCCAAGCGGGGCAGAAGAGGTCCTTTATCCGGCAGAAGTCTTCATCCATCTGCGGCTCCATCTTCAAGACCTCCGACACGGAACATCCTCCTTGGCCGACGGACTAACGACGAATGAAGGTTTTTTTAAATGACGTCATCCAAGATGGCTTCCCTCGAATTCCGATTGGCTGATAGGATTCTATCAGCCAATCGGAATTAAGGTAGGAAAAATCTGATTGGTTGATTTAATCAGCCAATCGGATTGAAGTTCAATCCGATTGGCTGATTGGATCAGCCAATAGAATTGACCTTGCAGATTTTTCCTACCTTAATTCTGATTGGCTGATAGAATCCTATCAACCAATCGGAGTTCGAGGGACGCCATATTGGATGTCATTTAAAGGAACCTTCATTCGTCGTTAGTCCGTCGGCCAAGGAGGATGTTCTGCGTCGGAGGTCTTGAAGATGGAGCCGCGGATGGATGAAGACTTCTGCCGGATGGAGGACCTCTTCTGCCCCGCTTGGATGAAGACTTCTGCCGGATGGAGGACCTCTTCTGCCCCGTTTGAATGAAGATTTCTGTCGGATGGAGGACCACATCGCCCGGATTGGATGAAGAATTCGGCCCGGCTGGGTGAACACGGCTCAAGGTCGGGTGATCTTCAGGGGGTTAGTGTTAGGTTTTTTTAAGGGGGGGATCGGGTCGGTTTTAGAGTAGGGGTGTGTGGGTGGTGGGTTTTAATGTTGGGGGGGTCTTGTATTTTTTTTTACAGGTAAAAGAGCTGATTACTTTGGGGCAATGCCCCGCAAAAAGCCCTTTTAAGGGCTGGTAAAAGAGCTCATTACTTTTGTAATTTAGTATAGGGTAGGGAATTTTATTATTTTGGGGGGCTTTTTTATTTTATTAGGGGGCTTAGATTAGGTGTAATTAGATTAAAATTCTTGTAATATTTTTTATTTTTTGTAATTTAGTGTTTGTTTGTTTTTTGTACTATAGTTTAGTTTATTTAATTGTATTTTAGTTTATATAATTGTAGTTAATTGATTTAATTAATTTATTGATAGTGTAGTGTTAGTTGTATTTGTAACTTAGGTTAGGATTTATTTTACAGGTAATTTTGTAATTAATTTAACTAGGTAGCTATTAAATAGTTATTAACTATTTAATAGCTATTGTACCTAGTTAAAATAAACACAAAGTTGCCTGTAAAATAAATATAAATCCTAAAATAGCTACAATGTAACTATTAGTTATATTGTAGCTATATTAGGGTTTATTTTATAGGTAAGTATTTAGTTTCAAATAGGATTCATTTATTTAATTATAGTAATTTTATTTCATTTTATTTAAATTATATTTAAGTTAAGGGGGTGTTAGGGTTAGGGTTAGACTTAGGTTTAGGGGTTAATAACTTTATTATAGTAGTGGCGACATTGGGGGCGGGAGATTAGGGGTTAATAATTGTAGGTAGGTGGCGGCGATGTTGGGGGGGCAGATTAGGGGTTAATAAAATGTATTATAGTGTTTGCGAGGCGGGATTGCGGCAGTTTAGGGGTTAATACATTTATTATAGTGGCGGCGATGTCCGGTCGGCAGATTAGGGGTTAATAAGTGTAGGTAGGTGGCGGCGACGTTGGGGGGGGGCAGATTAGGGGTTAATAACTATAATGTAGGTATCGGCAATGTTAGGGCCAGCAGATTAGGGGTTCATAGGTATAATGTAGGTGGCGGCGATGTCCGGTCGGCAGATTAGGGGTTAAATAATTTTATTATAGTGTTTGCGATGTGGGGGGCCTTGGTTTAGGGGTTCATAGGTAATTTATGGGTGTTAGTGTACTTTGTAGCACTGTAGTTAAGAGCTTTATGTTCCGGCGTTAGCCCATAAAATTCTTAACTACTGACTTTTAAATATGGTAGGAGTCTTGGAGGTAGAGGCTGTACCGCTCACTTTCTCCAAGACTTGTAATACCAGCGTTAGGCA
Source organism: Bombina bombina (assembly GCF_027579735.1). NCBI lineage: Eukaryota > Metazoa > Chordata > Amphibia > Anura > Bombinatoridae > Bombina > Bombina bombina. Next base: position 750,682,435 of record NC_069499.1, read on the forward strand.
AATCCCATTAAAAAGATAAGATACGCAATTGACGTAAGGGGATTTGGGGTAGCCAAAATTCGCGGAACAAAAGTGAGCAGTACACCTGTACCTGCCATACTCATAATACCAGGGGGCATTAAAAAGCAGCGTTAGGACCCCTTAACTGCTTTTTAAAGCTAACGCAGAACTCGTAATCTAGCAGTAAGATAGCTACAATGTAACTATTAGCTATATTGTAGCTAGCTTAGGGTTTATTTTATCGGTAAGTATTTCGTTTTGAATAGGATTAATTTATTCAATTATGTTTAATTTATTTTGTTTAATTTAAATTATATTTAAGTTAGGGGGGGTTAGACTTAGGGTTAGACTTAGGTTTAGGGGTTAATAAATTTAATATAGTTGCAGAGACGTTGGGGGGGCAGATTAGGGGTTAATAAATATAATGTAGGTGTCGGCGATGTTGGGGGCAGTAGATTAGGGGTTCATAAGTATAATGTAGGTGGCGGCGGTGTCCGGAGCGGCAGATTAGGGGTTAATAATATAATGTAGGTGTCAGCGATAACGGGGCGGCAGATTAGGGGTTAATAAGTGTAAGATTAGGGGTGTTTAGACTCGGGGTTCATGTTAGAGTGTTAGGTGCAGACATAACTTTTATTTCCCCATAGGAAACAATGGGGCTGCGTTAGGAGCTGAACGCTGCTTTTTTGCAGGTGTTAGCTTTGTTTTCAGCCAGCTCAGCCCCATTGTTTCCTATGGGGAAATCATGCACAAGCACGTTTTGCCAACTTACCGCTACCGTAAGCAACGCTGGTATTGAGGTGAGATGTGGAGCTAAATTTTGCTCAACACTCACTTTTCTAAGGCTAAGGCCGGCTTGCAGAAAACTTGTAATACCAGCGTTGGCTTAAGTGAGCGGTAAGAAAAAAAGGAGCGTTAGCACCGCACAGCCTTACCGACAAAAACTCCTAATCTGGCCGATAGTTTCTCATTTGTCACAGAGTAGCAGACATCCTAAATTATTTTTCAGACTTTGAATAATGGAAAACTTGATACTCCTACTCTTAGTCATCATGTCTCGATTGGTAAACACTTTTATACTAAGCTGTGAAAGGGGCAGTGAAGGCCGTACCCTAGCCCTAAAAAGGGAACTAAAATACAACACTAGTCGTGAATGAATAATACCATCTAGGCAGCCTGCCTGGGGCCCCAAGGCTGTTCATCAGTTGCCCAAGCAGTCCAACAAGCCATAGAGGGTTGGGTGGGTGAAGCAAAATACTTGAGGGGAAGGGAAGGAGGGAAAGACAGGAGGGGAAGTAAGAGGAGAAAAAATAAAAAAATAAAAATTGTCTGGTACTAAAGCATACAGTATGTAAGAGCAGAGTAGTATAGACTTTCTGGGTTATATATTACAGATCCAGTCATTCCAGGTTCCCAATAGGTTTCCAGCCTGTCACTCTCTGGCAACAAATCTCTCCATTTTCGCAAAGTGGTTCACCAAATCGCACACATCATTTTGAACAGGGGGCTTTGTCAGCTTCCATCTTCTTGCAATAGTCAGTTTGGCTGCTGCCAATATATATATTAAGAGTTGTTTTGTATAGACTGGAATTAAGTCCTCAAAAATATGAAGGAGGGCCATTTGTGGGGTTAATGGGATATCTATGTTCAATGACCGAATGAGCACCCCAATGTCTCACCAAAGTGGTGCCAGCTTTGGACAAGCACCAGATATGCAGATCCGTGCCCTGTAAGTCGAAGGATCTCCAACATAACACCACCCCATTACCATACAGTTTTGCTAATCTCGTAGGCACCCTGTGCCATTTTAGAACAACTTTCAGATAGGTTTCAAGAACCGTCACACAATACAGGGATTGTTTAATTAATGTAATTGCCTTATTATTATTACAGGTAGCCCTCAGTTTATGCCGGGGTTAGGTACCAGAAGGAATGGTTGTAAATCAAAACCGTTGTAAATTGAAACCCAGTTTATAATGTAAGTCAATGGGAAGTGAGGGAGATAGGTTCCAGGCCCCTCTCAAAATTGTCATAAGTAACACCTAATACATTATTTTAAAAGCTTTGAAAGGAAGACTTTAAATGCTAGACAGCATTATAAACCTAATAAAATAACCACACAACACAGAATATATAATTAAACTAAGTTAAATGAACAAAAACATTTGCTAAACAGCATTATAAACCTAATAAAATAATCACACAACACAGACTTCTCTTGCATTTTTCTGCAAACAGTTCTTTCTATGCATTCCAATCTGGACTGAGTTATAGACAGGAAGATCTTGTTAATTTGAAATCTGCTCAATAGCTCAGGTCTGGTTAAACTGATTAATTTCAGCTTGCTTGGCTTTGCTGCAACACAAGCGGACAGCTCCACCTACTGGCTATTTTAATTAATGCACTGCTTCTCAATGCTTTTCAATAGAAGTCACATGACTGGGAAAAAAAAGGTTGTTATTCATAAACGGTGTAAATTGAACCGTTGTAAAATGAGGGCCACCTGTATTATCATTTATTTATAAAGCGCCAGCAGATTATGCAGTGCTATACAAAGAATAAAAAACATTACAGGGATGCATTAAATACACAAACAAGTACAATATTTGAGTACATTACAGTTGTAGGTGCAATAATGAGTTATACAAAAGGAGAGGAATGCCCTGCCCTTGAACACAATCAGTATTCAGTAATAGTTCACTTTAAATACAAAGTGGCCTAAAGATAGACAAGCTCTCAAGCTTACAATCTAAAGGAGAGGGAATGAACACAGAAGGTAAGGGAGAATGAAAATAAGTCTGATACAAGGCAGAGTGAATTGAGGGTGAGTGATGATATAGGGAAACAAGTGTTTGGTGACTGAGCAAAAGAGGTTTTGAAAAGTGTAAAAGAATGTGGTAAAATGTCAGTACAAAGGCTGTGAGTCTGAAGTGGTTTCTCTATTCTGGATTATTAGTGACGGCTGCATATAATTACTGTTAGCAGGTATGTGCAAATATTAAGGTAAACACTAGGGTGGGTTGGTGGTGGGAAGGGACTGGAGGGCTAGTGCGTGCAAATCTCTGTAGTCTGATGATATGCTTGTAGAATGGCTGTGCTGATGTGAGGTGTGAAGCTTGTAAAATGTTTTTTTTTTTCAAATCTCTGTAGTCTGATGATATGCTTGTAGAAAGGCTGTGCTGATGTGAGGTGATCTCACTTTCTGATATCATAATGCCTAGTTCCCAGCTCCATGCCTTAATTTGCCATGGAAGTCCTACTGAGTGATCACTAATCAGAGTGGAATAATGGAATGATAAGGACTTGCTCATCCCTCTACCCTTAGTCCATCTCTCCTCCCATTTAGTCCTTTCTCTCAAAGAGCCACTACGGAAGCCCCAAGATTTTATCAGGCTCAGCACTCTTAAACTCTCAAACTGAAACCACATTGGGGCATCACCAAGAGAGGCATATACCTGAGCGGCTGTGCACAAGTGACCCACAGAGTAGAGATCTGCTATTTTAGATAGACCTCTCTCAATCCAAAAGTCAGTATGGATGTTAGGGAAATTCCACAGTAGCCCGCCGAGAGCATGAATAGGGGAAGGGTGGGGTGAGATATCCGTGTGATGACGGAGGTCATGCCAAATATTGATGGCCTGCTTTACAATAGGATTTTCAATCCTACTACCCAGATTCATGTGTCTCGGGACAAAGATAGCATCTTGCAGACTAATCCCAGGTGGAAGCACCTGTTCCTCCAATTTATACCACCCAGGTTTTTTTGCTGACGGTCCCCAGGACTAAATATGGGCTAGTCTTGTCGCCTCATAATATAAGTATATATAAGGAAAAGCGATGCCCCCTCTATCAAAGCGTCTTTGTAAAATCTTGAATGCAATTCTCGGAATTTTGTTTTTCCAAACATTGTGCAAGAATATTCAGTGGATTTGTTGTAAGACTTTGAGTGGAACATTGACTGGCAAACACCAAAAGAGGTAAAGGGCCTTCAGGAGAAGGGACATTTTGATAGTGGCTAATCTACCTAGCCACAAAATTTCATGATAGTCCTATTTCGTCGTGAGTGCCTTAAGGTCAGAGAGAATAGTTTATCAAAATTAAGTTTCACCGTGGTGTCTATGTCACCACTCAGGAACACTCCCAGATGTGGGAGATGACTTGAGGACCACTTGAAACTAAACTTCTGCTAGAGGTTCATCAGCTTGTCTGCTTCGATATTTAAAGCATATGCCTCAGTTTTTGAAACATTAGACTTGTAGTAACTAAGTCTACTGAATTGGTCAATAAAACTAAATACTGATGGAATAGAGGACTCTGGGTTTGTTAGCAGTAAGGTGACATCGTCAGCAAAGAGCGCAATTTTTTCTTCATAGGTGCCACATTGAACACCCGAGACCTGATCCGATTTGCGAATAGCTTGGGCAAAGGGCTCCATCACTAATGCAAATATCAAGGGAGAAATTCGGCACCCTTGTCTAGTGCCATTTGTGATGGTTATTTCAGGCGAGCAAAAGCAGGGACCCCTGATTCTGGCATATGGTGTTAAATAGAGGACTTTAATAGTCTTGATAACTGGAGCAAGAAAACCGAAAGCCTTTAGAACCTCCCATATAAACTCCCACCGGACCCTGTCGAAAGCCTTTTCAGCATCCAGAGACAGGGCCACAAGTGGGGTCCCCTTCTTGGCAGCATCTGAAAATACGGTTAGTAATCTCCTGGTGTTATCTGGGCCTTTTCGACCCTTCGTAAAACCGACTTGGTCAGTCTGTATAAGGGTAGGTAAAAGATTAACTAACCTATCTGCCAGTAGCTTAGAATAGAGTTTGATGTCTACATTTATTAGTGATATTGGTCTGTAACTGCTACATGAGGAGCTTTCCTTGTCCAGTTTAGGAATGGCTATAATTGAAGCTTCAAGACTTTCCTTAAAAATACAGCCTTCAGATTTAATTTCATTAAACACGGCCTGTAAGAGAGGCACCAGTTGCAGGGAGAATTTTTTGAATAAAGTCCCCGAAAAGCCATCCGACCCAGGGGCCTTGTTATTTTGCAGGTTCCTAATCTCTAGTGCCATTTCTTTCCTGTGGAACAGTTCCATCAGGAACTTTTTGGCCTCCTCCAAGAGTGACGGAAGGTTCAGTTTCTGCAAGAAACCAGAGATCTCTGTCATCGTAGCCTCCCCAGGCTTCTTCGGTTCAGCTATATTGTAAAGATCTTTGTAATATTCTGCAAAGGCTTTCCCTATCTCAGCTGGCGTGTAAGCCTTCTGACCTTTATGAACAATAAAAGGGATTCTAGCAGACGCTTGCCGATTCTTAAGTTTGTTAGCTAGCTGTGAGTCGGCTTTGTTGCTCTTATGGTACAAAAGTAGTTTAAATTTAGCTAGCGCCGCTTGGACTCTCTTGAGTTCCAGTTCTTTTATCAAGCCTTTCAAATGAGAGATTTCTCCAGAAACACTCTGAGATGGGTCTCTCCTATTATGACTTTCCGCAAACCATTGCTTGCATAGTAATTTACCTAACGGTGCACTTTTATTTTTTCACATTGATGCTGATTTAGATATACATAACCCTCTTAGATATGCTTTCAGGGCCGCCCAGTGTATTTGATGGGAAGTTTGGCCTTTCAGATTGATTCTCAAGAATTTTTCAATTTCGTCACGCAGGAGTAGCTTGAAGGCATGATCTTCCCAAAGGAACCTTGGGAATCTCCAAGGTGACTTCACAAAGGGTGAATCCACGCCTTGAATCTTAAAAGAGACCGCATCATGATCCGACCAAGCACAAAAACTTATCTTGGACTCTTTGATCAGATTCCAGGTCCAGGAATCTACAAAAAAGTAGTCTAATCTAGAGTAGGACCGGTGCGAGGCAGAAAAGTACGAGTAGTCTCTGGAATCCGAATGGCATGAGCGCCAGACATCATACAGAGAGTGTTGGAAAATCATTTTCCGAAAACCTGGGGGCCGACGATGTAGAGAATGAGTCTACATTCCTATTGGCAGAGGTCTTCTTGTCCATTGAGGGATCCCAAATTAAGTTGAAGTCCCCACCCAGGATCAAGATCCCTTGCTTTACTCTCTCTACAAAGGCGCGGGTCTTTTTGAGGAATTTTATCTGGCCCTGATTGGGAGCATAGATGTTAGCCAACGTGAAAAGCTGATTGTTCAGTTTGCAGATCAGAGCAAGGAAGCGTCCCTCCTCATCCCGCTCCACATGAATTGGGTGAAAGGTTACAGATCTATTAATGAAAACAGAAACTCCCCTGGTCTTTTCAGCGTGAGTGGAATGGTAGACCACAGGAAATCGTGGAAACTTGAGCACCATGAGAGGTCGCCCAATGGGTTTCCTGAAGGAAGACAACTTCCATTTTTAAGCAATTTAGGAAATTTCTAAGGAGAATGCGTGTATTAGGAGAGTTTAATCCCTAAGGCCTAGATTTAGAGTTGGGCGGTAGCCGTCAAAACCAGCGTTAGAGGCTCCTAACGCTGGTTTTTACCGCCCTCTGGTATTTGGAGCCAGTCATTAAAGGGTCTAACGCTCACTTTGCAGCCGCGACTTTTCCATACCGCAGATCCCCTTACGTCAATTGCGTATCCTATCTTTTCAATGGGATCTTTCTAACGCCGGTATTTAGAGTCGTGTCTGAAGTGAGCGTTAGAATTCTAACGACAAGACTCCAGCCGCAGAAAAAAGTCAGTAGTTAAGAGCTTTCTGGGCTAACGCCGGTTTATAAAGCTCTTAACTACTGTGCTCTAAAGTACACTAACACCCATAAACTACCTATGTACCCCTAAACCGAGGTCCCCCCACATCGCCGCCACTCTATTAAAATTTTTTAACCCCTAATCTGCCGACATCACGCCGCTGCCACCTACATTATCCCTATGAACCCCTAATCTGCTGCCCCTAACACCGCCGACCCCTATATTATATTTATTAACCCCTAATCTGCTGCCCCAGCTATTGCTGACCACTGCATATTATTATTAACCCCTAATCTGCCGCTCCGTAAACCGCTGCCACCTACATTATAGCTATGTACCCCTAATCTGCTGCGCCTAACACTGCCAACCCCTATATTATATTTATTAACCCCTAATCTGCCCCCCTCACCGTCGCCTCCACCTGCCTACACTTATTAACCCCTAATCTGCCGAGCGGACCGCACTGCTACTATAATAAAGTTATTAACCCCTAATCCGCCTCACTCCCGCATCAATAACCCTATAATAAATAGTATTAACCCCTAATCTGCCCTCCCTAACATCGCCGACACCAAGTATTAACCCCTAATCTGCTGATCGGAGCTCACCGCTATTCTAATAAATGTTTTAACCCCTAAAGCTAAGTCTAACCCTAACCCTAACACCCCCCTAAATTAAATATAATTTAAATCTAACGAAATAAATTAATTATTATTAAATAAATTGTTCCTATTTAATGCTAAATACTTACCTGTAAAATAAACCCTAATATAGCTACAATATAAATTATAATTATATTGTAGCTATTTTAGGATTAATATTTATTTTACAGGTAACTTTGTAATTATTTTAACCAGGTACAATAGCTATTAAATAGTTAATAACTATTTAATAGTTACCTAGTTAAAATAATTACAAAATTACCTGTAAAATAAATCCTAACCTAAGTTACAATTAAACCTAACACTACACTATCAATAAATTAATTAAATAAAATACCTACAATTATCTACAATTAAACCTAACACTACACTATCAATAAATAAATTAAATAAAATTCCTACAAATAAATACAATTAAATAAACTAACTAAAGTTACAAAAAATAAAAAAATATTTACAAACATAAGAAAAATATTACAACAATTTTAAACTAATTACACCTACTCTAAGCCCCCTAATAAAATAACAAAGACCCCCAAAATAAAAAAAATGCCCTACCCTATTCTAAATTACAAAAGTTCAAAGCTCTTTTACCTTACCAGCCCTTAAAAGGGCCCTTTGCGGGGCATGCCCCAAAGAATTCAGCTCTTTTGCCTGTAAAAAAAAACATACAATCCCCCCCCAACATTACAACCCACCACCCACATACCCCTAATCTAACCCAAACCCCCCTTAAATAAACCTAACACTAAGCCCCTGAAGATCTTCCTACCTTGTCTTCACCATGCCAGGTATCACCGATCGTTCCAGGCTCCAAAATCTTCATCCAAGCCCAAGCGGGGGCTGGCGATCCATAATCCGGCGGCTGAAGAGGTCCAGAAGAGGCTCCGAAGTCTTCATCCTATCCGGGAAGAAGAGGCGATCCGGACCGGCAACCATCTTGATCCAAGCGGCATCTTCTATCTTCATCCGATGACGACCGGGTCCATCTTGAAGACCTCCACCGCGGACCCATCTTCTTCTTCCGACGACTTTCCGAAGAATGACGGTTCCTTTAAGGGACGTCATCCAAGATGGGGTCCCTTGAATTCCGAGGGACGCCATCTACAGCCAATAGAATGCGAGCTCAATCTGATTGGCTGATTGAATCAGCCAATCGGATTGAACTTGATTCTGATTGGCTGATTCCATCAGCCAATCAGAATTTTCCTACCTTAATTCCGATTGGCTGATAGAATCCTAAGCATGTTAGCATGCTCTAACATTTCCTATACAATTTTTGTACTAGAAGAATGTTCTTTTATAGCAAAGATATCCTATGTAGATTTGAATGTTGTATTTTTAAAGACCAACTGATTATTTTCCACAAATGAGATACAAATCATCTGACACCAGAAAGGTTTCTTCTCCAAGTACAGTGGTATATTGGGACATAATTACTAATGCTTTCCTTAATTGGTCCTCTATATTTTTAAGCAGGTGTTACAACTAATCCTATGCTACACCACTCACTTCTTAAATGTAATTAAAGTGATAGTAAAATCACTACTATTGCTTTGTATATTTATAAAGGTTAAGTTTCAGGGAATAAGTGCATGCTAGTTCAAGGACTGAAAACAAATTCACTCGCCTGCCTCTCCAGTGTCTTTTTCTTCATTTGACAAGCAGGCACTGCACCACCCGCACTATGTGTTTCTATAGCAGCATGTTGAAACTGCGGGAGTGCGCTGCTATAGACATAATATAATAGTGCAGGTGGTGCAAGTCCTATTGACTACAATATTAGTGACTTTACTATCATTTTAAGGACTCATTACAAGCTTTAAACATTGTCATGCTGACTTTTTGACCCAAGTTAAATGAATTAATATTTATTAATTATTAATTTAATAAATGTCCTTGAGCAAGTACTTACACTTTAAACATGAGCTTGCATATATATCACACTACTCGAGTAATGTCAAAGTCAGAAATACCCAGAGACTAAGGTAGGATAGAGATTAACCCTACCGAGGTCCTGGCAGAGACTGGACAAGTAGAGTGCAGAATATAAAATAGCACAGTACCTGAAAAAGGGACTTCTCCAATCAGGATGAGGAAAACAACAGAATCCAGAAGCAGAAGAATAGAAGAACCAAGGACTGTGGAAATATCGATACAAGGCCAGGAACCAGACCAATCTTGCCAGGAAACAAAATGGAGTTAGAGAAGGCAAAGTCAGTGTCCAATCCATATTCAAAGGCCAGGTATCAGTCCAATCTTGCAAGGTAACAAAAGGAAGTTAGAGTAGCCAAGGTCAGTGTCCAATCCGTATTCAAAAGCCAGGTATCTAGATTATCACAGAAAGCTCAAACAAAGGTAACAGGATACTATACTTGAGCAAGGAGAGTATGGCAGTTCTGAGATTTAAAGCCAAAAGGTCACGCCAAAAGTGACGCAAGTGTAACAACGCAGAAGCGATGCAACAACATTAGAAGCGACGCCCAAAAATGACGCAAGTAGTGACGTCCAAAATGATGCGCCCATAATGACGCAAGTAATGGTACCCAAGGATGACGCGACCACGATGACGCAAAAAGCACCGCCCAAATATGATGCGACAACGATGACACAAAAAGGTAAACAGGGCAGGCGATACTGACAATACACAGTTTTGTAACAATACTTTTAACTTATTGTTACAAAACTGCATGTGCAATGTTAAATGCCGACAGCGTATGCTGTCGGCATTCAGCGATGTGTGGTGGACATGTCCGCCAGACATTGATAAATCGGCCCCCAAGTAGGCTTTTTTTTCATCTTTTTATTAAATACACAGGGACAAATATTTTGCTTACACTTTTATTTACTACTCTATGCAGTATTTAATAGACATGTGCATGGCGAAAAAATTCGGTTCGGTTCGGATCGATTCGGAATTTTTTGAAGTTCAGTTTGTATCGATTCGAATTCGGAAAATTTTGAATCAATTCGTTTTGGATTCGTTTCGGATTCATTCGGATTCGAAGAAATTCGGCTGGATTCGGTTCAATTCGGTTCGATTCGGTTCGTAAATTCGGCATTTCGGTAAGTGTTAGGTGGGATTAGACTAGTATTATACTGTATATTAGGTGTTAACCTAACATACTGTACAATACTAGTGTAATCCAATGGCCATCCGAATTTATGAATCGATTCGATTCGGTTCGATTCGGAAAATTCTGTAAAATTTTAATTCGGAAATTCGGTTCGATTCGAATAGCCGAATTTGCCGAACTTTCCGAATTCCCGAATCGAACCGAACCGAATCGCACATATCTAGTATTTAAAAGTAAAAGAAAAAACAATAATAAAAATACAGAAAACGCGACCAATGAGAGGACACTCAGTTATGTTTCAGCAGAAAACAGCCACTAGGAAAGGTCGTTGAGTCCATAAAAAGTCCAAACAATTCCCAAAGCTCTACTTTCATCTTTAATGTTGAGAGGATAAAGTCTTAATAATAAAAGATAACAATAATTGGGGAAAAGCTAGTTCCCAACCCCAAATTTATCTACAGAAAAACGAAAAATCTAAAATGTATGATAGCACCTAGTATCCCAAGAAAAGGGAACACCAACTCTACCACTGACCATCGTGGCAAAAACATCAGAGGATTCTTCCCATGCCCGAGCTGTAAGGCATGTAAAAATGGGCAAAAAACTGAGACGTTTTCTTCACATCACAGAAATGAGAAATATAAGATCAGAGACCTGATCAGATGCAGCGACAAGAACGTCATATATCTAATCTCTTGCTCCTGTGGTCTCCAATACATAGGGCAAACATCAAGAGCCCTTAAGGACAGGATGAGGGAGCATATCCTCTGTATAGAAAAGGGAAAAGTAGATACCCCACTATACAAACATTTTGCTACCATCCACAAGGGGAATATGAAGGAGTTTAGTTTCTTTGGAATACAGAAAGTCAGAAGAAACTGGCGGGGAGGGAACCATGAGCAGAAACTTTTATATAATGAATCCAAATGGATATTTATGCTGGATTGCCTTTTTCCCAAAGGTCTCAATCACAAGGAAGACCTTGCTCATCTTCTTACTCTGCACTAGCCAAGATCCTCAGGCAGATCCAAACAACAGAGAGTTCCCTTCTACAAAAGAAGAGAATCATAAAACTAACTGCCATTAATTTAGGCAGTAGGTCCATCTTCTATAATAAGAGTATCCCCTAGATCAGTTACCAAGAACCAAAAGCCAGATAGCCTTTCCATCTAGAGATTTAGTAGCGAAAGCCAGTGGGCCTCTGACTACACGATTGATAACAGATCCATACATATAGCTCATAATCCGGAAAATAGGATTATGAAATAACAAAAAATAAACTAAAATAAAATAAAACCAATCATGACGATACATTTAGAGAATATATCCAAATTATTCCCCATAGATGGAAACCTTTTAGAGTCGATATGAACATGAAGACCCATTTATTTACTTATGTACGTATAGGTCCACATAAGTTTTCACAAACACGTCCCAGTCATACAGTTCAAATATACTCAAAAGAATTATTCCGAATATCAGAATCATCTATCCTGAGCACAGTATCAGCCCTCTGTTAAGAACAAATTATAGAAGCTAACACACACACTCAAGGTTGGGACTATACCCGGATACATATCACGATCGCTAAGTGGTGTCAAGATCGGACTTATCACACACACCACGACTATTAAGTAATGTAACAATCAGGTATGTCATATAAAGAAAAAACATAATTTATGCTTACCTGATAAATTTATTTCTCTTGTAGTGTATCCAGTCCACGGATCATCCATTACTTATGGGATATATTCTCCTTCCCAACAGGAAGTTGCAAGAGTCCACCCACAGCAAAGCTGCTATATAGCTCCTCCCCTAACTGCCATTACCAGTCATTCGACCGAAAACATGCAGAGAAAGGAAAACCATAGGGTGCAGTGGTGACTGTAGTTTAATGGAAAAATTACCTGCCTTAAAGTGACAGGGCGGGCCGTGGACTGGATACACTACAAGAGAAATAAATTTATCAGGTAAGCATAAATTATGTTTTCTCTTGTTAAGTGTATCCAGTCCACGGATCATCCATTACTTATGGGATACCAATACCAAAGCTAAAGTACACGGATGATGGGAGGGACAAGGCAGGTACTTAAACGGAAGTTACTACTGCCTGTAAAAAACCCTTTCTCCCAAAAATAGCCTCCGAAGAAGCAAGGTATCAAATTTGTTAAATTTGAAAAAGTATGAAACGCAGACCAAGACTCCGTCTTGTAATCTGTTCAACAGAAGCCACATTTAAAAAAGGCCCAAGTGAAAACCACAGCTCTAGTAGAATGAGCTGTAATCCCTTCAGGAGGCTGTTGTCCAGCAGTCTCATAAGCTAAATGAATTATGCTTTTTAACCAAAAAGACAGAGAGGTTGCTGAAGTCCTTTGACCTCTCCTCTGTCCAGAATAGACAACACACAAGGTGAATGTTTGATGAAAATCTGTAGTAGCTTGTAAGTAAAACTTTAAAACACGAACCACGTCCAAATTGTGTAATAGACGTTCCTTCTTTGAAGAAGGATTAGGATACAAGAATGGAACAACAATCTCTTGAGTGATATTCTTGTTAGATACCACCTTAGGTAAAAACCCAGGTTGGTACACAGGACTACCTTATCCGTACGGAGAACCAGATAAGGAGAATCACATTGCAACGCAGATAACTCGGAGACTCTATGAGCCGAGGAAATAGCTACCAAAAACGAACTTTCCAAGATAGAAGTTTGATATCTATGGAATGAAAAGGTTCAAATGGAACTCCTTGAAGAACCTTAAGAACCAGCTTTAATCTCCATGGCGGAGCAACATTTTTAACCACAGGCTTGGTTCTAACCAAAGCCTGACCAAATGCCTGAACGTCTAGAATACCTGCCAGACGCTTGTGCAAAAGAATAGACAGAGTAGAAATCTGTCCTTTTAAAGAACTAGCTGACAACCCTTTTCTCAAAATCATCTTGGAGAAAAGATAATATCCTGGGAATCCAGACTTTACTCCATGAGTAACCCTTGGATTCATAACAATAAGATATTTACACCATATCTTATGTTAAATTTTCCTAGAGACAGGCTTTTATGCCTGTATTAAGGTATCAATTACTGACTCGGAGAAGCCATGCTTTGATAACATCAAGCGTTCTGTCTCCAGGCAGTCCATCTCAGATTAGTTATATTTAGATGGTTGAAAAGACCCTGAGGTAGAGGGTCCTGTCTCAGAAGCAGAGACCGTGGTGGAAAGGATGACATGTCCACCAGATCTGCATACCAGGTCCTGCGTGGCCACGCAGGCGCTGTCAAAAGCACCAAAGCACTCTCCTGCTTGATCTTGTGCAAACCCCTCCGGAGGGAATTCCCACTCCCCCGGATGAAAAGTCTGACGACTTAGAAAATCTGCCTCCCAGTTCTCAACACCTGGGATAGGGATAGCTTTTAGACAAGAGTGAGTCTCTGTCCAGTGAATTATTTTAAGACTTCTAACATTGCTAGGGAACTTCTGTTCCCCCTTGATGGTTGATGTAAGCCACAGTCGTGATATTGTCCGACTGAAATATGATGTACCTCAGAGTTGCTAACTGAGGCCAAGTCTGAAGAGCATGGAATATCGCTCCCAGTTCCAGAATATTCATTAGAAGGAGGGTCTCCTCCTGAGTCCACTATCCCTGAGCCTTCAGGGAGTTCCAGACTGTATCCCAACCTAAAAGGCTGGCATCTGTTGTAACAATTGTCCCATTTGACCTGCGGAAGGTCATACCCTTGGACAGATGGACCCGAGATAGTCACCAGAGAAGAGAATCTCTGGTTTCTTGGTCCGGATTTAACAGGAGAACAAATCTGTGTAATCCCCGTTCCTCTGGCTGAGCATGCATAGTTGCAATGGTCTGAAATGTAGGCGTGCAAACGGTACTATGTCCCTTGCCGCTACCATTAAGCCGATTACATTCTTGTACTGAGCCACCAAAGGGCGCGGATGGAATGAAGAACACGGCAGAAATTTAGAAACTTTGACAACCTGGACTCCGTCAGGTAAATTTTAATTTCTACAAAATCTATCAGAATCCCTAGGAGGGAAACCCTTGATATTGGGGATAGAGAACTCTTTCCTTGTTCACTTTCCACCCATGCGATCTCAGAAATGCCAGTACTACGTCCGTATGAGACTTGGCAACTTGGATGTTTGACGCCTGTATCAGGATGTCGTCTAAATAAGGGGCCACTTCTATGCCCCGCGGCCTAAGGACCGCCAAAGTGACCCCAGAACCTCCATAAAGATTCTAGGGGCTGTAACCCAAAGGAAAGAGCTACAAACTGGTAATGCCTGTCTAGAAAGGCAAACCTGAAAAACCGATGGTGATCTTTATGCATCGTAATGTGAGGATAAGCATCCTTCAAATCCATTGTAGTCCTCTATTGACTCTCCTGGATCATAGTTAAGATGGTACGAATAGTTTCCATCTTAAATGATAGAATTCTAAAGGATTTGTTTAAGATCTTTTAGATCCAAAATAGGTCTGAAGGTTTCCTTTCCTTGGGAACCACAAACCGATTTGAGGAAAACTGTGTCCCTGTTCCTCTATTGGAACTGAATGGGTCACGTACACAATGCAAGAATGTCTCTTTCTTTATCTGGTTTGCAGATAAATGTGAAAGGCAAAAACTCCCCTTTTTTGGGGGGGAAAGCTTTGAAATCCAGAAGATATCTCTGAGGTATAATTTCCAATGCCCAGGGATCCTGGGCATCTCTTGCCCACGCCTGGGCGAAGAATGAAGTCTGCCCCCTATAGGATCCGTTACCAGATAGGGGTCCATTCCTCATGCTGTTTTAGAGGCAGCAGCAGGCTCCTTGACCTGCTTATCTTTGTTCCAGGTCCGGTTGTCTCCAGACCGCCTTGGACTGAGCAAAAGTTCCCTCTTATTTTGCCTTAGAGGAAGTTGATGCCACACCTGCCTTGAATTTTCGAAAGGCACGAAAATTAGGCCTTTTTTGTCCCTTGATTTGGACCTGTCCTGAGGAAGGGCATGATCTTTTCCTCCAGTGATATAAGTAATAATCTCCTTCAAACTAGGCCTGAATAGGGTCTGCCCCTGGAAGGGAAGTTAAGTAGCTTATTTATTAAAGTCACGACAGCTGACCATGATATAAGCCATAGCGCTCTGCGCGCCAGTATAGTAAAAAACAGAATTCTTAGCCGTTAGTCTAGTCAAAGGAACAAAGGCATCAGAAAACAAAGGAATTGGCTAGCTTAAGTGCTCTAAGCTTGTCAAATATATTCATCCAATGGAGCCTGTAAAGCCTCATCAAGAGACTCAAACCAGAACGCCGCAGCAGCAGTGACAGGAGCAATGCGTGCAAGGGGCTGCAGGATAAAACCTTGTTGAATAAACATTTTTTATCCATTGGATCTAAAAAAGCACAACAGTCCTCGCCAGAGGTAGTGGTACGCTTAGCTAGAGTAGAAACTCTTCTCTCCACCTTAGGAACTGTCTGCCATAAGTCCCGTGTGGTGGCAACTATTAGAAAACATTCTTCTAAAAAATAGGAGGGGAAGAGAACGGCACACCTGGTCTATCCCATTCCTTATGAAAAATTTTAGTAAACCTCTTTAGGTATTGGAAAAACATAAGTACACACCGGCACTGCATATTATTTATCCAGTCTACACAATTTCTCTGGCACTGCGATTGTACACATTCATTCAGAGCAGCTAAAGCCTCCCTGAGCAACAAGTGGAGGTTCTCAAGCATAAATTTTAAATGTAGAAATATCAGAATCAGGTTAAATCATCTTCCCTGAGTCACAAATATCACCCACAGACTAAGCATATTGTGAGGTAGTATCAGACATGGTTCTTAAAGCGTCTGTATGCTCTGTATACCCCCAGAGCTGTTTTGCTTTCCTTTAATTTCAGGTAGTCTGACTAATACTGCTGCCAGTGTATTATACACAACCTTTGCCATGTCTTGTAAAATAAACGCTATGGGCGCCATTGATATACTTGGCGCCATTTGAGCGTGAGTCCCTGGAGCGGGAGTCAAAGGGTCTGACACGTGGGGAGAGTTAGTCGGCATAACTTCCCCCTCGACAGAATCCTCTGGTAAAATAAACGCTATGGGTGCCCTTGATGTACTTGGCGCCATTTGAGCGTGAGTCCCTAAAGCGGGAGTCAAAGGGTCTGACACGTGGGGAGAGTTAGTCGGCATAACTTCCCCCTCGACAGAATCCTCTGGTGATAATGTTTTTAAATACAAAAAATGATCTTTATTGTTTAACATGAAATCAGTACATCTGGTACACATTCTAAAATGGGGTTCCACCATGGCTTTAAACATAATAAACACAGAGCCTCCTCTATGTTAGACATGTTAGAACTAATAAAGAGACTAGTAAGCTTGGAAAACACTTTAAATCAAGTTAACAAGCAAATATAACAAACGTTACTGTGCCTTTAAGAGAAACAAATTTTGTCAAAATTTGAAAAACAGTGAAAAAAGGCAGTAAATCAAACGAAATTTTTACAGTACATGTAATAAGTTAACAGAGCATTGCACCCACTTGCAAATGGATGATTAACCCCTTAATGCAAAAAACAGATAAAAAAAAAAAAACGACATTTTTTTAAACAGACACAACAAAACTGCCACAGCTGAGCTGTGGATTACCTTCCCTATAACTGTTTCTATGCAAAATTTAAGCCAGCCATGTGGAAAAATTAGGCCCCAATAAGTTTTATCACCAAACATATGTTAAAAAACGATTAAACATGCCAGCAAACGTTTTAAAACACATTCTTATAAGAGTATGTATGTCTATTAATAAGCCTGATCCAGTCGCTATCACTGCATTTAAGGCTTTACTTACATTACTTCGGTATCAGCAGTATTTTCTTAGTCAATTCCATTCCTTAGAAAAATATATTACTGCACATACCTTAGCATATATCTCTATCAATCAGCCTGGTACCAGTCGCTTTCACTGCATTTAAAGGCTGTACTTACATTACTTCGGTATCAGCAGTATTTTCTTAGTCAATTCCATTCCTTAGAAAAATATTTTACTGCACATACCTTATTTGCAGGAAAACCTGCACGCCATTCCCCCTCTGAAGTACCTTACTCCTCAGAATGTGTGAGAACAGCAACTGGATCTTAGTTACGTCTGCTAAGATCATAGAAAAAACGCAGGCAGATTCTTCTTCCAAATACTGCCTGAGATAAACAGCACACTCCGGTGCCATTTAAAAATAACAAACTTTTGATTGAAGAAATAAACTAAGTATAAAAAACCACAGACTCTCACGACCTCCTATCTATGTTGAGACTTGCAAGAGAATGACTGGGAATGGCAGTTAGGGGAGGAGCTATATAGCAGCTTTGCTGTGGGTGGACTCTTGCAACTTCCTGTTGGGAAGGAGAATATATCCCATAAGTAATGGATGATCCGTGGACTGGATACACTTAACAAGAGAAAACTAAGGTACATCTCAATAAAGCCAATAGGGACTTTATCCACTATAAACGTAGCTGCCAAAACTACCATTAGACTAATGTTGTATACAGAGACCCAAACTGGGCGTATCCTAGATTTAGACACAACCACATAGATATTTATTCTAAAAACACTATCCTCATAACTCCAAACTAGTGACATTAATGTAACTGAGTTGACAATGAGCTCACACATAGCTGAGGAACCACATGGGTACATCCTAATTATCAGAGAGACTATCTCACTTACGAGTTAACATACAAACATAAGAAGATACCCAATTATATAATTACTGAATAAAAACGGAGAAACTAAATATATAAATAAACAAATATTTTTAAATATTTTAAACGAGTTAACATACAAACATAAGAAGATACCCAATTATATAATTACTGAATAAAAACAGAGAAACTAAATATATAAATAAACAAATATTTTTAAATATTTTAAATATTTTTGAGGTTTACATAGGAGAGAAAGCTCACACAGGAGAGTAGATTCACTCATTATTTACAACATTTGTGAGCAGCACACAGCAGTAACATTAATGGAGCAATGGGTAAAACCGGAAATCCACATTAGACTACATATACCAGATAGCACCATGGGAGCCGTCATATGCGGTTCTGAAACCCCCTTTTTTCACAATAATGAACTATGTTATCGAAATCCAAGTATCAGCCACTATATCCCCTCACACAAACAAGTATATTTAGTCAGAATTTATAACATCCGTAAGCTACACATAGTAGTAGCAGTAATAGAACAACAAACCGGAAGCCCATGATAGAATTACATACACCAGACAACAACACGGGAGCCGTCACATGCGGTTCTGAAATATCAATTTTCTCCCAATAAAAACAAACTAAGCGATCGAAATCCAAATACTAGCCCCCACACTCCTTATTCCGAAGAAAGGAATACACTGTAAGATGTAACATACTAGAGAAAGATTTATACTTCATAATACGGTAGAAGGTTAACTTAGAGCCCTAACGGCATTACGTATGTTATAGCTCCGGGACACATTTTTAAAATAAAAATAAAAATTCTGATAATTTGCACTATATCATATAACCAATACTGATATAAGAAGATAGAAAACTATGATGAAAATTAGACTAAGATAATATTTGTACATTTCCCAGAGATGCTTTGAGGCAAACAGGAAGGGGATTACCCTCTCAAAATTTCCCAGAGATGCTTTGAGGCAAACAGGAAGGGGATTACCCTCTCAAAATTTGGCGCCAAAACCGCCCACAAACAATCCCACATCTAGGCTTTATAAGTTCCCAGTCCACACAAATTCAGTATAGTCTTGAGAAAGGCCAAATCGTGGCCGAAACGCGTTGACAGACATACTGGTGAGCTTGATTCTTATACCACTATTGTCCCTTATATACAGTGTTGCACTATTGTTCCTTTTTTTTCTCTTTCAGGCTTTTCATCTTTTTATATTTTTACATTTTTGTGATATTGACTTTATGAACAACATTTCTATATATACTATATGGACTTCCATCATAGACACTAACAATATACTTACCAGTTGGTAACTACCACCTCCGGATCTGGCACCTAGGGTGCTGAAGCGGCTCTGTGTTTAGGAGCACCTATATAGAATCTCTGCCAATTAAGACTTTTGCCCATCAAAATTTATATTTGTTTTACGTAATTTTACACTTTTGGATTGCGGATAATTTTGTTTTATTTTTCAAGGGGATTATTCATTTATTTTTGAAGATACACATTATTTTCATCTGTCTCACATTTTTTCATCTGTTCAAGATTGATCTACATTGAACTATATATATATTTTTCTATATTTCTTTATTTTTATATATATTTTTTATATATTTTTTTCTTTTTGAATTTTTTTTCACTAGCGCTAGTGTGGATTCACATTTCTCTGGGGTTAAACACCTACTTTTTGCATCAACGTCACGTTCTTTCACAGCCCCTCCTCCACTTGGTCCGGTAACGGATCTCACACGCCTTTGATTATTGCATTATTTTTTGAATTTTGTATTGAAGTTTGAACGAATGTTTTTACACCATGATGTGCTGAGATTTTAATGTTTATTTGAAAGTTGATATATTGTTTATTGTTTATTGTTACACATCACATTGGTTTGATCTGAACCACAGCCCACACATTTTTTTCATCCACTGACAATAGAACCATATCTAGAATGCCAAAGTCAGGTAACCAACTTATTAATCTATCCTAAACACACATAAGAACTTTGGAGATAGCTACATTCAAGGTTTTGTATAACTAAAGTAGCCAGGTACAAAACTCCTGGAATATTTCATGGATCCATGAACAGAATTTTACTGTATTTATATATGAACATTGTGTTTTAACATTGTATCTGTGATTTTAATTTGAATGTATATGGAATAAATTATTCGCCAGAATATAGTTTCCAGCCTTTTAAGCTATTCAGCGCTTACTATCGCCCCCTATTCTAATAAAAGATAACAGTCAGTAAGACAACAAAAAATAATCAGGAACACAGACCAGGTTATTCAAACTTGATCCACAAACAATTAAAAACTTGAAAGTGGAAGTCATGGAAAATAGCTCTGTATCTGGATATTCAGCCATTCAGAACTTAGAAAAAAAAGAAAGAAAACATGAAAGTTACATTATAGTGCAACAATGGCATGTTCTAATTTGTTAGAGTGTGCAATTTTAGCACTAGCACCCATGCAATGCTGGGGTTTAACTCAGCTGTGCAACCTAGCTGTGCAACTATATCTATTTGGGAAAAGTAGTGCTATGAAATAATGATAGAAATTAGAAAAAGAGAACAATACAGTATAAATAAAGATTTGTATGTAGGTAGTGAAGTTTTTGTTAATATTTTTCAAATATGAGGGTGACGTCCAACAGTTACCATCAATGAAGTGATGTATGGCAGAAGTAGCTGAACAGGCTAAATGAATGGCTCTATAAGCTAGACCAGAAATTAAAAGATGGGAAAGAGAATTATTTGAATTTAAGGTGCTGAAAAGGGATCAAAAGTCCATAGAGACCACCACCTAGACCATCTGGGCCATGCAAAAATGTAATATTATTTGGCCCTTATGATCCATGCTTCTTCCATAAAATTTTAAGAAACTAGAGAGTCCCTTGATTTAACAAGATCCAAGTGAAAAGATAGAGAGATACTAGGGAATGGAAATTGCTTTCTGGATATGAGAATATAACTGAGATAAGCATAAGGATAGGAGGGAGAACTATCCTTTATAAAATCTTTTTACCCCAAGAGAACCAGCAATGAGTTTTTCCCAGTTGTTTTTTTGTTTTGTTGTTGTTGTTTTTTAAAAGGGGACTATTTGCCTCCTTTTAAAGAGGAACCACATCTTGCTCCCTAGCCAGCATTTGATTCTAATCTGGTGTTTTGCTAAAAATGTCTCTCCCATTACAGACACTAGATAAATGAGAGTTACCAGGAGAGTTCCTATTTTACCTCCAAGGATAATAAAACATTGTGAGAATAAGTAAAGACCTTTAAAAATCTTCTGATGTTTTAGAGCAGGGATGGCCAACTGAGGCATATGGGCAACATGCTTTTCCCTCTGCACTAGTTTTTGCGGCCCCAGGAAACAAAATGTATGCTTACCCAGTAAATTTATTTCTTCCATGGTGGCGAGAGTCCACAAATCCATTAGTCCTGGTTTTCAACTCCTGGCCTCTAGGAGGAGGCAAAGATTCCCAAAACTGCAAGAGTACTCAATCCCTCCCACCTGGTAAGCCAGGTTTATGTATAGCCAAGCAAGGAGTAGTAGAAAGGTAGAAAAAGACAGAGCAGGGGAAATGGGGTATAAAACTAGAACTGCTGCCTGAGAAAAATTAACTTAATTTAATAAATTGGGTGGCTCTTGTGGACTCTCACCACCACAAAAGAAAGACATTTTTCAGGTAAGCATGCATTTTGTTTTCTTTCATAAGCTGTGGAGTCCCCGAATAACTTTGGGCATAATTTCCAGACACAGCTGCAAGGAAGACTTTCCTACCATAAATCCCTTCAGAAGAAGCAAATACATCAAAGCGTTAGAACTTAGTAAACATATGTAAGGATGATCATATTGCTGTCTTGCAAATTTGCTTAACAGAAGACCCATTTTTAAATGCTCAGTAATATACAGATAAGTCTCCATCTTGAGAAGAGGCCCGCTCTGAAGTGCCCTGAAGTTTGCTCAGAGCAAGCCTTCAATATATATTTCTTAGTAACCTTGCCTGAAGAGGAGACCAAACTCCTTGTGCTCCTCTGGGCCCACATACTGCGCCACAACCTAAGAGACTTGCGTCTGATGATAGGATTTGTAATTGAATGAAACTTCGCTCAAGTTGTCTGTAACTTTTGCTTTCTTTGATCTGTTAAGGATAAACTCATCGCAAAGAAATTATGGAGCCTAAACCAATATATTGTTCAGGTGTCAAACTACTGAAATACCCTGAGCTCTGATCACAGACAATAGAACCTATGTGAAAATTCTGAAAGCTGCCACCAGACCAAAATGGTAGAGGTATAAACTGAAAATGATTGACCGGAAAGGGAAATAAGAGATACTGATAATGCTCTTAGGCCTAGATTTAGAGTTCGGCGGTAGCCGTCAAAACCAGCGTTAGAGGCTCCTAACGCTGGTTTTGGGCGCCCGCTGGTATTTGGAGTCAGTGATTAAAGGGTCTAACGCTCACTTTTCAGCCGCGACTTTTCCATACCGCAGATCCCCCTACGCCATTTGCGTAGCCTATCTTTTCAATGGGATCTTTCTAACGCCGGTATTTAGAGTCGTTTCTGCAGTGAGCGTTAGAGCTCTAACGACAAGATTCCAGCCGCCTGAAAATAGCAGGAGTTAAGAGCTTTCTGGCTAACGCCGGTTTATAAAGCTCTTAACTACTGTACCCTAAAGTACACTAACACCCATAAACTACCTATGTACCCCTAAACCGAGGTCCCCCCACATCGCCGCCACTCGATTAAAATTTTTAACCCCTAATCTGCCGACCGCCACCTACGTTATAATTATGTACCCCTAATCTGCTGCCCCTAACACCGCCGACCCCTATATTATATTTCTTAACCCCTAACTTGCCCCCCACAACGTCGCCGACACCTGCCTACACTTATTAACCCCTAATCTGCCGAGCGGACCTGAGCGCTACTATAATAAAGTTATTAACCCCTAACCCGCCTCACTAACCCTATCATAAATAGTATTAACCCCTAATCTGCCCTCCCTAACATCGCCGACACCTAACTTCAATTATTAACCCCTAATCTGCCGACCGGAGCTCACCGCTATTCTAATAAATGGATTAACCCCTAAAGCTAAGTCTAACCCTAACACTAACACCCCCCTAAGTTAAATATAATTTACATCTAACGAAATAAATTAACTCTTATTAAATAACTTATTCCTATTTAAAGCTAAATACTTACCTGTAAAATAAATCCTAATATAGCTACAATATAAATTATAATTATATTATAGCTATTTTAGGATTAATATTTATTTTACAGGTAACTTTGTAATTATTTTAACCAGGTACAATAGCTATTAAATAGTTAAGAACTATTTAATAGTTACCTAGTTAAAATAATAACAAATTTACCTGTAAAATAAATCCTAACCTAAGATATAATTAAACCTAACACTACCCTATCAATAAAATAATTAAATAAACTACCTACAATTACCTACAATTAACCTAACACTACACTATCAATAAATTAATTAAACACAATTGCTACAAATAAATACAATTAAATAAACTAGCTAAAGTACAAAAAATAAAAAAGATCTAAGTTACAGAAAATAAAAAAATATTTACAAACATAATAAAAATATTACAACAATTTTAAACTAATTACACCTACTCTAAGCCCCCTAATAAAATAACAAAGCCCCCCAAAATAAAAAATTCCCTACCCTATTCTAAATTAAAAAAGTTACAAGCTCTTTTACCTTACCAGCCCTGAACAGGGCCCTTTGCGGGGCATGCCCCAAGAATTTCAGCTCTTTTGCCTGTAAAAAAAAACATACAATACCCCCCCCAACATTACAACCCACCACCCACATACCCCTAATCTAACCCAAACCCCCCTTAAATAAACCTAACACTAATCCCCTGAAGATCTTCCTACCTTGTCTTCACCATCCAGGTATCACCGATCCGTCCTGGCTCCAAGATCTTCATCCAACCCAAGCGGGGGTTGGCGATCCATAATCCGGTGCTCCAAAGTCTTCCTCCTATCCGGCAAGAAGAGGACATCCGGACCGGCAAACATCTTCTCCAAGCGGCATCTTCGATCTTCTTCCATCCGGTGCGGAGCGGGTCCATCTTGAAGCAGGCGACGCGGATCCATCCTCTTCTTCCGATGTCTCCCGACTAATGACTGTTCCTTTAAGGGACGTCATCCAAGATGGCGTCCCTCGAATTCCGATTGGCTGATAGGATTCTATCAGCCAATCGGAATTAAGGTAGGAATTTTCTGATTGGCTGATGGAATCAGCCAATCAGAATCAAGTTCAATCCGATTGGCTGATCCAATCAGCCAATCAGATTGAGCTCGCATTCTATTGGCTGTTCCGATCAGCCAATAGAATGCGAGCTCAATCTGATTGGCTGATTGGATCGGCCAATCGGATTGAACTAGATTCTGATTGGCTGATTCCATCAGCCAATCAGAAAATTCCTACCTTAATTCCGATTGGCTGATAGAATCCTATCAGCCAATCGGAATTCGAGGGACGCCATCTTGGATGACGTCCCTTAAAGGAACAGTCATTAGTCGGGAGACATCGGAAGAAGAGGATGGATCCGCGTCGCCTGCTTCAAGATGGACCCGCTCCGCACCGGATGGAAGAAGATCGAAGATGCCGCTTGGAGAAGATGTTTGCCGGTCTGGATGTCCTCTTCTTGCCGGATAGGAGGAAGACTTTGGAGCACCGGATTATGGATCGCCAACCCCCGCTTGGGTTGGATGAAGATCTTGGAGCCAGGACGGATCGGTGATACCTGGATGGTGAAGACAAGGTAG
Organism: Bombina bombina; assembly: GCF_027579735.1. Lineage (NCBI taxonomy): Eukaryota > Metazoa > Chordata > Amphibia > Anura > Bombinatoridae > Bombina > Bombina bombina. The sequence continues at coordinate 750,707,411 of NC_069499.1, forward strand.
GAAGATCTTCAGGGGATTAGTGTTAGGTTTATTTAAGGGGGGTTTGGGTTAGATTAGGGGTATGTGGGTGGTGGGTTGTAATGTTGGGGGGGGGTATTGTATGTTTTTTTTTACAGGCAAAAGAGCTGAAATTCTTGGGGCATGCCCCGCAAAGGGCCCTGTTCAGGGCTGGTAAGGTAAAAGAGCTTGTAACTTTTTTAATTTAGAATAGGGTAGGGAATTTTTTATTTTGGGGGGCTTTGTTATTTTATTAGGGGGCTTAGAGTAGGTGTAATTAGTTTAAAATTGTTGTAATATTTTTATTATGTTTGTAAATATTTTTTTATTTTCTGTAACTTAGTTCTTTTTTATTTTTTGTACTTTAGCTAGTTTATTTAATTGTATTTATTTGTAGCAATTGTGTTTAATTAATTTATTGATAGTGTAGTGTTAGGTTAATTGTAGGTAATTGTAGGTAGTTTATTTAATTATTTTATTGATAGGGTAGTGTTAGGTTTAATTATATCTTAGGGTAGGATTTATTTTACAGGTAAATTTGTTATTATTTTAACTAGGTAACTATTAAATAGTTCTTAACTATTTAATAGCTATTGTACCTGGTTAAAATAATTACAAAGTTGCCTGTAAAATAAATATTAATCCTAAAATAGCTATAATATAATTATAATTTATATTGTAGCTATATTAGGATTTATTTTACAGGTAAGTATTTAGCTTTAAATAGGAATAAGTTATTTAATAAGAGTTAATTTATTTCGTTAGATAAAAATTATATTTAACTTAGGGGGGTGTTAGTGTTAGGGTTAGACTTAGCTTTAGGGGTTAATCCATTTATTAGAATAGCGGTGAGCTCCGATAGGAAGTTTAGGGGTTAATAATTGAAGTTAGGTGTCGGCAATGTTAGGGAGGGCAGATTAGGGGTTAATACTATTTATGATAGGGTTAGTGAGGCGGATTAGGGGTTAATAACTTTATTATAGTAGCGCTCAGGTCCGCTCTGCAGATTAGGGGTTAATAAGTGTAGGTAGGTGTCGGCGACGTTGTGGGGGGCAGATTAGGGGTTAATAAATATAACATAGGGGTCGGCGATGTTAGGGCAGCAGATTAGGGGTACATAGGGATAACGTAGGTTGCGGCGGTGTACGGAGTGGCAGATTAGGGGTTAATAATAATATGCAGGGGTCAGCGATAGCGGGGGCGGCAGATTAGGGGTTAATAAGTGTAAGGTTAGGGGTGTTTAGACTCGGGGTACATGTTAGGGTGTTAGGTGCAGACGTAGGAAGTGTTTCCCCATAGGAAACAATGGGGCTGCGTTAGGAGCTGAACGCTGCTTTTTTGCAGGTGTTAGGTTTTTTTTCAGCTCAAACAGCACCATTGTTTCCTATGGGAGAATCGTGCACGAGCACGTTTTTGAGGCCGGCCGCGTCCGTAAGCAGCTCTGGTATCGAGAGTTGCATTTGCGGTAAAAATGCTCTACGCTCCTTTTTTGGAGCCTAACGCAGCATTTGTTTGAACTCTCGATACCAGAGTTAAATTTATGGTGCGGCCAGAAAAAAGCCCGCGGAGCGTTAACAGCCCTTTTACCGCCGAACTCCAAATCTAGGCCTTAGTGAATAGAGATAAGAAGGTAGACATCCTTCTGAACAAGAGGAAAGATAGATCTTATTGTTTCCATCTTGAAAATCGAAAATCAGAGAAAGTTGTTCAAAGTTTTTAGAACTAGCATAGGCCTTAAAACTTCCTCTCTTTTGAGAACTATAAAGAGGTTTGAATAAAAACCCTGGCCTTTTTCAGACATTCATGAGTTCTAAATCCTGACCACATAGAGAAAAAGGTTTGTGCCTTTACTGAGATCTATGGGATGTTGGAAAGAAGAGACCTTCCCCTGGAAGACCTTGAACTGAAGCCTATTCTGTATCCCTGGAAAACAATGTTCAATACCTAGGGATAAAGAAAAAAATCTGGATCTGGTGCCGCACCATCATGCTGACTTGGAAAAAAGAGGAAATCTTTTTTTTTTTCTTTTTTTTTTTTCACTCTCTCTATTTAAAGTTTAGACTTGTTCCAAGTGAAATAGGTAAAGGTAAAGGTACACAGTTGCATAAGTGTTCCGTAGTTATGCAAATGGAGGATAATATATTGTTATACATAAACATATGTGAAAGTGAATCCAATTACATAGGATCGGTCTAAATTATGTGAATATAGCAAATAAACAAGGATATATAATCCCAGAGTCATGTATCTTCAAAAATCATCCTGTGAGACCGCTACCGTCCATCCATCCTATGTCCAGTGTTCAGCGGTGTTGGATTTCGTCAAACACACTCCTCCTAGACTAGGAGCTGCCATATTGGCGGCGCAGGAACTTCCTGTAGAACCTAGGAGAGTCCTTTGGAAACAATCGATGAAGAATCTATCACTGCAGTTACACCAAATCCAGCCCGGCTGCAATCAGTAGGTTAAAAATAGGAAACTTTATTAAGTCGGCTTAAAACTGAAGCAAAAAACACAACAACATAGTACAGCGGCCAGCAAAAAGGTGCTCACCACTCTCCAGTAAAACACACGGTTGCTACAACCATGGGGCCGTATGATGTCACTGACGCATTTCAGGTCTCCCCATAATCATAGATAATCATACATTGGCTATTCACTACCACTTATCTAAACGTAGCAAAACTAGTCACTAATAGCCTCAAGGCTTTCTAGGGGGTGTGTATGTATCTGCTAAATAACGCTATTAAAGGAGAACTACTCCTCAATATAAACTTACATATAAGAAGACTCATAGACATAAAGGATTAACCCTTATACCGCCGCTACAAAACACTGTTGTCTGCCGTTACAAATGTAACAAATGAGGTACACGTGAACCAGAGGTCTACAGTGTTGCACGCTGCTGGACCAAATACAATATCAAATGGAGAATAGAGAATGCAATATGCAACATTGCTCAACTTAGAGACTCATGTTTCTATCAAACTACTTTTATAGTCATAGAGATAATAAATATTTATATGTCCAGCAGGGCCGCCACTAGAAATTTTGGGACCCCTGACTTAACCATTGATCAGCCTTCCCACCTCCCCCCCTTTGACATGTGCAATTTTTGACCAAGTGACTAAAACGTATATGCAATTTAATCTTAAGTGTCTATTTAAACTTGGAAATGTTGCAAAGGTAGTAGCATACACACACACAGACACACTCATACACTGAAACACACTCTTGTCCAGGCTTAGACAGACTAGTATTTTACATATGACCTGTTACCATAGGCAAATAAGACTAGTAGTGATTTATATACATATTTGAAAAGGTAATTTCAGAGGTAAATAATTAGGGAGGCCTCCTACAAACATAGGCCTAGATTTGGAGTTTTGTCGGTAACAACCCGCGTAGCTAACGCCGGCTTTTTCATGGCCGCACCATAAAAATAACTCTGGTATTGAGAGTCCACATAAAGGCTGCGTTAGGCTCCAAAAAAGGAGCGTAGAGCATTTTTAACGCAGCTTCAACTCTCGATACCAGAGTTGCTTACGCAAGCGGCCAGCCTCAAAAACGTGCTTGTGCACGATTCCCCCATAGAAAACAATGGGGCTGTTTGAGCTGAAAAAAAAACCTAACACCTGCAAAAAAGCCGCGTTCAGCTCCTAACGCAGCCCCATTGTTTGCTATGCGGAAACACTTCCTACGTCTGCACCTAACACTCTAACATGTACCCCGAGTCTAAACACCCCTAACCTTACACTTATTAACCCCTAATCTGCCGCCCCCACTATCGCTGACCCCTGCATATTATTATTAACCCCTAATCTGCCGCTCCGTAAACCGCCGCTACTTACATTATCCCTATGTACCCCTAATCTGCTGCCCTAACATCGCCGACCCCTATATTATATTTATTAACCCCTAATCTGCCCCCCTCAACGTCGCCTCCACCTGCCTACACTTATTAACCCCTAATCTGCCGACCGGACCGCACCGCTATTATTATAAAGTTATTAACCCCTAATCCGCCTCACTAACCCTATAATAAATAGTATTAACCCCTAATCTGCCCTCCCTAACATCGCCGACACCTAACTTCAAACATTAACCCCTAATCTGCCGACTGGAGCTCACCGCTATTCTAATAAATGTATTAACCCCTAAAGCTAAGTCTAACCCTAACACTAACACCCCCCTAAGTTAAATATAATTTAAATCTAACGAAATAAATTAACTCTTATTAAATAAATTATTCCTATTTAAAGCTAAATACTTACCTGTAAAATAAATCCTAATATAGCTACAATATAAATTATAATTATATTATAGCTATTTTAGGATTAATATTTATTTTACAGGTAACTTTGTATTTATTTTAACCAGGTACAATAGCTATCAAATAGTTAAGAACTATTTAATAGCTAAAATAGTTAAAATAATTACAAAATTACCTGTAAAATAAATCCTAACCTAAGTTACAATTAAACCTAACACTACACTAGCAATAAATTAATTAAATAAACTACCTACAATTACCTACAATTTAACCTAACACTACACTATCAATAAATTAAGTAAATACAATTACTACAAATAAATACAATTAAATAAACTTGCTAAAGTACAAAAAATAAAAAAGAACTAAGTTACAAAAAATAAAAAAAAAATTACAAACATAAGAAAAATATTACAATTTTAAACTAATTACACCTACTCTAAGCCCCCTAATAAAATAACAAAGCCCCCCAAAATAAAAAAATGCCCTACCCTATTCTAAATTACTAAAGTTCACAGCTCTTTTACCTTACCAGCCCTGAACAGGGCCCTTTGCGGGGCATGCCCCAAGAAGTTCAGCTCTTTTGCCTGTAAACATACAATACCCAAGCCCCCCAACATTACAACCCACCACCCACATACCCCTAATCTAACCCAAACCCCCCTTAAATAAACCTAACACTAAGCCCCTGAAGATCTTCCTACCTTGTCTTCACCTCAACGGGTTCACCGATCTGTCCAGAAGAGCTCCTCCGATGTCCTGATCCAAGCCCAAGCGGGGGGCTGAAGAGGTCCATGATCAGGCTGAAGTCTTCATCCAAGCGGGGCAGAAGATGTCTTCCATCCGATTGAAGTCTTCATCCAAGCGGGATCTTCTATGGTCATCCATCCGGAGCGGAGCGGCAGGATCCTGAAGACCTCCGACGCGGAACATCCATCCTGGCCGATGACTGAACGACGAATGATGGTTCCTTTAAATGATGTCATCCAAGATGGCGTCCCTCGAATTCCGATTGGCTGATAGGATTCTATCAGCCAATCGGAATTAAGGTAGGAATATTCTGATTGGCTGATGGAATCAGCCAATCAGAATCAAGTTCAATCCGATTGGCTGATCCAATCAGCCAATCAGATTGAGCTCGCATTCTATTGGCTGTTCCGATCAGCCAATAGAATGCGAGCTCAATCTGATTGGCTGATTGGATCAGCCAATCGGATTGAACTTGATTCTGATTGGCTGATTCCATCAGCCAATCAGAATATTCCTACCTTAATTCCGATTGGCTGATAGAATCCTATCAGCCAATCGGAATTCGAGGGACGCCATCTTGGATGACGTCCCTTAAAGGAACCGTCATTCTTCAGTTGGACGTCGCCGGAAGAAGATGGGTCCGCGGTGGAGGTCTTCAGGATGGAGCCGGTCCTCATCGGATGAAGATAGAAGATGCCGCTTGGATCAAGATGGTTGCCGGTCCGGATCGCCTCTTCTTCCCGGATAGGATGAAGACTTTGGAGCCTCTTCTGGACCTCTTCAGCCACCGGATGATGGATCGCCAGCCCCCGCTTGGGTTGGATGAAGATTTTGGAGCCAGGACGGATCGGTGATACCTGGTGAGGTGAAGACAAGGTAGGATGATCTTCAGGGGCTTAGTGTTAGGTTTATTTAAGGGGGGTTTGGGTTAGATTAGGGGTATGTGGGTGGTGGGTTGTAATGTTGGGGGGGGTATTGTATGTTTTTTTTTACAGGCAAAAGAGCTGAACTTCTTGGGGCATGCCCCGCAAAGGGCCCTGTTCAGGGCTGGTAAGGTAAAAGAGCTTTGAACTTTAGTAATTTAGAATAGGCTAGGGCATTTTTTATTTTGGGGGTCTTTGTTATTTTATTAGGGGGCTTAGAGTAGGTGTAATTAGTTTAAAATTGTTGAAATATTTTTCTTATGTTTGTAAATATTTTTTTATTTTTTGTAACTTAGTTCTTTTTTATTTTTTGTACTTTAGTTAGTTTATTTCATTGTAGTTATTTGTAGGAATTGTATTTAATTTATTTATTGATAGTGTAGTGTTAGGTTTAATTGTAGGTAATTGTAGGTATTTTATTTAATTAATTTAATGATAGTATAGTGTTAGGTTTAATTGTAACTTAGGTTAGGATTTATTTTACAGGTAATTTTGTAATTATTTTAACTAGGTAACTATTAAATAGTTCTTAACTATTTAATAGCTATTGTACATGGTTAAAATAATTACAAAGTTGCCTGTAAAATAAATATTAATCCTAAAATAGCTATAATATAATTATAATTTATATTGTAGCTATATTAGGATTTATTTTACAGGTAAGTATTTAGCTTTAAATAGGAATAATTTATTTAATAAGAGATAATTAATTTCGTTAGATGTAAATTATATTTAACTTAGGGGGGTGTTAGTGTTAGGGTTAGACTTAGCTTTAGGGGTTAATACATTTATTAGAATAGCGGTGAGCTCCAGTCGGCAGATTAGGGGCTAATAATTGAAGTTAGGTGTCGGCGATGTTAGGGAGGGCAGATTAGGGGTTAATACTATTTATTATAGGGTTAGTGAGGCGGATTAGGGGTTAATAACTTTATTATAGTAGCGGTGCGGTCCGCTCGGCAGATTAGGGGTTAATAAGTGTAGGCAGGTGGAGGCGACGTTGAGGGAGGCAGATTAGGGGTTAATAAATATAATATAGGGGTCGGCGGTGTTAGGGGCAGCAGATTAGGGGTACATAAGGATAACGTAGGTGGCGGCGCTTTGCGGTCGGCAGATTAGGGGTTAATAAGTGTAGGTAGCTGGCGGCGACGTTGTGGGGGGCAGATTAGGGGTTAAAAAATATAATATAGGGGTCGGCGGTGTTAGGGGCAGCAGATTAGGGGTACATAAGTATAACGTAGGTGGCGGTCGGCAGATTAGGGGTTAAAAAATTTAATAGAGTGTCGGCGATGTGGGGGGACCTCGGTTTAGGGGTACATAGGTAGTTTATGGGTGTTAGTGTACTTTAGAGTACTTTAGAGTACAGTAGTTAAGAGCTTTATAAACTGGCGTTAGCCCAGAAAGCTCTTAACTACTGACTTTTTTCCTGCGGCTGGAGTTTTGTCGTTAGATGTCTAACGCTCACTTCAGACACGACAATTTACGTAAGGGGATCTGCGGTATGGAAAAGTCGCGGCTGAAAAGTGAGCGTTAGACCCTATTTTGAGTGACTCCAAATACCGGAGGTAGCCTAAAACCAGCGTTAGGAGCCTCTAACGCTGGTTTTCACGGCTAACGCCAAACTCCAAATCTAGGCCTAAGTATCTAACAATTTCTTATTTTGACATATCAGGTCCTATTATTAACAGTAGGGTTGCACCGATACCATTTTTTTATGACTGAGTACAAGTACCGATACTTGTTTTCAAATACTCGCCGATACCAATTACCGATACTTTTTTTTTTAATGTCATGTGACAGTTTACAAAGCACAATACAGACTAATTATTTAAGATTCCTTCTTTATAATTATAAAGGACTGCAATTCAAAAGAAATTAAGAAATAATAAAAAAGTTCACTGAACATGCTTATAAATAAAAAATATTACAATAAAATATTAAATTTAAAGGGGTGATGCAATTGGGTTGTAGGGCTATTATATAACATCAATCTGACATTTGTATGGAGGTTCAACTCTAAGTTGAACAGTCTTTCATTTTCCAAACTACTGCATGGGGCAGAAATATATTTTTGGGCCATTTTAACCAGAGCTGGAAATCTGTTTATTAACTGCCCAGTACTTCAGGGGTTTGTCTGAACGAGGTACAGTGATCTCTCCTACAATAATACAAATAACAGCAATTTGTATTGGCAGAACAGTAGTAAACAATTTTTAGTTTAGTCTCCACTCCAGTTTAAAATGAAATGGGAACATGCAGTTTGAAAAAACGCCACAAGATAGCATATGGGTAGGAAGTGGAGGTATCGGTTTAAGTATCGGTGCATTTGCACGAGTACAAGTACTCATGCAAATACTTGGTATCGGTACCGATACCGATACTAGTATCGGTATCGGTGCATCCCTAATTAACAGTATTCCAAATAGATAATCGTGTCCATACAAAACTCTAGTTACCACCAATATTAAACATTATTACACAATATAAACAATATTGAACAATATTATTAAACAGTGACCTAGAGATTCAAATGGAGGTTCCCTGTTGCACATTGGAAAACATAATTTATGCTTACCTGATAAATGTATTTCTCTTGCAGTGTATCCAGTCCACGGATCATCCATTACTTATGGGATATTAACTCCTCCCCAACAGGAAGTGCAAGAGGATTCACCCAGCAGAGCTGCTATATAGCTCCTCCCCTAACTGCCATTACCAGTCATTCGACCGAAAACATGCAGAGAAAGGAAAACCATAGGGTACAGTGGTGACTGTAGTTTAATGGAAAAATTACCTGCCTTAAAGTGACAGGGCGGGCCGTGGACTGGATACACTACAAGAGAAATAAATTTATCAGGTAAGCATAAATTATGTTTTCTCTTGTTAAGTGTATCCAGTCCACGGATCATCCATTACTTATGGGATACCAATACCAAAGCTAAAGTACACGGATGACGGGAGGGACAGGCAGGCTCTTTATACGGAAGGAACCACTGCCTGAAGAACCTTTCTCCCAAAAACAGCCTCCGAAGAAGCAAAAGTGTCAAATTTGTAAAATTTGGAAAAAGTATGAAGAGAAGACCAAGTTGCAGCCTTGCAAATCTGTTCAACAGAAGCCTCATTCTTAAAGGCCCAAGTGGAAGCCACAGCTCTAGTAGAATGTGCTGTAATTCTTTCAGGAGGCTGCTGTCCAGCAGTCTCATAGGCTAACCGTATTATGCTACGAAGCCAAAAGGAGAGAGAGGTAGCCGAAGCTTTTTGACCTCTCCTCTGACCAGAATAAACGACAAACAGGGAAGACGTTTGTCGAAAATCCTTAGTTGCCTGTAGATAAAATTTCAGGGCACGGACTACATCTAGATTATGTAGCAGACGTTCCTTTTTCGAAGAAGGATTAGGACACAAAGATGTAACCACAATCTCTTGATTGATATTCCTGTTAGTGACCACCTTAGGTAGGAACCCAGGTTTAGTACGCAGAACTACCTTGTCTGAATGAAAAATCAGATAAGGAGAATCACAATGTAAGGCAGATAACTCAGAGACTCTTCGAGCCGAGGAAATCGCCATTAAAAACAGAACTTTCCAAGATAACAACTTGATATCAATGGAATGAAGGGGTTCAAACGGAACCCCCTGTAAAACATTAAGAACTAAGTTCAAACTCCATGGTGGAGCAACAGTTTTAAACACAGGCTTGATCCTAGCTAAAGCCTGACAAAAAGCTTGAACGTCCGGAACTTCTGACAGACGTTTGTGTAAAAGAATGGACAGAGCTGAAATCTGTCCCTTTAAGGAACTAGCGGATAAACCCTTTTCTAAACCTTCTTGTAGAAAAGACAATATCCTCGGAATCCTAACCTTACTCCATGAGTAACTCTTGGATTCGCACCAATATAAGTATTTGCGCCATATCTTATGGTAAATCTTTCTGGTAACAGGCTTCCTAGCCTGTATTAAGGTATCAATAACTGACTCAGAAAAACCACGTTTTGATAAAATCAAGCGTTCAATTTCCAAGCAGTCAGCTTCAGAGAAATTAGATTTTGATGTTTGAAGGGACCCTGGATCAGAAGGTCCTGTTTCAGAGGTAGCGACCAAGGTGGACAGGATGACATGTCCACTAGATCTGCATACCAAGTCCTGCGTGGCCATGCAGGCGTTATTAGAATCACTGATGCTCTCTCCTGTTTGATTCTGGCAATCAATCGAGGAAGCATCGGGAAGGGTGGAAACACATAAGCCATCCCGAAGGTCCAAGGTGCTGTCAAAGCATCTATCAGAACCGCTCCCGGATCCCTGGATCTGGACCCGTAACGAGGAAGCTTGGCGTTCTGTCGAGACGCCATGAGATCTATCTCTGGTTTGCCCCAACGTCGAAGTATTTGGGCAAAGACCTCCGGATGAAGTTCCCACTCCCCCGGATGAAAAGTCTGACGACTTAAGAAATCCGCCTCCCAGTTCTCCACTCCCGGGATGTGGATTGCTGACAGGTGGCAAGAGTGAGACTCTGCCCAGCGAATTATCTTTGATACTTCCATCATTGCTAGGGAGCTTCTTGTCCCTCCCTGATGGTTGATGTAAGCTACAGTCGTGATGTTGTCCGACTGAAACCTGATGAACCCCCGAGTTGTTAACTGGGGCAAAGCCAGAAGGGAATTGAGAACTGCTCTCAATTCCAGAATGTTTATTGGTAGGAGACTCTCCTCCTGATTCCATTGTCCCTGAGCCTTCAGAGAATTCCAGACAGCGCCCCAACCTAGTAGGCTGGCGTCTGTTGTTACAATTGTCCAGTCCGGCCTGCTGAATGGCATCCCCCTGGACAGATGTGGCCGAGAAAGCCACCATAGAAGAGAATTTCTGGTCTCTTGATCCAGATTCAGAGTAGGGGACAAGTCTGAGTAATCCCCATTCCACTGACTTAGCATGCACAATTGCAGCGGTCTGAGATGTAGACGTGCAAAGGGTACTATGTCCATTGCTGCTACCATTAAGCCGATCACCTCCATGCATTGAGCTACTGACGGGTGTTGAATGGAATGAAGGACACGGCATGCATTTTGAAGCTTTGTTAACCTGTCTTCTGTCAGGTAAATCTTCATTTCTACAGAATCTATATGAGTCCCCAAGAAGGGAACTCTTGTGAGTGGAAAGAGAGAACTCTTCTTTTCGTTCACCTTCCATCCATGCGACCTTAGAAATGCCAGTACTAACTCTGTATGAGACTTGGCAGTTTGAAAGCTTGAAGCTTGTATCAGAATGTCGTCTAGGTACGGAGCTACCGCAATTCCTCGCGGTCTTAGTACCACCAGAAGAGCACACAGAACCTTTGTGAAGATTCTCGGAGCCGTAGCCAATCCAAATGGAAGAGCTACAAACTGGTAATGCCTGTCTAGAAAGGCAAACCTTAGATACCGGTAATGATCTTTGTGAATCGGTATGTGAAGGTAAGCATCCTTTAAATCCACTGTGGTCATGTACTGACCCTTTTGGATCATGGGTAAAATTGTCCGAATAGTTTCCATTTTGAACGATGGAACTCTTAGGAATTTGTTTAGGATCTTTAAATCCAAGATTGGCCTGAAAGTTCCCTCTTTTTTGGGAACCACAAACAGATTTGAGTAAAACCCTTGTCCTTGTTCCGACCGCGGAACCGGATGGATCACTCCCATTAATAAAAGATCTTGTACGCAGCGTAGAAACGCCTCTTTCTTTATTTGGTTTGTTGACAACCTTGACAGATGAAATCTCCCTCTTGGGGGAGAGAATTTGAAGTCTAGAAGGTATCCCTGAGATATGATCTCTAACGCCCAGGGATCCTGGACATCTCTTGCCCAAGCCTGGGCGAAGAGAGAAAGTCTGCCCCCCACTAGATCCGTTCCCGGATCGGGGGCCCTCGATTCATGCTGTCTTAGGGGCAGCAGCAGGTTTCCTGGCCTGCTTGCCCTTGTTCCAGGACTGGTTAGGTCTCCAGCCTTGTCTGTAGCGAGCAACAGCTCCTTCCTGTTTTGGTGCAGAGGAAGTTGATGCTGCTCCTGCTTTGAAATTACGAAAGGAACGAAAATTATACTGTCTAGCCTTAGGTTTAGCTCTGTCTTGAGGCAGGGCATGGCCTTTACCTCCTGTAATGTCAGCGATAATTTCTTTCAACCCGGGCCCGAATAAGGTCTGCCCTTTGAAAGGTATATTAAGCAATTTAGATTTAGAAGTAACGTCAGCTGACCAGGATTTTAGCCACAGTGCTCTGCGTGCCTGAATGGCGAATCCGGAATTCTTAGCCGTAAGTTTAGTTAAATGTACTACGGCATCTGAAATAAATGAGTTAGCTAACTTAAGGGCTTTAAGCTTGTGTGTAATCTCATCTAATGGAGCTGATTCAAGTGTCTCTTCCAGAGACTCAAACCAAAATGCTGCTGCAGCCGTGACAGGCGCAATGCATGCAAGAGGTTGCAATATAAAACTTTGTTGAACAAACATTTTCTTAAGGTAACCCTCTAACTTTTTATCCATTGGATCTGAAAAGGCACAGCTATCCTCCACCGGGATAGTGGTACGCTTAGCTAAAGTAGAAACTGCTCCCTCCACCTTAGGGACCGTTTGCCATAAGTCCCGTGTGGTGGCGTCTATTGGAAACATCTTTCTAAATATCGGAGGGGGTGAGAACGGCACACCGGGTCTATCCCACTCCTTAGTAACAATTTCAGTAAGTCTCTTAGGTATAGGAAAAACGTCAGTACTCGCCGGTACCGCAAAATATTTATCCAACCTACACATTTTCTCTGGTATTGCAACTGTGTTACAATCATTCAGAGCCACTAACACCTCCCCTAGTAATACACGGAGGTTTTCCAGCTTAAATTTAAAATTTGAAATATCTGAATCCAGTTTGTTTGGATCAGAACCGTCACCCGCAGAATGAAGCTCTCCGTCCTCATGTTCTGCAAATTGTGACGCAGTGTCTGACATGGCCCTAATATTATCAGCGCACTCTGTTCTCACCCCAGAGTGATCACGCTTACCTCTTAGTTCTGGTAATTTAGCCAAAACTTCAGTCATAACAGTAGCCATATCCTGTAATGTGATTTGTAATGGCCGCCCAGATGTACTCGGCGCTACAATATCACGCACCTCCCGAGCGGGAGATGCAGGTACTGACACGTGAGGCGAGTTAGTCGGCATAACTCTCCCCTCGTTGTTTGGTGAAATATGTTCAATTTGTACAGATTGACTTTTATTTAAAGTAGCATCAATACAGTTAGTACATAAATTTCTATTGGGCTCCACTTTGGCTTTAGCACATATAGCACAGATATCTTCCTCTGAATCAGACATGTTTAACACACTAGCAAATAAACTAGCAACTTGGAAATACTTTTCAAGTAATTTACTATAATATGAAAACGTACTGTGCCTATAAGAAGCACAGAAAAAGTTATGACAGTTGAAAATTAATAAACTGAAAAGTTATAGCATCAAATCTTTGTAAAAAACACAATTTTAGCAAAGGATTGCTCCCATTAGCAAAGGATAACTAACCCTGATAGCAGAAAAAAAAAAAAAAAAAAAAAAAATACAGAAATAAAAGTTTTTTGTTTTTTTTTATCACAGTCAACTACAATCTCACAGCTCTGCTGTGAGTGATTACCTCCCTCAAAACAAGTTTTGAAGACCCCTGAGTTCTGTAGAGATGAACCGGATCATGCAGGGAAGACAATAAACTTCTGACTGAATTTTTTGATGCGTAGCAAAAGCACCAAAAAAGGTCCCTCCCCCTCACACATAACAGTGAGAGAGATCAGTAAACTGTCATAAATTAAATAAAACGACTGCCAAGTGGAAAAAAATAGTGCCCAAAACATTTTTTCACCCAGTACCTCAGAAAATTAAACGATTTTACATGCCAGCAAAAAACGTTTAACATTAATAAATTGAGTGTTATTAAAAAGCCTGTTGCTAGTCCCTGCAAATTAGGCTAAAGTTTATGCATACAGTATAATTCCAGTGAAGTGCCATTCCCCAGAATACTGAAGTGTAAAATATACATACATGACAGCCTGATACCAGTTGCTGCTACTGCATTTAAGGCTGAGTTTACATTATATCGGTATGGCAGAATTTTCTCATCAATTCCATTGTCAGAAAATAATAAGCTGCTACATACCTCTTTGCAGATTAATCTGCCCGCTGTCCCCTGATCTGAAGTTTACCTCTCCTCAGATGGCCGAGAAACAGCAATATGATCTTAACTACTCCGGCTAAAATCATAGAAAAACTCAGGTAGATTCTTCTTCAAATTCTACCAGAGAAGGAATAACACACTCCGGTGCTATTATAAAATAACAAACTTTTGATTGAAGGTATGAAACTAAGTATAATCACCACAGTCCTCTCACACATCCTATCTATTCGTTGGGTGCAAGAGAATGACTGGTAATGGCAGTTAGGGGAGGAGCTATATAGCAGCTCTGCTGGGTGAATCCTCTTGCACTTCCTGTTGGGGAGGAGTTAATATCCCATAAGTAATGGATGATCCGTGGACTGGATACACTTAACAAGAGAAACACTGGATTTTTCCAGTAGTGAATACAAAGATACATAATTAATAATTAATAAATAAATACTATGGAAGAAAAGAGGGAGAACACAGGTGCATGTACGTATATATATACAGGGAGTGCAGAATTATTAGGCAAGTTGTATTTTTGAGGATTAATTTTATTATTGAACAACAACCATGTTCTCAATGAACCCAAAAAACTCATTAATATCAAAGCTGAATAGTTTTGGAAGTAGTTTTTAGTTTGTTTTTAGTTATAGCTATTTTAGGGGGATATCTGTGTGTGCAGGTGACTATTACTGTGCATAATTATTAGGCAACTTAACAAAAAACAAATATATACCCATTTCAATTATTTATTTTTACCAGTGAAACCAATATAACATCTCAACATTCACAAATATACATTTCTGACATTCAAAACAAAACAAAAACAAATCAGTGACCAATATAGCCACCTTTCTTTGCAAGGACACTCAAAAGCCTGCCAGCCATGGATTCTGTCAGTGTTTTGATCTGTTCACCATCAACATTGCGTGCAGCAGCAACCACAGCCTCCTAGACACTGTTCAGAGAGGTGTACTGTTTTCCCTCCTTGTAAATCTCACATTTGATGATGGACCACAGGTTCTCAATGGGGTTCAGATCAGGTGAACAAGGAGGCCATGTCATTAGATTTTCTTCTTTTATACCCTTTCTTGCCAGCCACGCTGTGGAGTACTTGGACGCGTGTGATGGAGCATTGTCCTGCATGAAAATCATGTTTTTCTTGAAGGATACAGACTTCTTCCTGTACCACTGCTTGAAGAAGGTGTCTTCCAGAAACTGGCAGTAGGACTGGGAGTTGAGCTTGACTCCATCCTCAACCCGAAAAGGCCCCACAAGCTCATCTTTGATGATACCAGCCCAAACCAGTACTCCACCTCCACCTTGCTGGCGTCTGAGTCGGACTGGAGCTCTCTGCCCTTTACCAATCCAGCCACGGGCCCATCCATCTGGCCCATCAAGACTCACTCTCATTTCATCGGTCCATAAAACCTTAGAAAAATCAGTCTTGAGATATTTCTTGGCCCAGTCTTGACGTTTCAGCTTGTGTGTCTTGTTCAGTGGTGGTCGTCTTTCAGCCTCTCTTACCTTGGCCATGTCTCTGAGTATTGCACACCTTGTGCTTTTGGGCACTCCAGTGATGTTGCAGCTCTGAAATATGGCCAAACTGGTGGCAAGTGGCATCTTGGCAGCTGCACGCTTGACTTTTCTCAGATCATGGGCAGTTATTTTGCGCCTTGGTTTTTCCACACGCTTCTTGCGACCCTGTTCACTATTTTGAATGAAACGCTTGATTGTTCAATGATCACGCTTCAGAAGCTTTGCAATTTTAAGAGTGCTGCATCCCTCTGCAAGATATCTCACTATTTTTGACTTTTCTGAGCCTGTCAAGTCCTTCTTTTGACCCATTTTGCCAAAGGAAAGGAAGTTGCCTAATAATTATGCACACCTGATATAGGGTGTTGATGTCATTAGACCACACCCCTTCTCATTACAAAGATGCACATCACCTAATATGCTTAATTGGTAGTAGGCTTTCGAGCCTATACAGCTTGGAGTAAGACAACATGCATAAAGAGGATGATGTGGTCAAAATACTCATTTGCCTAATAATTCTGCACTCCCTGTATATATATATATATATATATATATATATATATATATATATATATATATACAGGCTCAAACCTCAATTAATCTTCCTAAACATAGAAAAATATACACGTAGGAAAATATTAACATCATTACTCCCAATGGTTTATCAAGTCAAAGACAGAATTGATACCCTTAGGTAGGTGAGCCTGGAGAGTAAAGATCCAAAAAGCCTCTCTACGATAGAGAAGTTTGGTTCTGTCTCCAC
Source organism: Bombina bombina (assembly GCF_027579735.1). Taxonomy (NCBI): domain Eukaryota; kingdom Metazoa; phylum Chordata; class Amphibia; order Anura; family Bombinatoridae; genus Bombina; species Bombina bombina. The sequence continues at coordinate 750,723,814 of NC_069499.1, forward strand.
CATTTTGGTGGACACATGACACGTTCAATCACTTGCCATTTCAGGGTTTCAACATTCTTCGAATGTCTATTAATAAAATGACGTGCAAGAGCTGAACACTCCTTCTCATTGCTGATATTATTCAAATGTTCCCTTATCCTAGTTCTCACCATCCTGGTGGTGAGACCTACGTATTGCAAATTACAGTTAATACAGGTAATCAAATATACCACATATGGCATACTGCAATTGATACATTGTGATGTAATGTAGCTCTTGCCTGTAGCATAGGAAGACAAATTGGTATTTCTCTTGTAAGGTGTATCCAGTCCACGGATCATCCATTACTTGTGGGATATTCTCATTCCCAACAGGAAGGTGCAAGAGGACACCCACAGCAAAGCTGTTATATAGCTCCTCCCCTAACTGCCATATCCAGTCATTCTCTTGCAACTCTCAACACGCATGGAGGTAGTAAGAGAGAGTGGTGAAATATAGTTAGTTTTTTATCTTCAATCAAAAGTTTGTTATGTTAAATGGTACCGGAGTTGTACTATTTTATCCCAGGCAGTAAATAGAAGAAGAATCTGCCTGAGTTTTCTATGATCTTAGCAGGTTGTAACTAAGATCCATTGCTGTTCTCACATATGTCTGAGGAGAGAGGTAACTTCAGCGGGAGAATGGCGTGCAGGTTACTCTGCTATGAGGTATGTGCAGTTACAATTTTTTCTAGAAATGGAAAATGCTAGAAAATGCTGCTGATACCGGATTAATGTAAGTTAATCCTGAATACAGTGATTTAATAGCGACTGGTATCATGCTTACTCTCAGGGGTAATACCCATATAAAATTGCAATATAAAACGTTTGCTGGCATGTTTAATCATTTTTATATATGCTTTGGTGATAAAACTTTATTGGGGCCTAGTTTTTTTCCACATGGCTGGCTTAAATTTTGCCAAAAACAGTTTCCTGAGGCTTTCCACTGTTGTAGTATAAAAGTTACAGTTGTTGCAGTTAAAATTACAAACTGTGACATCCAGTTTCCCTCAGGAGTCACCTGTATGCTATAGGACATCTCTAAAGGGCTCAAAGGCTTTCCAAAGTCGTTTATTGGGGAAGGTAGGGCCACAGCAGGCTGTGGCAGTTTGTTGTGTCTGTTAAAAAAACGTCTATATCATTTTTTTGATCCGTTTTTTTAATTAAGGGGTTAATCATCCATTTGCAAGTGGGTGCAATGCTCTGTTAACTTATTACATACACTGTAAAAATTTCGTTTGATTTACTGCCTTTTTTCACTGTTTTTCAAATTTTGACAAAATTTGTTTCTCTTAAAGGCACAGTACCGTTTTTTATATTAGCTTGTTAACTTGATTTAAAGTGTTTTCCAAGCTTGCTAGTCTCATTGCTAGTCTGTACAAACATGTCTGACATAGAGGAAACTCCTTGTTCATTATGTTTAAAAGCCATGGTGTAACCCCCTCTTAGAATGTGTACCAAATGTACTGATTTCACTTTAAGCAATAAAGATCATATTCTGTCTTTAAAAAAATTTATCACCAGAGGAATCTGACGAGGGGGAAGTTATGCCGACTAACTCTCCCCACGTGTCAGATCCTTTGACTCCCGCTCAAGGGACTCACGCTCAAATGGCACCAAGTACATCTAGGGTCGCCCATAGCGATTACTTTACAAGACATGGCGGCAGTCATGGATAATACACTGTCAGCGGTATTAACCAGACTACCTGAATTTAGAGGTAAGCGAGATAGCTCTGGGGTTAGACGAAATGCAGAGCATACTGACGCTTTAAGAACCATGTCTGATACTGCCTCACAATATGCAGAAGCTGAGGAAGGAGAGCTTCAGTCAGTGGGTGATGTTTCTGACTAAGGGAAGATGATGCAACCTGATTCTGATATTTCTACATTTAAATTTAAGCTTGAACACCTCTGCGTGTTTCTCAGGGAGGTTTTAGCTGCTCTGAATGACTGTGATACAATTGCAGTGCCAGAGAAATTGTGTAGACTGGATAAATACTATGCAGTGCCGGTGTGTACTGATGTTTTTCCAAATACCTAAAAGGTTTACAGAAATTATTAATAAGGAATGGGATAGACCAGGTGTGATGTTCTCTTCCCCTCCTATTTTTAGAAAAATGTTTCCAATAGACGCCACCACACGGGACTTATGACAGACAGTTCCTAAGGTGGAGGGAGCAGTTTCTACTTTAGCAAAGCGTACTACTATCCCTGTCGAGGACAGTTGTGCTTTTTTAGATCCAATGGATAAAAAATTAGAAGGTTACCTTAAGAAAATGTTTATTCAATAAGGTTTTATCCTACAGCCCCTTGCATGCATTGCTCCTGTCACTGCTGCTGCGGCGTTCTGGTTTGAGTCTCTGGAAGAGGCTTTACAGGTAGAGACTCCATTGGATGACATACTTGGCAAGCTTAGAGCACTTAAGCTAGCCAATTCCTTTGTTTTCTGATGCCATTGTTCATTTGACTAAACTAACGGCTAAGAATTCTGGTTTTGCTATACAGGCGCGCAGGGCGCTATGGCTTAAATCATGGTCAGCTGACGTGACTTCAAATTCTAAGCTGCTTAACATTCCCTTCAAGGGGCAGACCCTATTCGGGCCTGGTTTGAAGGAGATTATTGCTGATATCACCGGAGGAAAAGGTCATGCCCTTCCTCAGGACAGGTCCAAATCAAGGGCCAAACAGTCTAATTTTCGTGCCTTTCGAAACTTCAAGGCAAGTGCGGCATCAACTTCCTCTAATGCAAACAAGAGGGAACTTTTGCTCAGTCCAAGACGGTCTGGAGACCAAACCAGACCTGGGGCAAAGGTAAGCAGGCCAAAAAGCCTGCTGCTGCCTCTAAGTCAGCATGAAGGAACGGCCCCCTATCCGGTAACGGATCTAGTAGGGGGCAGACTTTTGCTCTACGCCCAGGCGTTTGGCAAGAGATGTCCAGGATCCCTGGGTGTTGGAAATTATATCCCAGGGATATCTTCTGGACTTCAAAGCTTCCCCCCCAAAAGGGAGATTTCACCTCTCACAATTATCTGCAAACCAGATTAAGAGAGAGGCATTCTTACACTGTGTACGAGACCTCCTAGTTATGGGAGTGATCCATCCAGTTCCAAAAGAGGAACAGGGACAGGGTTTTTACTCAAATCTGTTTGTGGTTCCCAAAAAAGAGGGAACCTTCAGACCAATTTTGGATCTAAAGATCTTAAACAAATTCCTCAGAGTTCCATCATTCAAGATGGAAACTATTCGTACCATCCTACCTATGATCCAGGAGGGTTAATATATGACTACAGTGGATTTAAAGGATGCTTATCTTCACATTCCGATAACAAAGATCATCATCGGTTTCTCAGGTTTGCCTTTCTAGACAGGCATTACCAGTTTGTAGCTCTTATAGGAATGTGTAAATCTCCAGCGCCAATGAGTAATACTACTTTAGCTCCTATATGCAAGATCTCTTATAAAATAACAGAAAATAGTAGCTAAAAGGAGCACTGAGAGAACCTATAATAGGAGTCTCGGCTGGGTAGAGTCGAAGGGGGTTCCAATAAATACTATATGAACCAAACTTAAAAAATATACATATTTATTATAACAAAAAATATATAAAAAATATAAAAATGCAATGATATTAAGCATTAGCAAATCCTAAATTCCAATATATCCTGATCAAATATTCAAAGTGGTCTGAGTTACATTTGGTTTCAAGGATGTTAATCACAAGAGTTTGATAAACAGTGAGCAGAGGTGAAAAAATACAAAATGAAAAAATGCAATTGCTCAAAAGACAAAAAAGGTAAAAAAGTGAAAAATTGATAAAAAATAAAAATTTCAAAATATCAAAAAGATAAAAAAGTGAAATAGGTGTACACCTTCTAAAGTCTTAGTGCCATTATTCCTTGTGGATATTTGTGTGAAAAAATGTGGAGATGTGAAAGTTAATATAAAAAATGTGAAAGTTAATAAGAAAAGTCTCTTGGTGTGGAAATCCTAAAATCTTCTAGGTAACAGTATATATCCAATTTGTATCCTTATTGGAATGTTATTAATGGTAAATAGATCCTAATGTTCCTAATACTCCTTAGTCGAAATAACGGTTTTCACAATTTCTTCATTCTAAACAGAAAAAAATAAAAGTACATAGTGCAATATTGCTTTTCAAAAAAGATTGGTAATGAACTCACCAAATAGGGACCTGAGCCGTTGATACCAGTGTACAGTCTACGCGTTTCGATCCTACTGGATCTTTTTCAAGACTGGTCCACTGGACTTAGCCACATTTTGAAAAGCAATATTGCACTATGTACTTTTATTTTTTTCTGTTTAGAATGAAGAAATTGTGAAAAACGTTATTTCGACTAAGGAGTATTAGGAACATTAGGATCTATTTACCATTAATAACATTCCAATAAGGATACAAATTGGATATATACTGTTACCTAGAAGATTTTAGGATTTCCACACCAAGAGACTTTTCTTATTAACTTTCACATTTTTTATATTAACTTTCACATCTCCACATTTTTTCACACAAATATCCACAAGGAATAATGACACTAAGACTTTTTTATCTTTTTGATATTTTGAAATTTTTATTTTTTATAAATTTTTCACTTTTTTACCTTTTTTGTCTTTTGAGCAATTGCATTTTTTCATTTTGTATTTTTTCACCTCTGTTCACTGTTTATCAAACTCTTGTGATTAACATCCTTGAAACCAAATGTAACTCAGACCACTTTGAATATTTGATCAGGGTATATTGGAATTTAGGATTTGCTAATGCTTAATATCATTGCATTTTTATATTTTTTATATATTTTTTGTTATAATAAATATGTATATTTTTTAAGTTTGGTTCATATAGTATTTATTGGAACCACCTTCGACTCTACCCAGCCGAGAGTCCTATTATAGGTTCTCTCAGTGCTCCTTTTAGCTACTATTTTCAGTTTGTAGCTCTTCCCTTTGGATTAGCTACAGCCCCAAGAATCTTTACGAAGGTTATAGGGTCGCTTCTGGTGGTCCTAAGGCCGCGGGGCATAGCAGTGGCCCCTTATTTAGACGACATCCTGATACAGGTGTCAAACTTCCAAATTGCCAAGTCTCATATGGACGTAGTACTGGTATTTCTGAGATCGCATGAGTGGAAAGTGAACAAGGAAAAGAGTTCTCTATCCCCACTCACAAGAGTTTCCTTCCTAGGGACTCTGATAGATTCTGTAGAAATGAAAATTTATCTGACGGAGTCCAGGTTATAAAAGCTTCTAAATTCCTGCCGTGTTCTTCATTCCATTCCGCGCCCTTCGGTGGCTCAGTGCATGGAAGTAATCGGCTTAATGGTAGCGGCAATGGACATAGTGTCGTTTGCACGCCTACATCTCAGACCGCTGCAACTATGCATGCTCAGTCAGTGGAACGGGGATTACACAGATTTGTACCCTCTACTAAACTGGATCAAGAGACCAGGGATTCTCTTCTCTGGTGGCTATCTCGGATCCATCTGTCCAAAGGTATGACCTTTCGCAGGCCAGATTGGACATTTGTAACAACAGATGCCAGCCTTCTAGGTTGGGGTGCAGTCTGGAACTCCCTGAACGCTCAGGGATCGTGGACTCAGGAGGAGACACTCCTTCCAATAAATATTCTGGAAGAGCGATATTCAATGCTCTTCAGGCTTGGCCTCAGTTAGCAACTCTGAGGTACATCAGATTTCAGTCGGACAACATCACGACTGTGGCTTACATCAACCATCAAGGGGGAACAAGAAGTTCCCTAGCGATGTTAGAAGTCTCAAAGATAATTCGCTGGGCAGAGACTCACTCTTGTCACCTATCAGCTATCCATATCCCAGGTGTAGAGAACTGGGAGGCGGATTTTTTAAGTCGTCAGACTTTTCATCCGGGAGAGTGGGAACTCCATCCGGAGGTGTTTGCACAATTGATTCATCATTGGGGCAAACCAGAACTGGATCTCATGGCGTCTCGCTAGAATGCCAAGCTTCCTTGTTACGGATCCAGGTCCAGGGATCCCAAGGCGATGCTAATAGATGCTCTAGCAGCGCACTGGTCTTTCAACCTGGCTTATGTGTTTCCACCATTTCCTCTGCTCCCTCGACTGATTGCCAAGGTCAAGCAGGAGAGAGCATCAGTGATTTTGATAGCACCTGCGTGGCCACGCAGGACCTGGTATGCAGATCTGGTGGACATGTCATCCTTTCCACCATGGACTCTGCCTCTGAGACAGGACCTTCTACTTTAGGGTCCTTTCAACCATCCAAATCTAATTTCTCTGAGACTGACTGCCTGGAGATTGAACGCTTGATTTTATCAAAGCATGGCTTCTCCGAGTCAGTCATTGATACCTTAATACAGACACGAAAGCCTGTCACCAGGAAAATTTACCATAAAATATGGTGTACATATCTTTATTGGTGTGAATCCAAGGGTTAGGATTCCCAGGATATTATCTTTTCTCCAAGATGGTTTGGAAAAAGGATTGTCAGCTAGTTCCTTAAAAGGACAGATTTCTGCTCTGTCTATTCTTTTGCACAAGCGTCTGGCAGATGTTCCAGATGTTCAGGCATTTTGTCAGGCTTTGGTTAGAATCAAGCCTGTGTTTAAACCTGTTGCTCCCCCATGGAGCTTAAATTTGGTTCTTAAGGTTCTTCAAGGAGTTCCATTTGAACCTCTTCATTCCATAGATATCAAACTTTTATCTTGGAAAGTTCTGTTTTTGGTAGCTATTTCCTCGGCTCATAGAGTCTCTGAGTTATCTGCTTTACAATGTGATTCTCCTTATCTGATCTTCCATACGGATAAGGTAGTCCTGCGTACCAAACCTGGTTTTTACCTAAGGTGGTATCTAAAAGAATATCAATCAAGAGATTGTTGTTCCATCTTTGTGTCCTAATCCTTCTTCAAAGAGGGAACGTCTATTACACAATCTGGACGTGGTTCGTGCTTAAGTTTTGATAAAATAAGCCCAAAAGGTGTGAATTAATATATGTGGTGCCACTCACATATATTCAACCTAAATAAATTGATAAATAAAGTTCATATAAGTATATATGTATACTCTTCCTGGCACTCTTCAATCTTCTGTGTGGTCTCTCTTGATCCTCATAAAAAAGAAGAAATATGCCACATAGCGTAATTCTGTAATTTTGTTGCAATATAAAACTTGTGTCTGTGCAAATGGTTACTCACATGCGGTAGAGCTATAACCAAGCTCAGGTGGAAGCGCACACCCACTTTTATACTGTTGGGTAAAACAGATTCTTATCGTTCCTTGGCGCCTTCCTAAGTACCTGCACACCAATAAGGAGAGCAACAGTTACTGGACTTTCTGGGGGAGGTTGTGTGGTTCAGCTTCTACACTCCTTACCACGGTTTCTAGTATTCTGTTAAGCTCATATTGAGCAATTACTACACTGTATTGCCTATACTTATTATAAAAGGTGTTGTTAGCAGGTCTGGTGACGCTATTTTATATATTTTATATATGATGTTTTAATAAATTCATTTATCTGAACGACTAGAACAAGAATCTGTTTTACCCAACAGTATAAAAGTGGGTGTGCGCTTCCACCTGAGCTTGGTTATAGCTCTACCGCATGTGAGTAACCATTTGCACAGACACAAGTTTTATATTGCAACAAAATTACAGAATTACGCTATGTGGCATATTTCTTCTTTTTTATGAGGATCAAGAGAGACCACACAGAAGATTGAAGAGTGCCAGGAAGAGTATACATATCCTTATATGAACTTTATTTATCAATTTATTTAGGTTGAATATATGTGAGTGGCACCACATATATTAATTCACACCTTTTGGGCTTATTTTATCTTATCACATTTATTTCATCCATTTTCTTTTTGTGATACTTTGGTATTTGTTATTATATCATGCTTAAGTTTTACTTACAAGCTACTAAAGATTTTTTGTCAAACATCTGCTTTGTTTGTTGTCTACTCTGGACAGAGGAGAGGTCAAAAGGCTTCGGCAACCTCTCTTTCTTTTTAGCTAAGAAGCATAATCCGCTTAGCCTATGAGACTGCTGGCCAGCAGCCTCCTGAAAGGATTAAAGCTCATTCTACTAGAGCTGTGGCTTCCACTTGGGCCTTTAAAAATGAGGCTTCTGTTGAACAGATTTGCAAGGTGGCGACTTGGTCTTCGCTTCATACTTTTTCAAAATTCTACAAATTTGATACTTTTGCTTCTTCGGAGGCTATTTTTGGGAGAAAGGTTTTACAGGCAGTGGTACCTTCCGTTTAAGTACCTGCCTTGTCCCTCCCTTCATCCGTGTACTTTAGCTTTAGTATTGGTATCCCACAAGTAATGGATGATCCGTGGACTGGATACACCTTACAAGAGAAAACACAATTTATGCTTACCTGATAAATTTATTTCTCTTGTGGTGTATCCAGTCCACGGCCCGCCCTGTCATTTTAAGGCAGGTAATTTTTTCATTTAAACTACAGTCACCACTGCACCCTATGGTTTCTCCTTTCTCTGCGTGTTTTCGGTCGAGGAGTTAGGCAGTTAGGGGAGGAGCTATATAACAGCTTTGCTGTGGGTGTCCTCTTGCAACTTCCTGTTGGGAATGATAATATGCCACAAGTAATGGATGATCCGTGGACTGGATACACCACAAGAGAAATAAATTTATCAGGTAAGCATAAATTGTGTTTTATTTTAATGTGTTCACACGCCTTACATTTCAAATTTCCACACAAATGTTCCTTTATGCCTAAGCCATGAGCTCTTGGCTCCACTTTTGTCTGGCAACTGTATAGGGGATAAAATGTTCCCTAAAGTCAACCCTCTCCTATATGAGAAGCGACATCCATTTTAATTACATCCTTCAGTCTTTCATCAACTAGAAGGATGGGCAGATGTTTTTAAATTATGGAGCATACTTCCCTATATTGGTTACTAATGTTAGTTACAAAGTTTCATTAGTCTGGGATACCTCACTTCTCTTTGTCATCCCTTTGTCTTTGTCTCTTAGAAGGTCCTCTCTTTCACAGGCATCCGCCTGTGTCCTTACTTTTTTAATAACCCTATTCGAGTAACCCCTCTCTCTTCTTTTTATTTTTTTTTAAATCTCTTTATTTATATGTAAAGAACAGTAAATACATGAAAATCAAATTACATATCTTGCGCCACGCAGGGCCCAGCATACTGTATGGTACAAAGAACAAGAAAACACAAAAAGGGAAAATGAAACCAACACTGTAAAGATTTTATCTAAAAATCCACGAATTAAGGTATATCAATGTACAACATCTAAAACCAAATATATACCTGTTGGGTCCTTTCTTTCCCTCGAATTCCGATTGGCTGATAGGATTCTATCAGCCAATCGGAATTAAGGTAGGAATTTTCTGATTGGCTGATCGGAACAGCCAATAGAATGCGAGCTCAATCTGATTGGCTGATTGGATCAGCCAATCGGATTGAACTTGATTCTGATTGGCTGATTCCATCAGCCAATCAGAAAATTCCTACCTTAATTCCGATTGGCTGATAGAATCCTATCAGCCAATCGGAATTCGAGGGACGCCATCTTGGATGACGTCCCTTAAAGGAACCGTCATTCGTCGGGAGACATCGGAAGAAGAGGATGGATCCGCGTCGCCTGCTTCAAGATGGACCCGCTCCGCACCGGATGGAAGAAGATCGAAGATGCCGCTTGGAGAAGATGTTTGCCAGTCCGGATGTCCTCTTCTTGCCGGATAGGAGGAAGACTTTGGAGCCTCTTCTGGACCGGATTATGGATCGCCAACCCCCGCTTGGGTTGGATGAAGATCTTGGAGCCAGGACGGATCGGTGAACCTGGTATGGTGAAGACAAGGTAGGAAGATCTTCAGGGGCTTAGTGTTAGGTTTCTTTAAGGGGGTTTGGGTTAGATTAGGGGTATGTGGGTGGTGGGTTGTAATGTTGGGGGGGGGGTATTGTATGTTTTTTTTTACAGGCAAAAGAGCTGAAATTCTTGGGGCATGCCCCGCAAAGGGCCCTGTTCAGGGCTGGTAAGGTAAAAGAGCTTGTAACTTTTTTAATTTAGAATAGGGTAGGGAATTTTTTATTTTGGGGGGCTTTGTTATTTTATTAGGGGGCTTAGAGTAGGTGTAATTAGTTTAAAATTGTTGTAATATTTTTCTTATGTTTGTAAATATTTTTTTATTTTCTGTAACTTAGTTCTTTTTTATTTTTTGTACTTTAGCTAGTTTATTTAATTGTATTTATTTGTAGCAATTGTGTTTAATTTATTTATTGATAGTGTAGTGTTAGGTTAATTGTAGGTAATTGTAGGTAGTTTATTTAATTATTTTATTGATAGGGTAGTGTTAGGTTTAATTATAACTTAGGTTAGGATTTATTTTACAGGTAATTTTGTTATTATTTTAACTAGGTAACTATTAAATAGTTAATAACTATTTAATAGCTATTGTACCTGGTTAAAATAATTACAAATTTGCCTGTAAAATAAATATTAATCCTAAAATAGCTATAATATAATTATAATTTATATTGTAGCTATATTAGGGTTTATTTTACAGGTAAGTATTTAGCTTTAAATAGGAATAATTTATTTAATAAGAGTTAATTTATTTCGTTAGATGTAAATTATATTTAATTTAGGGGGGTGTTAGTGTTAGGGTTAGACTTAGCTTTAGGGGTTAATCCATTTATTAGAATAGCGGTGAGCTCCGATGGGAAGTTTAGGGGTTAATAATTGAAGGTAGGTGTCGGCGATGTTAGGGAGGGCAGATTAGGGGTTAATACTATTTATGATAGGGTTAGTGAGGCGGATTAGGGGTTAATAACTTTATTATAGTAGCGCTCAGGTCCGCTCGGCAGATTAGGGGTTAATAAGTGTAGGCAGGTGGAGGCGACGTTGTGGGGGGCAGATTAGGGGTTAATAAATATAACATAGGGGTCGGCGATGTTAGGGCAGCAGATTAGGGGTACATAGGGATAACGTAGGTGGCGGCGTTTTACGGAGCGGCAGATTAGGGGTTAAAAAAAATATGCAGGGGTCAGCGATAGCGGGGGCGGCAGATTAGGGGTTAATAAGTGTAAGGTTAGGGGTGTTTAGACTCGGGGTACATGCTAGGGTGTTAGGTGCAGACGTAGGAAGTGTTTCCCCATAGGAATCAATGGGGCTGCGTTAGGAGCTGAACGCTGCTTTTTTGCAGGTGTTAGGTTTTTTTTCAGCTCAAACAGCCCCATTGTTTCCTATGGGAGAATCGTGCACGAGCACGTTTTTGAGGCCGGCCGCGTCCGTAAGCAACTCTGGTATCGAGAGTTGCTTTTGCGGTAAAAATGCTCTACGCTCCTTTTTTGGAGCCTAACGCAGCATTTGTTTTAACTCTCGATACCAGAGTTAAATTTATGGTGCGGCCAGAAAAAAGCCCGCGGAGCGTTAACAGCCCTTTTACCGCCGAACTCTAAATCTAGGCCTAAGTGACTTCATCACTTCTTTTAGCTCTTTACTCAGATTTGAGTTTTTTCTTCTGATCTCACTATTCAATATGGTCAGTTCCCTTTCTACACTCTTGTGAAAGAGCTCCAAGGTGGACCCCCTACTATGTATTGGATAAGAGGAGGACTTACTTGTAAAGGTCCTTGTGATCCTACCACCTCTATAATCCTCCTCACTGGCCTTTAAAGATGTCTCTATAGGGGTATCCGTTGTGATATCCTCTAGATCCTGCAAACAGCAGATATCTTTAAAATCAAGAGCATCTCCCAAGGCTAGACCTAAGTCATCTGTATCTCTACTGTTATGATCAAATACCTCACTAACAGAAGTGGGGCACATAGAGGAATCCGGATCAGAAAAATGTCTCCTCAAAGTAAGATTTCTTACACATTTATTTAAATCTTCCAACGTCTCAAATAATTTAAAATTATCTACCGTAACAAAACCCAGGCCTAGGTTCAGTCATTTATATTCATTTGCTGACAACTCCTTTCCTGACACATTAATCACATTCCCTGCCAAGTATACCAAATTACCCTGTTCTGTGTATATGGTCTAAATGGGGGTGTTGGTTTTATGGTTCTTAGTAAATATCTGTTCTTTCCTCTCTGTCCTCTTTTGACCCCCCCCCCCCCCTTTGTTTCTTTCTTTGTCCAAGTGAAAAACCTGCTGCATGTTTTTTTGTTTATCCTCTTGCTCCCCAGACCTCTGACTGACCTCATTAGTATGTAACATATATTTCTTAGCTGGGTTCACATACCCTTTTTTATCTTTCCACTGCCTACTGTTTTGTGTTGCATAACTAATATGATCTGGTCTGTTTTGAACCTTTCCTCCTCTAGTGGAGCCTCTAAGCATGACACTCCTAGGTTGTTCCTGTAACACATTATGATAAGTATTAGAATTAGACCCATAACCCCACTTCTCCTTTGAAATAGGTAGAAAACTTTGATTTCCAGAACAGTCCTCATCAGTAAAGTCTCCTGATTCACAATTAACATTATCCTCCTCAAGAGACTCAGCTTCCGTTTTGGAAAAAGTCACTTTTTTGTGTTTATAAGATTTATTAGAGGGTCCTTTTTCAAACAGGGGATCAGTGGCAATGTCCTCCAACCTACCCCTCGACCTCCCTCTTCTACCTCTTCCTCTCAATCTCCTTGCTTGATTAAATGTCTGGACCTTTCCTTTTTCTTCCAGATGAATACCAGCCCCTTTTGTTAATCATCCGAGTTCCTGATGCACTTGGAATGCTTAATTTGGATAATTTCTGTCCTCACCTCCTCCACAGTGGTCTTTAAGATAACATCCATCTCTGCATACTGTGGACCCTCTGTGAATTCATCCAAGGTTAATTGTAGCTCCATTATCTTATCTCTTGTATTTGTCAGATCTTTTGTTTTATGCTTAATTATCAGCAGTAGGAGCCTTGTGGAACACTCATGTAACACATCGTTCCACTCTTTGATGAAGTCCTGGTCTTCCACATCAAATGTAGGATATGTTAAATCTCAGACCCCTTGGTAACATTTTCATTGAGTGGTAATGTTCAAGGGTCCACTTATCTAGTTTCAACCTTGTCTCTTTTATATCTAATACTTCCATTTCATAAACAGATATTCACTAAAAACAACAAAAACAACACCCAACACCCCCATAGATACCATATAAACAGAACAGGGTAATTTGGAATTCTTGGAAGGGAATGTGAATAATGTGTCAGGAAAGGAGTTGTCAGCAAATAAATATAAATGACTGAACCTAGGCCTGGGTTTTGTGCCGGATGATAATTTTAAATTATTTGAGACGGTGGAAGATTTAAATAAATTTGTTCGAAATCTTACTTTGAGGAGACATTTTTCTGATCCGGATTCCTCTACATGCCCCCCTTCTGTTAGTGAGGTATTTGATCATAACAGTAGAGATACAGATTGACTTAAGTCTAACCTTGGCAGATGCTCTTGATTTTAAAGATCTCTGCTGTTTGCAGAATCTAGAGGATATCAGAACAGATACCCCTATAGAGACATCTTCAAAGTGTGGAAATTCGAAATGTAAGGTGTGTGAACACATTAAAATACCAATTTTTCTTCCTGCGCTACAGGCAATTGCAGTATGACATATGTGGTATAGTTAATTACCTGTATTAACTGTAATTTGCAATACGTAGGTCTCACCACCAGGATGTTAAGAACTAGGCTAAGGGGACATTTTTATTGCTGTAATAAAACAGTTTTTGTTTTCCCGGATCCGTTGTGCAGCCTTTTTCCTTTTTATTAAAACATTTGAATAATATCAGCAATGAGAAGTGTTCAGCTCTTGTAAGTCATTTTATTAATACACATGCAAAGAATGTTGAAACCCTGAGATGGCAAGCAATTGAACGTGTAATGTGTCCACCAAGTGGTGGAGACAGAACCAAACTTCTCTATCGTAGAGAGGCTTTTTGGATCTTTACTCTCCAGACACACCTACCTGAGGGTTTCAATTCTGTCTTTGATCTGATAAACCATTGGGAGTAATGATGTTAATATTTTCCTATGTATATATTATTCTATGTTTAGTAAGACTAATTGAGATTTGAGCCTGTATATATATATATATATATATACGTACATGCACTACGATTTTTATTATCTCTATGACTATAAAAGTAGGTTGACAGAAACATGGGTCTATAATTTGAGCAATGTTGCATATTGGATTCTCTATTCTCCATTTGATATTGTATTTGGTCCAGCAGCACGCAACACTGTAGACCTCTGGTTCATGTGTACCTCATTTGTTACATTTGTAACGGCAGACAAAAGTGTTTTGTAGCGGTGGTATAAGGGTTAATTCTTTATGTCTATGAGTCTTATTATATGGGAGTTATATGGGAGTTAGTATTGAGGAGTAGTTCTCCTTTAAATAGCGTTATTTAGCAGATACATACACACCCCCTAGAAAGCCTTGAGGCTATTAGCCTTGAGGCTATTGGTGACTAGTTTTGCTATGTTTAGATAAGAGGTAGTGAATAGTCAATGTATGAATATCTATGATTACAGGGAGACCCGTAAAAGCGTCAGTGACGTCATACGGCCCCATGGTTGTAGCACCTGTGTGTTTTACTGGAGAGTGGAGAGCACCTTTTTGCTGGCCACTGTACTATGTTGTTGTGTGTTTTTTGCTTCAGTTTTAAGCCAACTTAATAAAGTTTCCTATTTTTAACCTACTGATTGGAGCCGGGCTGGATTTTGTGTAACCCAAGTGGAATAGAACTTCTGCAGTTTTAGAAGAGTCGATCTTTTGCTTACCAGATAAGTTCCTTTCCTTCCTGGAGGCAAAGACACCCCAAAGGCTTACATTTTCAGAAACTCTGCGCACAGAGGCAATAGCCAACAAAAAAATAACCTTCCAAGATAACAGTTTAATGTCAACAGTATGCATAGGCTCAAACGGAGCTTGCTGCAAAACACTAAGAAACACAGGTCTGATCCTAGCCAGAGCCTTAACAAGGGACTGCACAAACCCGGAAGCTTAGCCAATCTTTTGTGCAGTAACACCAACAGGGCCGATATCTGTCCCTTCAGGGAACTAGCAGATAGACCCTTCTCCTGTCCATCCTGGAGAAAAGATAAAATTCTGGCAACCTTAACCTTATGCCAGGAAAAACCATGCTCTTCACACCAGTACAAGTAAGTCCTCCACACTTTATGGTATATACAACGAGTAACTGGCTTACGAGCTTAAACCAGAGTGTCAATAACACTCTCAGAGAACCCTCTGTTGGCTAAGACTAAGCGTTCAATCTACATGCAGTCAGCCTCAGAGAATCTAGATTTTGATCAAAGAAGGGGCCCTGTATCAGCAGATCTCTGCGACATGGTAACCTCCACCGAGGAGATGAGGGCATCCCCACCAGATCCGCAAACCACATCCTTTGCCACCAATGGAGCAAGCAGAATCACTGATGCTCGCTCCTGCTTGATGCGAGCCACCACACGAGTGAGAAGTGGTAATGGAGGAAAAAGATATATGAGTCAGAGCCTCCATGGTAATGATAGGGAATCTATTAGTTCCGCCTGAAGATCCCTTGACCTCGACCCATACCTGGGTAGCTTGGAATTGAGGCGGGATGCCATGAGATCTATCTCCGGCATCCCCCACTCGCTGCATATCTCTGCAAACACCTCGGGGTGAAGAGACCATTCCCCTGGGTGAAATGATTGCCTACTGAGGAAGTCCACTTCCCAGTTGTCCACACCCGGAATGTGGATTGCTGACAGCATACATTTGTGAGTCTCCACCCACTCTAGTATCTGAGATACTTCTCTCATCACCAAGGAACTTCTTGTTCCCCCACGATGGTTGATATAGGCAACCAAGGTTATTTTGTCTGATTGGAATCTGATAAACTGGGATGAACCCAGAAGGGGCCAAGCCTTCAAGGCATTGAAGATTGCCCGGAAGTTTTAAAATATTGATCGGAAGGGAGGACTTCCACATACCTTGTACCTTCTTGGTACCCCAAACAACTCCCCAGCCGGCAAGGCTTGCATCCGTAGTCATAATCTCCCAGGACGGTCTCAAAAAGCACGTGCCTTGGGACAGATGATCCAGACAGAGCCACCAGGAGAGCGAGTCTCTTGACAGGCTGTCCAGCATGATCTGTTGAGACAGATCTGAATGGTCGCTGTTCCATTGTCTTAGCATGCATAGTTATAAGGGTCTGAGATGGAATCTGGAAAAAAGAATGATGCCATACAGGACACAATGAGTCTGATTACCTCCATACACTGAGCCACTGAGGGTCTCAAGGAGGCCTGGGAGGGCAAGACATGCAGAAGTTAGATTGCAATGTCTCTGATCTGTGAGGAATATTCTCATGGATATGGAGTCTATTATAGTTCCCAGAAAATTCACCCTTGTACTTGGAGTAAGAGAACTCTTTCCAAGTTTATCTTCCATTCATGTGATCGAAGAAGATTGAGACGGGACTTTGAATGTTCTTCAGCTACACGAAAAAATGGTGCCTGTACCAAGATATCGTCCAGGTAAGGCACTACTGCAATACCTTGTGTTCTGGCAAAGTAAATATACTTGGAGCAGTAGCTAGGCGAAACGGAAGAGCTATGAAATGGAAGTGCTGGTCCAGAAAAGCAAACCTCAGAAACTGAAAATGTTCCCTGTGAATCGGGACATAAAAGTATGCATCCTTCAGGTCTATTGTGGTCATAAACTGTCCTTCCTGAAACAGAGGAAAGATTGACCTATTGTCTCCATCTTGAAAGAGGGAACACTCAGAAACTTGTTTAGGCACTTTAGGTCCAGAATTGAACAAAAAGTTCCCTCCTTCTTTGGAACCACGAAAAGGTTTGAATAAAACCCCAAACCTCTTTCTGCTGTAGGTACCGGGACAATTACACCAAGAGAGGAGAGATCCTGTACGCAACCTAAGAAGGCAGCCCTCTTTTCTGGTCTTGTAGACAGACTGGAGAGTAGGACTCTGCCCCTGGGCGGATGAGAATTGAATCCTATTCTGTATCCTTGAGATACAACCTCCAGGACCCAAGGGTCCTGTACGTCCTGGAACCAAGTATCTGAAAAAAGAGGCAGTCTGCCCCCTTCTTGATCCGATCCTGGATCAGGGGCCGCCCCTTCAAGCCGATATGTTGTCGGTGGGCTTCTTGGTCTGTTTGGACTGAAGGAGGTTTAGAAACTAAAATCTATGACTCAGAAAGTTCACCCTCTGAAGCTACAGAGGTTAACTGATCCTCGGATAGCTGGGATATAGTAGCTAAATCCGACAGATATTTAGATGAGGAGAGCTATGTTTAACCTTTCTCTTGCATTTGTTAGAGCAAGGTAAGGCACTCAGGGCCGCAGACACAGTTGATTGTAACTGCACGGTAAAGTCTGCTGGAAAAAGCCCCCCTCCAGATGGAGGATTAGTTGAGCCGCAGGGAACTGCATGTGGAGCAGGTAATGTAGAAAGGGTAGTAATTTCTCAGGACACATATTCCTGAGAAGTAGACAGCTCAGAAGGGCTAATAGTGCTATGAGTATTAGCAGGTTTGTCTCTCTTCATATTATTAATCAGTACAGAAGGAGTGGAACCTTCTAATGTAGTATCAGAGTCCTCTATAGCTTTGTATATACCCACAGAAGGACAAACAAAAAGAAACGCTTTTATTTAAAAAACAGCACCTTAATACTCCCAATGGTTGGGGCACTCACCACCTCCTAGACCCAGACAGCTAACAGTGAAAACGCTCTCCTCAGGAGAGCAGCAGGATCTTAGGAAATGAAAGAAACCACATAAGGTCACGTGGTGCGTAAGACAGGACTTCCCCTGCTATGAAAAAGAGCACTACGCTATTATGAGCTGCACAAGACTTCAAAAACGAAAGTGAAACCTGTTTGTTCCAAGCCAAAAAACACAGTCTATGAGCCCAAAAAAACTCTCACATTAAGCAGATATAAATCTCTAACCTGTTTAAATAATCTCACTAAAGGAGATATTAACCCTTGATCCTATCAAGGTATAAAGGAGCCACACTGTGACCCTGTATAGCATTTTAAAGTGTATATATAAAAAATGGTCTTACCCTCCAGGATCCATGCTGTGGAACAGGCACACCCTCTCAAGTGTGACCGTCTTGCAGCAGCGCTTCTGACATGGACTTGAGTGTGTAACAGCAAGCAGTGAAACTCGTCAACACTGATTGCTCAGGAGCTGTTAGCGACAGTCTGGATGGGTTCGCAGAAAAACTTTCCCTGCATATCCAGACTCTAACTTTAATCAATACTCTCACTGAGAGGTTGACATGATTACTTAAAACTCCAGTCCTTTCTTGAAGGGAACATATCCATTACAGAACTAACAAAATCTTCTGACACTTCTCTGCCACCTCCTATAGTGACGAAAGGCAAAGAATGACTGGGGGATAAGGGAAGTTGGAGGGATATTTAAGCCTTTGGCTGGGGTGTCTTTGCCTCCTCCTGGTGGCCAGGTGTTGTATTTCCCAACAGTAAGGAATGAAGTTATGGACTCTCCCTGCCCTATGGAAGGAAGTATAGGTTTTCTAGTTCCTTATTAATTTAAAGAATAAAAAACAACTGTGAGACTTTTCTTTCCCCTTGGAATGGTAATCCTCCAGTTACACAAGAAATAATTGAGGGCAGACCAGAATGAAATTATTTATTTATTTTTTTAAAATGAAGAGATAAAAACCTGGTCTTAGAAACTGTGACTACTGACCATGATTTCAGCTACAAAGCCCTTCTAGAAAAGACAGCTAATATTAGACACAAAAGAACCCTCTCTCACTGACCATGAATGCATTACAATTACCGCCCTCCAAGAGGGCATCCAAAGGTATTGGCTTTATCAATTTCCCATGTCACACATATAATATTTATTTTAGAAAAAGCTGCGTATTGTCATGAAAGCCTCAAAAAACAATCCTAACCCAAACACATAATTACAAACCAGAGTACCGGGAGTAGAAAGCCGCCGCCAGTGAGAAAGGAATATTTTGTGTTGTGTCTCCTATAATAGTGGGGATAATTGTCCTTTTTGTATGAATGCCTCTGCTGTAATTAATTGTGCAATTATAAGATTTATGCCAGAGATAGTGGGAATTGATACAGTGTACATGTGTTTTCTTTATGTTTTTAATCGGCACTGTCAGTATATACCAGGTTATAAAAATTATTATTTATTATTATCTTAGCAGTTGCCAACCAATAAAATGTATATACAGTACATAACAATTAAAAATGTATATTTATTCCTTAGTTCTAGATTAGTTATCTCTATAGACACCTTGAAATATACTTCTGTAGAAACTAGATTATGAATCAATTATTCACGCTTATTACAATACCACAAATGGTTCTATAAAATTCCAATTAAGCCACCAGAAATTGTGTATTGTTAATGCAATAGTCAATTTATATGCCAATTAATCTGAGCTGAAATAACCTCTTATTTAGCCACAATAAAACAAGTTTTAAAATATATCACAATAGCTACAAATAACTTAATAAGCACCAGAGAAATGTAACTACAATAACCAATTTATATGAAATTTCACAATAGTAAAACTAACTTACAAATATAAAGTACAAATTCTTTTCTAGCAAATAAAATTATTTAGCATTAATGTAACTAGTTCTAAACTACACAGGACTATGAATATAAACTTAAAATACCGAATATGCTCTTTAAATTACCAGCTTCAATTAAACTGTAGCAACAATGAATGATTTTGCTTTAAAATATTAAATAATAGCCACTGTCATACGTTACCACATAACCGGATGAGAATTCAGCTTCCAGAGTTTCTTCTGGGTCATATAAGAAGGATTTAGTCCACTATTGCAAAGATACAGGCCTCAAATTGTTGTCTTTCTTATTCCAATTAAGTGTCCCAAAATTTGTAGAGAAGATACTTGGCACAAACCTGTGTGTTTCTCTCTCAGTCAAAAAGTTACGCCTCTTTGAGTCTGTTTTTTTTTGTCTAGTGTGTGTGGGCTGTTTAATCAAAGATATAACCCCTCCTTCTTTTCTTTAATCATTCCCACAATAATTTGATAGGCCTTTATCGAAGATTGTCACCCATTGGCCCTCGGAGCTGAACATATCATTGGTCCTGGAAACATATACGGCTAGATTACGAGTTTTTGTCGGTAATGGTGTGCGGTGCTAAAGAGCCTTTTTTTCTCACCGCTCACTTAAGACAACGCTGGTATTTCGAGTTTTCTGCAAGCTGGCGTTAGCCTCAGAAAAGTGATCGTAGAGCAGAAATTTAGCTCCAAATCTCACCTCAATACCAGCATTGCTTAAGTCAGCGGTAAGCTGGCTGAAAGTGCTCATGCGCGATTTCCCCATAGGAAACAATGGATCAGAATTGGCTGAAAAAAACCTAACACCTGCAAAAAAGCAGTGTTCAGCTCCTAACGCAGCCCCATTGTTTCCTATGGGGAAAGGAATATTATGTCTATACCTAACACCCTAACATGAACCCCGAGTCTAAACACCCCTAATCTTATACTTATGAACCCCTAATCTGCTGCTCCCAACATCGCTGAACCCTACATTTTATTTATTAACCCCTAATCTGCCCCCCCAACGTCGCCGCAACTATATTAAATGTATTAACCCCTAATCTGCCGCCGCCATTATAATAAATTTATTAACCCCCTAAACCTAAGTCTAACCCAAACCCTAACACCCCCCTAACTTAAATATAATTTAAATACATCTAAATCAATTTACTATAATTAACTAAATTATTCCTATTTAAAACGAAATACTTACCTGTAAAATAAACCCTAAGCTAGCTACAATATAACTAATAGTTACATTGTAGCCATGTTAGGATTTATTTTTATTTTACAGGCAACTTTGTATTTATTTTAACTAGGTAGAATAGTTATTAAATAGTTATTAACTATTTAATAGTTACCTAGTTAAAATAAGTACAAATTTACCTGTAAAATAAAACCTAACCTAAGCTACAATTACACCTAACACTACACTATCATTAAATTATTACATAAATTACCTACAATTAAATACAATTAAATTAAATAAACTAAAGTACGAAAAACAACAAACACTAAATTACAGAAAATAAAAAAATACGTTTTTTAGGCTAATTACACCTACTCTAATCCCCCTAATAAAATAAAAAAAGCCCCCCAAAATAATAAAATTCCCTACCCTATACTAAATTACAAATAGCCCTTAAAAGGGCCTTTTGCGGGACATTGCCCCAAAGTAATCAGCTCTTTTACCTGTTAAAAAAAATACAATACCCCCCCAACATTAAAACCCACCACCCACACACCCAACCCTACTCTAAAACCCACCCAATCCCCCCTTAATAAAACCTAACACTACCCCCTTGAAGATCTCCCTACCTTGAGCTGTCTTCACCCAGCCAGGCACAAGTGGACCTCCAGAGGGGCAGAAGTCTTCATCTGATCCGGCCAGAAGAGGACATCCAGACCAGCCGAAGTCTTCATCCAGGCGGCATCTTCTATCTTCTTCCATCCAGAGCGGAGCGGGTCCATCTTGAAGACATCCGACACGGAGCATCCTCTTCCATCCAACGGCAACTGAAGAATGAAGGTTCCTTTAAGTGACGTCATCCAAGATGGCGTCCCTTCAATTCCGATTGGCTAAAAGAATCCTATCAGCCAATCGGAATTTAGGTAGGAAAAATCCTATTGGCTAATTTAATCAGACAGCCAATAGAATTGAAGTTTAATCCTTTTGGCTGATCCAATCAGCCTATAGGATTTTTCCTACCTTAATTCCGATTGGCTGATCGGAATTGAAGGGATGCCATCTTGAATTGTAGGTAGTTTAGGTAATTAATTTAATGATAGTATAGTGTTAGGTGTAATTGCAATTTAGGTTAGGATTTATTGTACAGGTAAATTTTTTTTAACTAGGTACTGGTAGCTATTAAATAGTTAATAACTATTTAATAACTATTGTACCTAGTTAAAATAAATACAAAGTTGCCTGTAAAATAAATATAAATCCTAAAATGGCTACAATGTAACTATTAGTTATATTGTAGCTATTTAGAGTTTCTTTTACAGGTAAGTATTTAGTTTTAAATACAAAAAATGTAATTAATTATAGTAAATTTATTTAGATGTATTTAAATTAAATTTAAGTTAGGGGGGTGTTAGACTTAGGGTTAGATTTAGATTTAAGGGTTAATAACTTTATTATTGTGTCTGCGACATTGGGGGCGGCAGATTAGGGGTTAATAAATGTAGGTAGGTGGCGGTGATGTTAGGGCCAGCAGATTATGGGTTAATAAAATTTAACTAGTGTTTGCAAGGTGGGAGTGCGGCGGTTTAGGGGTTAATATATTTATTAAAGTGGCGGTGATGTCCGGTATAATATATTAGGGGTTAAAACATTTATTTAAGTGTTTGAGATTTTTGGGGGGCCTCGGTTTAGGGGTTAATAGGTAGCTTATGGGTGTTAGTGTACTTTTAGCACTTTAGTTTTATGTTACGGCGTTAGCCCATAAAACTCTTAACCACTGACTTTTAAATGCGGTAGGAGTCTGGACAGGAGAGGCTGTACCACTCACTTTTTCCTGCAATCGTAATACCGGCGTTAGGCAAATCCCATTAAAAAGATAGGATACGCAATTGACGTAAGGGAATTTGCGGTATGCGAAAATCGCGGAAAAAAGTGAGCGGTACACCTGTACCTGCCAGACTCGTAATACCAGCGGGCGTTAAAAAGCAGCATTGGGACACCTCAACGTTGCTTTTTAAGGCTAACGCAAGACTCGTAATCTAGGCGATAGTTATTTGATACTATAATTCCCTTTGGTTGTAATACCATTTTTATTCCATTGGAGGCAGCAGACAACCAGAAATGTAGTCTCATCATCAATACTGCTAACAGTTTAATATCTAACTTAAAGTGTTCATTAAATATATTGATAATTCCCAGTATTAATAAATTACATGTCCAATATGTATGGAACCATTTCACACCACTTACCCTGAGTATTTTCATACTAAACATGAGTATATTACTTATAGTATTTTAAAACGCATTCAAAAGTCATATTTTCTATGAAAGGATTTATAGTATAAACCAACAGTAAATTATATGTATATCTGACTTATTTAGAAACCTCATCCTCACACCAGGTTTCTCCCTGTAAGGCCCACCAGACTTCTGGAAAACAAAGAAAAATGTATTTATTTTTAAATAAATTGGTTAAACATTTTTAATTGAGTATATAGCTACTTATTCAATACATCAGACATTTATCCAACATAGTATAAGTAAGAGAGTCCCTCAAGTTTTTTAAGGACATCTAACGAATCTTTAACAAAGGAAGGTAAAATATCAAGGAAGGGTCTAAGGCAGTAATCAACATATTCAGAGATTTTTTCAGTAAGGGAGCCCATCCCAGATATAATAGGTTGCCCTGGTGGAGTTAGTTTATAGTGATGTCGCGAACCTAAAAATTTTGGTTCGCGAACGGCGGACTCGAACTTCCGCAACTGTTCGCAAACCGTCGAACCGGGCAAACTGCCATTGACTTCATTAGGCAGGCGAACTTTAAAACCCACAGGGACTCTTTCTGGCCACAATAGTGATGGAAAAGTTGTTTCAAGGGGACTAACACCTGGACTGTGGCATGCCGGAGGGGGATCCATGGCAAAACTCACACGGAAAATTACATAGTTGATGCAGATTCTGGTTTTAAGCCATAAAGGGCCTAAATCACCTAACATTCCTAATTTTTTTCGAATAACGTGCTTTAAAACATCAGGTATGATGTTGTATCGATCAGGTAGTGTAAGGGTTACGACCACTTGACAGTGACAGACCAAACTCCCTGTGTAACGCACCGCAAACAACTGCAAACAGTCCATTTGCACAACCACGAGATAGATAGATTTGATAGATAGATACATAGATTACATAGATCAAAAGATGCAAAATAGATATGATAGATACGAATTACATAGCTCAATAGATGCAATATACATTTGATAGATATGAATTACATAGATCAATAGATGCAATATACATTTGATAGATACGAATTACATCGATCAATAGATGCAATATACATTTGATAGAAACGAATTACATCGATCAATAGATGCAATATACATTTGATAGATACGAATTACATCAATCAATAGATGCAATATACATTTGATAGATACGAATTACATAGATCAATAGATGCAATATACATTTGATAGATACGAATTACATAGATTAAAAGATGCAATATACATTTGATAGATACGAATTATATAGATCAATAGATGCAATATACATTTGATAGATACGAATTACATAGATCAATAGATGCAATATACATTTGATAGATATGAATTACATAGATCAATAGATGCAATATACATTTGATAGATACGATTTACATAGATCAATAGATGCAATATACATTTGATAGATACGAATTACATAGATCAATAGATGCAATATACATTTGATAGATACGAATTGCATAGATCAATAGATGCAATATACATTTGATAGATACGATTGATAGTTACTCAATGGGGGATACAAAGGCGCGCTGTTATGGGCAAAAAGGAAATATATAAATGATTAAAGAAATATAGAATAATTCAACAAGTTTTTTTACAAACAAATAGTTACTTTCGGCTAGATTTAGAGTTTTGTCGGTAACGACCCGAAAAGCTAACGCAGGCTTTTTTCTGGCCGCACCATAAAAATAACTCTGGTATTGAGAGTCCACATAAAGGCTGCGTTAGGCTCCAAAAAAGGAGCGTAGAGCATATTTAACGCAGCTTCAACTCTCGATACCAGAGTTGCTTACGCAAGCGGCCAGCCTCAAAAACGTGCTCGTGCACAATTCCCCCATAGAAAACAATGGGGCTGTTTGAGCTGAAAAAAAACCTAACACCTGCAAAAAAGCCGCGTTCAGCTCCTAACGCAGCCCCATTGTTTGCTATGCGGAAACACTTCCTCTGTCTGCACCTAACACCCTAACATGTACCCCGAGTCTAAACACCCCTAACCTTATTAACCCCTAATCTGCCGCCCCCACTATTGCTGACCCCTGCATATTATTATTAACCCCTAATCTGCCGCTTCGTAAACCGCCGCTACTTACATTATCCCTATGTACCCCTAATCTGCTGCCCTAACACCGCCGACCCCTATATTATATTTATTAACCCCTAATCTTCCCCCCTCAACGTCGCCTCCACCTGCCTACACTTATTAACCCCTAATCTGCCGAGCGGACCGCACCGCTATTATTATTAAGTTATTAACCCCTAATCCGCCTCACTAACCCTATAATAAATAGTATTCACCCCTAATCTGCCCTCCCTAACATCGCCGACACCTAACTTCAATTATTAACCCCTAATCTGCCGACTGGAGCTCACCGCTATTCTAATAAATGTATTAACCCCTAAAGCTAAGTCTAACCCTAACACTAACACCCCCCTAAATTAAATATAATTTACATCTAACGAAATTAATTAACTCTTATTAAATAAATTATTCCTATTTAAAGCTAAATACTTACCTGTAAAATAAATCCTAATATAGCTACAATATAAATTATAATTATATTATAGCTATTTTAGGATTAATATTTATTTTACAGGTAACTTTGTATTTATTTTAACCAGGTACAATAGCTATTAAATAGTTAAGAACTATTTAATAGCTAAAATAGTTAAAATAATTACAAATTTACCTGTAAAATAAATCCTAACCTAAGTTACAATTAAACCTAACACTACACTATCAATAAATTAATTAAATAAAATACCTACAATTACCTACAATTAAACCTAACACTACACTATCAATAAATAAATTAAATACAATAGCTACAAATAACTACAATGAAATAAACTAACTAAAGTACAAAAAATAAAAAAGAACTAAGTTACAAAATATAAAAAAATATCTACAAACATAAGAAATATATTACAACAATTTTAAACTAATTACACCTACTCTAAGCCCCCTAATAAAATAACAAAGCCCCCCAAAATAAAAAAATGCCCTACCCTATTCTAGATTACTACAGTTCAAAGCTCTTTTACCTTACCAGCCCTGAACAGGGCCCTTTGCGGGGCATGCCCCAAGAAGTTCAGCTCTGTTGCCTGTAAAAAAAAACATACAATACCCCCCCCCAACATTACAACCCACCACCCACATACCCCTAATCTAACCCAAACCTCCCTTAAATAAACCTAACACTAAGCCCCTGAAGATCTCCCTACCTTGTCTTCACCTCACCGGGTTCAGCGATCGGTCCAGAAGAGGGTCCGAAGTCTTGATCCAAGCAGAGCAAGAAGAGGTCCGGCCATCAGCCAATCGGATTGAACTTGATTCTGATTGGCTGATTCCATCAGCCAATCAGAATATTCCTACCTTAATTCCGATTGGCTGATAGAATCCTATCAGCCAATCGGAATTCGAGGGACGCCATCTTGGATGACGTCATTTAAAGGAACCGTCATTCGTCGTTCAGTCGTCGGCCAGGATGGATGTTCCGCGTCGGAGGTCTTCAGGATCCTGCCGCTCCGCTCCGGATGGATGACCATAGAAGATCCCGCTTGGATGAAGACTTCAATCGGATGGAAGACCTCTTCTGCCCCGCTTGGATCAAGACTTCTACCGGATGGAGGACCTCTTCTTGCTCCGCTTGGATCAAGACTTCGGACCCTCTTCTGGACCGATCGCTGAACCCGGTGAGGTGAAGACAAGGTAGGGGGGTATTGTATGTTTTTTTTTACAGGCAAAAGAGCTGAACTTCTTGGGGCATGCCCCGCAAAGGGCCCTGTTCAGGGCTGGTAAGGTAAAAGAGCTTTGAATTGTAGTAATCTAGAATAGGGTAGGGCATTTTTTTATTTTGGGGGGCTTTGTTATTTTATTAGGGGGCTTAGAGTAGGTGTAATTAGTTTAAAATTGTTGTAATATATTTCTTATGTTTGTAAATATTTTTTTATTTTTTGTAACTTAGTTCTTTTTTATTTTTTGTACTTTAGTTAGTTTATTTCATTGTAGTTATTTGTAGCTATTGTATTTAATTAATTTATTGATAGTGTAGTGTTAGGTTTAATTGTAGGTAATTGTAGGTATTTTATTTAATTAATTTATTGATAGTGTAGTGTTAGGTTTAATTGTACCTTAGGTTAGGATTTATTTTACAGGTAAATTTGTAATTATTTTAACTATTTTAGCTATTAAATAGTTCTTAACTATTTAATAGCTATTGTACCTGGTTAAAATAAATACAAAGTTACCTGTAAAATAAATATTAATCCTAAAATAGCTATAATATAATTATAATTTATATTGTAGCTATATTAGGATTTATTTTACAGGTAAGTATTTAGCTTTAAATAGGAATAATTTATGTAATAAGAGTTAATTAATTTTGTTAGATGTAAATTATATTTAACTTAGGGGGGTGTTAGTGTTATGGTTAGACTTAGCTTTAGGGGTTAATACATTTATTAGAATAGCGGCGAGATTCGGTCGGCAGATTAGGGGTTAATAATTGAAGTTAGGTGTCGGCGATGTTAGGGAGGGCAGGTTAGGGGTTAATAAATATAATATAGGGGTCGACGGTGTTAGGGGCAGCAGATTAGGGGTACATAGCTATAATGTAGCTGGCGGCTCTTTGCGGTCGGCAGATTAGGGGTTAATTATTGTAGGTAGGTGGCGGCGACGTTGTGGGGGGCAGGTTAGGGGTTAATAAATATAATATAGGGGTCGGCAATGTTAGGGCAGCAGATTAGGGGTACATAGGGATAATGTAGCTGGCGGCGGCGTGCGGACGGCAGATTAGGGGTTAATAAGTGTAGGTAGCTGGCGGCGACGTTGTGGGGGGGCAGATTAGGGGTTAATAAATATAATATAGGGGTCGGCGGTGTTAGGGGCAGCAGATTAGGGGTACATAAGGATAACATAGGTGGCGGTCGGCAGATTAGGGGTTAAAAAAATTTAGTCGAGTTGCGGCGATGTGGGGGGACCTCGGTTTAGGGGTATATAGGTAGTTTATGGGTGTTAGTGTACTTTAGAGTACAGTAGTTAAGAGCTTTATGAACCGGCGTTAGCCCAGAAAGCTCTTAACTACTGACTTTTTTCCTGCGGCTGGAGTTTTGTCGTTAGATGTCTAACGCTCACTTCAGACACGACTCTAAATACCGGAGTTAGAAAAATCCCATTGAAAAGATAGGATACGCAATTGACGTAAGGAGATCTGCGGTATGGAAAAGTCGCGGCTGAAAAGTGAGCGTTAGACCCTTTTTTAATGACTCCAAATACCGGAGGTAGCCTAAAACCAGCGTTAGGAGCCTCTAACGCTGGTTTTCACGGCTACCGCCCAACTCTAAATCTAGGCCCATGTCTTTATCGAGTAAGTCTTACTCGGCTGATGGCTGAAAAACAACAATAGTTTGAGTCCGTTTTTTGAGGTGATCTTATTAGTTGGTGCTTTAATGAAGGCAGCTCCTCTTGTTCCCAGAGAGCGGGGATGTAGCTGTTAGAAAAGGAGATAGAGAGGGCGCCCTCTCTATCTCCTTTTCTAACGATTGATAGTTAGATAGATTTGATAGATAAATAGATAATTTGATAGATATATAATTTCCCAGACAGAGAATTACAAAGACGTGCAGTCTGTGACCCATGGTAAGGTTACTTCCTTTTGCACAATCGAGTACAGGTTGGGGTCAGGGATTGCCTTTTGTGCAAAGAAATTGTGGCCGGGTACGAATTATATAGATCAAAAGATGCAATATACATTTGATAGATACGAATTACATAGATCAATAGATGCAATATACATTTGATAGATACGAATTACATAGATCAAAAGATGCAATATGCATTTGATAGATACGAATTACATAGATCAAAAGATGCAATATACATTTGATGGATACGAATTACATGGATCAAAAGATGCAATATACATTTGATGGATACGAATAACATAGATCAAAAGATGCAATATACATTTGATAGATATGAATTACATACATCAAAAGATGCAATATACATTTGATAGATACGAATTACATACATCAAAAGATGCAATATAGATTTGATAGATATACGAAATACATGGATCAAAAGATGCAATATACATTTGATAGATACGAATTACATAGATCAATAGATCCAATATAAATTTGATAGATACGAATTACATAGATCAAAAGATGCAATATACATTTGATAGATACGAATTACATAGATCAATAGATGCAATATATATTTGATAGATACGATTGATAGTTAGATAGATTCGTTAGATAAATAGATAGATTTGATAGATATATAATTTCCCTGACAGAGAATTACAAGACGTGCGGTCTGGAACGCATGGTAAGGTTCCCAGAGGCAGTTGCGGTGCCAGGGGACGTGTATATGGCATGGATTTTCGGAACCGGGAGATGGAAAAAGATGCTTGGTCGGTCCTCCCGCTTCAAATTTGGGGCACTGCGCGTGCAATCTATTGTGCCACCAGATATGAGTGGTGTGTTAAGTAGTACTATTCTTAGCAGTTTAATACCTGTTACTCCCCCATTGGGGGCGGTGTATATGGCATGGATTTTAGGAACCGGGAGATGGAAAAAGATGCTTGGTTGGTCCTCCTACTTCAAATTTGGCCGAAACACAAGTGGCTGTCACAAAACAGTCCGGCCACGAGATATATATATTTGATAGATAGATACATAGATTACATAGATCAATAGATGCAATATACATTTGATAAATACCAATTGCATAGATCAAAAGATGCAATATACATTTGATAGATACGAATTACATAGATCAAAAGATGCAATTTACATTTGATAGATACGAATTACATAGATCAAAAGATGCAATATACATTTGATAGATACGAATTACATAGATCAAAAGATGCAATATACATTTGATAGATATGAATTACATGGATCAAAAAATGCAATATACATTTGATAGATACGAATTACATAGATCAATAGATGCAATATACATTTGATAGATACGAATTACATAGATCAATAGATGCAATATACATTTGATAGATGCGAATTACATAGATCAAAAGATGCAATATACATTTGATAGATACGAATTACATAGATCAAAAGATGCAATATACATTTGATAGATATGAATTACATAGATCAAAAGATGCAATATATATTTGATAGATACGAATTACATGGATCAAAAGATGCAATATACATTTGATAGATATGAATAACATAGATCAAAAGATGCAATATACATTTGATAGATACGAATTACATAGATCAAAAGATGCAATATACATTTGATAGATACGCATTACATGGATAAAAAGATGCAATATACATTTGATAGATACAAATTACATAGATCAATAGATGCAATATACATTTGATAGATACGAATTATATAGATCAATAGATGCAATATACATTTGATAGATACAAATTACATAGATCAAAAGATGCAATATACATTTGATAGATATATAATTTCCCTAACAGAGAATTACAAGACGTGCGGTCTGGGACACATGGTAAGGTTCAAAAGATAGATCAAACATAGATCAAAAGATGCAATATACATTTGATAGATACGAATTATATAGATCAATAGATGCAATATACATTTGATAGATACAAATTACATGGATCAAAAGATGCAATATACATTTGATAGATACGAATTACATAGATCAATAGATGCAATATACATTTGATAGATACGAATTACATAGATCAATAGATGCAATATACATTTGATAGATATGAATTACATAGATCAATAGATGCAATATACATTTGATAGATACGAAATACATAGATCAATAGATGCAATATACATTTGATAGATACGAATTACATACATCAATAGATGCAATATACATTTGATAGACACGAATTACATAGATCAAAAGATGCAATATACATTTGATAGATATGAATTACATAGATCAAAAGATGCAATATACATTTGATAGATACGAATTACATGGATCAAAAGATGCAATATACATTTGATAGATACGAATAACATAGATCAAAAGATGCAATATACATTTGATAGATACAAATTACATAGATCAAAAGATGCAATATACATTTGATAGATACGCATTACATGGATCAAAAGATGCAATATACTTTTGATAGATACGAATTACATAGATCAATAGATGCAATATACATTTGATAGATACGAATTATATAGATCAATATATGCAATATGCATTTGATAGATACGAATTACATAGATCAAAAGATGCAATATACATTTGATAGATACGAATTACATAGATCAATAGATGCAATATATATTTGATAGATACGATTGATAGTTAGATAGATTCGTTAGATAAATAAATAGATTTGATAGATATATAATTTCCCTAACAGAGAATTACAAGACGTGCGGTCTGGGACCCATGGTAAGGTTCCCAGAGGCAGTTGCGGTGCCAGGGGACGTGTATATGGCATGGATTTTTGGAACCGGGAGATGGAAAAAGATGCTTGGTCGGTCCTCCCGCTTCGCACTAGTTGGAAAGTGGGCCTGGCACACACGCTGGCAGGCAGGCAACTGCAATTAAATAACACTAGCAGACTGATGTAAAAGTTTTTTTTAAAAAAAATTTACACTAATGTTACAACAGATATGAGTGGTGGCACTGAGGATGGAAGTAGGCACAGTATATGCTGGGAGCCTGACACACAGGCTGGCACTAGTGGCAGGCTGCCCGGGCAACTAAAATTAAATAACACTAGCAGACTGATGTAAAAGTTTTTTTTGAAAAAAATTACACTAATGTTACAACAGATATGAGTGGTGGCACTGAGGATGGAAGTAGGCACAGTATATGCTGGGAGCCTGACACACAGGCTGGCACTAGTGGCAGGCTGGCCTGGCAACGAAAATTAAATAACACTAGCAGACTGATGTAAAAGTTTTTTTTTAAAAAAAGTTACACTAATGTTAAAACAGATATGAGTGGTGGCACTGAGGATGGAAGTAGGCTCAGTATATGCTGGGAGCCTGACACATAGGCTGGCACTAGTGGCAGGCTGGCCTGGCAACTAAAATTAAATAACACTAGCAGACTGATGTAAAAAAACATTTTTAGAAAAATTTACACTAATGTTACACCAGATATGAGTGGTGGCACTGAGGCTGGCAGTGGCAGGCTGGTCTGGCAACTGAAATTAGATTACACTAGCAGACTGATGTAAAAGGTTTTTTTTAAAAAAAATTACACTAATGTTACACCAGATATGAGTGGTGGCACAGAGCAATTAATCACAGTATATGCTGTGGGCCTGACATACAGGCCTGATGGAAAATTAAATTAGATTACACTAGCAAACTGATGTATAAGTTGTTGTTTTTTAATTTACACTAATGTTACACCAGATATGAGTGGTGGCACAGAGCAATTAATCACAGTATATGCTGTGGGCCTGACACACAGGCCTGATGGAAAATGAAATTAGATTACACTAGCAAACTAATGTAAAAGTTTTTTTTTTTTTTTAAATTTACACTAATGTTACACCAGATATGAGTGGTGGCACTGAGGATGGAAGTAGGCACAGTATATGCTGGGAGCCTGACACACAGGCTGGCACTAGTGGCAGGCTGGCCTGGCAACGAAAATTAAATTACACTAGCAGACTGATGTAAAAGTTTTTTTTTTAAAAAAAGTTACACTAATGTTAAAACAGATATGAGTGGTGGCACTGAGGATGGAAGTAGGGTCAGTATATGCTGGGAGCCTGACACATAGGCTGGCACTAGTGGCAGGCTGGCCTGGCAACTAAAATTAAATAACACTAGCAGACTGATGTAAAAAAACATTTTTAGAAAAATTTACACTAATGTTACACCAGATATGAGTGGTGGCACTGAGGCTGGCAGTGGCAGGCTGGTCTGGCAACTGAAATTAGATTACACTAGCAGACTGATGTAAAAGGTTTTTAAAAAAAAAAAATTACACTAATGTTACACCAGATATGAGTGGTGGCACAGAGCAATTAATCACAGTATATGCTGTGGGCCTGACATACAGGCCTGATGGAAAATTAAATTAGATTACACTAGCAAACTGATGTAAAAGTTTTTTTTTTTTTTAATTTACACTAATGTTACACCAGATATGAGTGGTGGCATAGAGCAATTAATCACAGTATATGCTGTGGGCCTGACACACAGGCCTGATGGAAAATGAAATTAGATTACACTAGCAAACTGATGTATAAGTTGTTTTTTTTTAATTTACACTAATGTTACACCAGATATGAGTGGTGGCACAGAGCAATTAATCACAGTATATGCTGTGGGCCTGACACACAGGCCTGATGGAAAATGAAATTAGATTACACTAGCAAACTAATGTAAAAGTTTTTTTTTTTTTTTAAATTTACACTAATGTTACACCAGATATGAGTGGTGGCACTGAGGATGGAAGTAGGCACAGTATATGCTGGGAGCCTGACACACAGGCTGGCACTAGTGGCAGGCTGGCCTGGCAACGAAAATTAAATTACACTAGCAGACTGATGTAAAAGTTTTTTTTTTTAAAAAAAGTTACACTAATGTTAAAACAGATATGAGTGGTGGCACTGAGGATGGAAGTAGGCTCAGTATATGCTGGGAGCCTGACACATAGGCTGGCACTAGTGGCAGGCTGGCCTGGCAACTAAAATTAAATAACACTAGCAGACTGATGTAAAAAAACATTTTTAGAAAAATTTACACTAATGTTACACCAGATATGAGTGGTGGCACTGAGGCTGGCAGTGGCAGGCTGGTCTGGCAACTGAAATTAGATTACACTAGCAGACTGATGTAAAAGGTTTTTTAAAAAAAAAATTACACTAATGTTACACCAGATATGAGTGGTGGCACAGAGCAATTAATCACAGTATATGCTGTGGGCCTGACATACAGGCCTGATGGAAAATGAAATTAGATTACACTAGCAAACTGATGTATAAGTTGTTTTTTTTTAATTTACACTAATGTTACACCAGATATGAGTGGTGGCACAGAGCAATTAATCACAGTATATGCTGTGGGCCTGACACACAGGCCTGATGGAAAATGAAATTAGATTACACTAGCAAACTAATGTAAAAGTTTTTTTTTTTTTTTAAATTTACACTAATGTTACACCAGATATGAGTGGTGGCACTGAGGATGGAAGTAGGCACAGTATATGCTGGGAGCCTGACACACAGGCTGGCACTAGTGGCAGGCTGGCCTGGCAACGAAAATTAAATTACACTAGCAGACTGATGTAAAAGTTTTTTTTTAAAAAAAAGTTACACTAATGTTAAAACAGATATGAGTGGTGGCACTGAGGATGGAAGTAGGGTCAGTATATGCTGGGAGCCTGACACATAGGCTGGCACTAGTGGCAGGCTGGCCTGGCAACTAAAATTAAATAACACTAGCAGACTGATGTAAAAAAACATTTTTAGAAAAATTTACACTAATGTTACACCAGATATGAGTGGTGGCACTGAGGCTGGCAGTGGCAGGCTGGTCTGGCAACTGAAATTAGATTACACTAGCAGACTGATGTAAAAGGTTTTTTTTAAAAAAAAATTACACTAATGTTACACCAGATATGAGTGGTGGCACAGAGCAATTAATCACAGTATATGCTGTGGGCCTGACATACAGGCCTGATGGAAAATTAAATTAGATTACACTAGCAAACTGATGTAAAAGTTTTTTTTTTTTTAAATTTACACTAATGTTACACCAGATATGAGTGGTGGCATAGAGCAATTAATCACAGTATATGCTGTGGGCCTGACACACAGGCCTGATGGAAAATGAAATTAGATTACACTAGCAAACTGATGTATAAGTTGTTTTTTTTTAATTTACACTAATGTTACACCAGATATGAGTGGTGGCACAGAGCAATTAATCACAGTATATGCTGTGGGCCTGACACACAGGCCTGATGGAAAATGAAATTAGATTACACTAGCAAACTAATGTAAAAGTTTTTTTTTTTTTTTTAATTTACACTAATGTTACACCAGATATGAGTGGTGGCACTGAGGATGGAAGTAGGCACAGTATATGCTGGGCCTGATGGAAAATGAAATTAGATTACACTAGCAAACTGATGTAAAAGTTTTTTTTTTTTTAATTTACACTAATGTTACACCAGATATGAGTGGTGGCATAGAGCAATTAATCACAGTATATGCTGTGGGCCTGACACACAGGCCTGATGGAAAATGAAATGAGATTACACTAGCAAACTAATGTAAAAGTTTTTTTTTTTTTTTAAATTTACACTAATGTTACACCAGATATGAGTGGTGGCACTGAGGATGGAAGTAGGCACAGTATATGCTGGGAGCCTGACACACAGGCTGGCACTAGTGGCAGGCTGGCCTGGCAACGAAAATTAAATTACACTAGCAGACTGATGTAAAAGGTTTTTTTTTAAAAAAAGTTACACTAATGTTAAAACAGATATGAGTGGTGGCACTGAGGATGGAAGTAGGCTCAGTATATGCTGGGAGCCTGACACATAGGCTGGCACTAGTGGCAGGCTGGCCTGGCAACTAAAATTAAATAACACTAGCAGACTGATGTAAAAAAACATTTTTAGAAAAATTTACACTAATGTTACACCAGATATGAGTGGTGGCACTGAGGCTGGCAGTGGCAGGCTGGTCTGGCAACTGAAATTAGATTACACTAGCAGACTGATGTAAAAGTTTTTTTAAAAAAAAAATTACACTAATGTTACACCAGATATGAGTGGTGGCACAGAGCAATTAATCACAGTATATGCTGTGGGCCTGACATACAGGCCTGATGGAAAATGAAATTAGATTACACTAGCAAACTGATGTAAAAGTTTTTTTTTTTTTAATTTACACTAATGTTACACCAGATATGAGTGGTGGCACAGAGCAATTAATCACAGTATATGCTGTGGGCCTGACACACAGGCCTGATGGAAAATGAAATTAGATTACACTAGCAAACTGATGTATAAGTTTTTTTTTTTTAATTTACACTAATGTTACACCAGATATGAGTGGTGGCACAGAGCAATTAATCACAGTATATGCTGTGGGCCTGACACACATGCCTGATGGAAAATGAAATTAGATTACACTAGCAAACTGATGTAAAAGTTTTTTTTTTTAATTTACACTGTTACACCAGATATGAGTGGTGGCAAGGAGCAATTAATCACAGTATATGCTGTGGGCCTGAGAAACAGGCCTGATGGAAAATGAAATTAGATTACACTAGCAAACTGATGTAAAAGTTTTTTTTTTTTAATTTACACTAATGTTACACCAGATATGAGTGGTGGCACAGAGCAATTAATCACAGTATATGCTGTGGGCCTGACACACAGGCCTGATGGAAAATGAAATTAGATTACACTAGCAAACTGATGTAAAAGTTTTTTTTTTTTTTTTAAATTTACACTAATGTTACACCAGATATGAGTGGTGGCACTGAGGATGGAAGTAGGCACAGTATATGCTGGGAGCCTGACACACAGGCTGGCACTAGTGGCAGGCTGGCCTGGCAATTAAAATTAAATAACACTAGCAGACTGATGTAAAAGGTTTTTTTTTTAAAAAAATTACACTAATGTTACAACAGATATGAG
Organism: Bombina bombina; assembly: GCF_027579735.1. Lineage (NCBI taxonomy): Eukaryota > Metazoa > Chordata > Amphibia > Anura > Bombinatoridae > Bombina > Bombina bombina. The sequence goes on from NC_069499.1 coordinate 750,760,517, forward strand.
TGGTGGCACTGAGGATGGAAGTAGGCACAGTATATACTGGGAGCCTGACACACAGGCTGGCACTAGTGGCAGGCTGGCCTGGCAACTAAAATTAAATAGCACTAGCAGACTCATGTAAAAAAACAGTTAAAAAAAAAATTTACACTAATGTTACACCAGATATGAGTGGTGGCACTGAGGCTGGCAGTGGCAGGCTGGCCTGGCAACTGAAATTAGATTACACTAGCAGACTGATGTAAAAGTTTTTTTAAATTTACACTAATGTTACACCAGATATGAGTGGTGGCACAGAGCAATTAATCACAGTATATGCTGTGGGCCTGACACACAGGCCTGATGGAAAATGAAATTAGATTACACTAGCAAACTGATGTATAAGTTGTTTTTTTTTTATTTACACTAATGTTACACCAGATATGAGTGGTGGCACAGAGCAATTAATCACAGTATATGCTGTGGGCCTGACACACAGGCCTGATGGAAAATGAAATTAGATTACACTAGCAAACTAATGTAAAAGTTTTTTTTTTTTTTTAAATTTACACTAATGTTACACCAGATATGAGTGGTGGCACTGAGGATGGAAGTAGGCACAGTATATGCTGGGAGCCTGACACACAGGCTGGCACTAGTGGCAGGCTGGCCTGGCAACGAAAATTAAATTACACTAGCAGACTGATGTAAAAGTTTTTTTTAAAAAAAAAGTTACACTAATGTTAAAACAGATATGAGTGGTGGCACAGAGCAATTAATCACAGTATATGCTGTGGGCCTGACACACAGGCCTGATGGAAAATGAAATTAGATTACACTAGCAAACTGATGTATAAGTTTTTTTTTTAATTTACACTAATGTTACACCAGATATGAGTGGTGGCACAGAGCAATTAATCACAGTATATGCTGTGGGCCTGACACACATGCCTGATGGAAAATGAAATTAGATTACACTAGCAAACTGATGTAAAAGTTTTTTTTTTTAATTTACACTGTTACACCAGATATGAGTGGTGGCACGGAGCAATTAATCACAGTATATGCTGTGGGCCTGAGAAACAGGCCTGATGGAAAATGAAATTAGATTACACTAGCAAACTGATGTAAAAGTTTTTTTTTTTTAATTTACACTAATGTTACACCAGATATGAGTGGTGGCACAGAGCAATTAATCACAGTATATGCTGTGGGCCTGACACACAGGCCTGATGGAAAATGAAATTAGATTACACTAGCAAACTGATGTAAAAGTTTTTTTTTTTTTTTAAATTTACACTAATGTTACACCAGATATGAGTGGTGGCACTGAGGATGGAAGTAGGCACAGTATATGCTGGGAGCCTGACACACAGGCTGGCACTAGTGGCAGGCTGGCCTGGCAACTAAAATTAAATAACACTAGCAGACTGATGTAAAAGGTTTTTTTTTAAAAAAAATTACACTAATGTTACAACAGATATGAGTGGTGGCACTGAGGATGGAAGTAGGCACAGTATATACTGGGAGCCTGACACACAGGCTGGCACTAGTGGCAGGCTGGCCTGGCAACTAAAATTAAATAGCACTAGCAGACTCATGTAAAAAAACAGTTAAAAAAAAAATTTACACTAATGTTACACCAGATATGAGTGGTGGCACTGAGGCTGGCAGTGGCAGGCTGGCCTGGCAACTGAAATTAGATTACACTAGCAGACTGATGTAAAAGTTTTTTTTTTTTTAATTTACACTAATGTTACACCAGATATGAGTGGTGGCACAGAGCAATTAATCACAGTATATGCTGTGGGCCTGACACACAGGCCTGATGGAAAATGAAATTAGATTACACTAGCAAACTGATGTATAAGTTTTTTTTTTTTAATTTACACTAATGTTACACCAGATATGAGTGGTGGCACAGAGCAATTAATCACAGTATATGCTGTGGGCCTGACACACATGCCTGATGGAAAATGAAATTAGATTACACTAGCAAACTGATGTAAAAGTTTTTTTTTTTAATTTACACTGTTACACCAGATATGAGTGGTGGCACGGAGCAATTAATCACAGTATATGCTGTGGGCCTGAGAAACAGGCCTGATGGAAAATGAAATTAGATTACACTAGCAAACTGATGTAAAAGTTTTTTTTTTTTAATTTACACTAATGTTACACCAGATATGAGTGGTGGCACAGAGCAATTAATCACAGTATATGCTGTGGGCCTGACACACAGGCCTGATGGAAAATGAAATTAGATTACACTAGCAAACTGATGTAAAAGTTTTTTGTTTTTTTTTAAATTTACACTAATGTTACATCAGATATGAGTGGTGGCACTGAGGATGGAAGTAGGCACAGTATATGCTGGGAGCCTGACACACAGGCTGGCACTAGTGGCAGGCTGGCCTGGCAACTAAAATTAAATAACACTAGCAGACTGATGTAAAAGGTTTTTTTTTTTAAAAAATTACACTAATGTTACAACAGATATGAGTGGTGGCACTGAGGATGGAAGTAGGCACAGTATATACTGGGAGCCTGACACACAGGCTGGCACTAGTGGCAGGCTGGCCTGGCAACTAAAATTAAATAGCACCAGCAGACTCATGTAAAAAAACAGTTAAAAAAATTTTTTACACTAATGTTACACCAGATATGAGTGGTGGCACTGAGGCTGGCAGTGGCAGGCTGGCCTGGCAACTGAAATTAGATTACACTAGCAGACTGATGTAAAAGTTTTTTTAAATTTACACTAATGTTACACCAGATATGAGTGGTGGCACAGAGCAATTAATCACAGTATATGCTGTGGGCCTGACACACAGGCCTGATGGAAAATGAAATTAGATTACACTAGCAAACTGATGTATAAGTTTTTTTTTTTTTATTTACACTAATGTTACACCAGATATGAGTGGTGGCACAGAGCAATTAATCACAGTATATGCTGTGGGCCTGACACACAGGCCTGATGGAAAATGAAATTAGATTACACTAGCAAACTAATGTAAAAGTTTTTTTTTTTTTTTAAATTTACACTAATGTTACACCAGATATGAGTGGTGGCACTGAGGATGGAAGTAGGCACAGTATATGCTGGGAGCCTGACACACAGGCTGGCACTAGTGGCAGGCTGGCCTGGCAACGAAAATTAAATTACACTAGCAGACTGATGTAAAAGTTTTTTTTAAAAAAAAAGTTACACTAATGTTAAAACAGATATGAGTGGTGGCACAGAGCAATTAATCACAGTATATGCTGTGGGCCTGACACACAGGCCTGATGGAAAATGAAATTAGATTACACTAGCAAACTGATGTATAAGTTTTTTTTTTAATTTACACTAATGTTACACCAGATATGAGTGGTGGCACAGAGCAATTAATCACAGTATATGCTGTGGGCCTGACACACATGCCTGATGGAAAATGAAATTAGATTACACTAGCAAACTGATGTAAAAGTTTTTTTTTTTAATTTACACTGTTACACCAGATATGAGTGGTGGCACGGAGCAATTAATCACAGTATATGCTGTGGGCCTGACACACAGGCCTGATGGAAAATGAAATTAGATTACACTAGCAAACTGATGTAAAAGTTTTTTTTTTTTTTTAAATTTACACTAATGTTACACCAGATATGAGTGGTGGCACTGAGGATGGAAGTAGGCACAGTATATGCTGGGAGCCTGACACACAGGCTGGCACTAGTGGCAGGCTGGCCTGGCAACTAAAATTAAATAACACTAGCAGACTGATGTAAAAGGTTTTTTTTTTAAAAAAATTACACTAATGTTACAACAGATATGAGTGGTGGCACTGAGGATGGAAGTAGGCACAGTATATACTGGGAGCCTGACACACAGGCTGGCACTAGTGGCAGGCTGGCCTGGCAACTAAAATTAAATAGCACTAGCAGACTCATGTAAAAAAACAGTTAAAAAAAAAAATTTACACTAATGTTACACCAGATATGAGTGGTGGCACTGAGGCTGGCAGTGGCAGGCTGGCCTGGCAACTGAAATTAGATTACACTAGCAGACTGATGTAAAAGTTTTTTTAAATTTACACTAATGTTACACCAGATATGAGTGGTGGCACAGAGCAATTAATCACAGTATATGCTGTGGGCCTGACACACAGGCCTGATGGAAAATGAAATTAGATTACACTAGCAAACTGATGTAAAAGTTTTTTTTTTTAAATTTACACTAATATTACACCAGATATGAGTGGTGGCACAGAGCAATTAATCACAGTATATGCTGTGAACCTGACACACAGGCCTGATGGAAAATGAAATTAGATTACATTAGCAAACTGATGTAAAAGTTTTTTTTTTTTAAATTTACACTAATGTTACACCAGATATGAGTGGTGGCAGTGAGCAAGTAGGCACAGTATATGCTGTGAGCCTCACACACAGGCTTACAGGCAGGCAAATGCAATTAGATAACAAAAAAACAAAAAAACGACTGAAGTTCTAGCCCTAAAAAGGACTTTTTGGGCTGAAGTTCTAGCCCTAACAAGGGCTTTTTGGGGTGCTGCAGAGATCAGATGAGTCCTTCAGGACTGTAGTGGACACTGAATACACTAGCCTAGCTATCAATTTCCCTATAAAATCACCAGCAGCAGCACTATCACTCCTCTCACTAAGAATGCAGGATCATAATGAATCTAAAATGGCTGCTGCCCAGGAGCTGGGAGGGTCTGGGAGGGAGTGTCTACTGCTGATTGGATGAAATATGTCTGCAGACTGTGAGATAAAGGGGCAAAGTTTCCTCAATGATGACGAATAGGGGGCGAATCGAACATCGCATATGTTCGCCAGCCGCGGTGAACGAGAACAAGCTAAGATCGCCGGGAACTGTTCTCCGGCAAACTGTTCACGACATCACTATTAGTTTACCCTTATGCAATTTTGGAATGGTATAAAAAGTAGGTGTTATGGGAAATGTAACTTTCAAAAAATCAAATTCTCTTTTATGAATTATGCCATGTTTAGATCTATAACCTAAAAGTGCTTTCCCCTCTTGGGCTGAATGAGAAAATTAACTGCATGTTTTTTGGGAGAATAAAGTCTTAAGTGCATTCTGTATGTCTGACTAAAATTATTTCCTAGTAAATATGAAATTGAATTATACTGGACAAGGTGGGGTTCATATCAGGGTCCCAAGAAATGAAAAGTCTCCTTAGGGCATTTTTCACATTTTTGACTGCCTGTTTTAACATTAATAGCATTTTTTTTAATGCATATATAAATGTTAGCATAAGAATTGCCATATAACATTAAAAGAGATTAAATTCTCAAAATAAAATGGAGTGTAATAATTACTTTCCATTTCAGATAATATTGTGAAACTAATTTAGATATATATTCAATATCAAAAGACATTTTCGTATCTGCACAGCTTCAAAGGGAGTGAATATAATACTGTATCTTTAAGAATCAAATTGTTCCACTTTGTGTACATGAGTGTACAATATTTTTCTTTTATTTGTGCAATTGTAACCAATTTATTTGTTACAAAATAGTTACCATTTTACCCCAAATATGAAAATAATTTAAAGGCTTCAAGATGGGAGGAGTTTTCCTCCGTTACTACTCTTTAAAAGAAAGGTTGAAGATCTTCACACATGTGATTGTGATTGGAGCCGGAAGAAGCCCCAGAGCCTTAGGGGTGAAACGCGCATAGCTGGCTGTAGTGTTTGTTAGAGCAGCTTAAGCAGATGCCACATTGTTGGGAGTAACCAGAGGATGTGTCAGGAGGCGCATCCACAACTTTACTCCTCATCACCTGCACAGGAATACTTTGAGGAGACGAACACACTAGGTTGGAATAGACTGAGTCTATCTATCCCTGATAGGTGTACCTAGGAGATGTGATACCACGATTGTGGGACTCCCCTTACCGCAAGTCTGACCGTTATGACGGATGCTATGTCTACAGTGAAATCGTATTCTGGATGGTATTCTGGATGGTAACAGTGAGTAATAGTTGAAGTGTGGGACTGCCACGATAACCCTTGACACAGCCTTGATTGCCTGAAGCTCTGATGTTGAGCGCATCTGCCACAGTCGAGGGCACTTGCAGTTTTGTTTGTACCCTGACACCTCTGACTATTTATTTTATATCTGCATATCGTCAATTGTCAACCTCATTACGGGACATTTACCCTTCTACCCATTGTGCTGGAATTTGTTATAATTGTTCCCTGTGCCTTTAACAGGATATTAAGACATTACTAATTGGGGACTGTTTTCTTTTTTGGAGAGCTCTCATTTTTTTATTTACCTATTGTTACTTATATATAAAACATTTTCCATACATCCATATTTATATGTATTTATATTATTTGTCCATAGTGCACTATGGTTTGAGGGTATATGCCTGTTCTTGATGCATAAAAATAGCTGCTTTTGTCTGATTCAATAAAAGCTAAACTTTCTCCCTTTTTGCTGTGAATTTATGATAGATACATTTGATATATTTTGCTATGCTTAGTATTTCTAGCCCTGGGAAACTTATCCAATTAATATTTGGGATTAGTATGTGCTGGATAGGAAAGGTTTTTACTTCTTTTAGATTAATTTTGATTATATTTCTTTCCCCTTGCACCTTTGGCATGTGAGTACTTTAGATACAGGACATCAAACTAGCCCTTAATGGGGAACACTGGTAATTGCTGACAACGCTCTCTTTTTTTATTGATATATATATATATATATATATATATATATATATATATATATTAACTTATATGAATTTAAACTCAATTCATTTCATATTCAATATTATCAAAACAGACAATCTCTCAGACTATTTACATTTACCATACTAAGGTATAAATATTTTGAAATGTATAATATAGGTTGTTTAAAATCCATAACTGTCTCCCCATGCCTGTAAGTGAATTTTGGCATATGTTCCTTCCAGACCAGGATGCGTATTGAGAATCTTCAAGGGGCTTTGTGATCTAACATTTGATTGCCAAGTAAGTGTTAATTACTATCTTCCTGAGGTTCTGTCAGCTTGTTCTGACCTACAGCACAGACTTGTGTCTCTGTCACCCCAGGGGTCTATGGTGATCTGATAGGAAATCTCATTTCACATCTTAGGCAGGAAACCTTTGAAGGCAGTGAGCTTGGGACAAATGTATGCTCTTCTGGGACAGGTCAGGCTTGTAATATGTATTTGAATATAGCTAGGGGGGTCTGTGTTACCCATTCCAGTATTTGCTCACAATGCAGCCAACAGTAATTTAACTGATACAAACAGCTTCATATATAAATTAACTCTTTGGTCTTATAATGTATAAATTATATATATTATAGATATCCTGACATTAATCCCCCTTCCAATTTTAAATATATAGGTAGGACACATGTATTTGAATTGGCTTAAAGTCAGTGGTACTTGGTGAGTGTACGGACAGTATGCATCATAGACATTCTTCTATGAAGGGAGTCTGTTATTTTTTAGTCCTCATGCTCGCTAGCTAGGCATCTTTAAACTACAATATTTCTTTAGTGCATTTGGGGATATGACACTTCATTCTCCCTCTATGACTTGTAGTTGGGATTTAGGATGGCACGCTCGCAACTGGTTAATATGAACTCATTTATCCATAAAAGTATAATTTTTTGGTATCCTTATTTTATAGGGAACTGGAGATATTTTGTTAGTAATGACAAAAGAACCCTTCCATGACAGAAGAAACTACTCCTTAACCTGATCTCTTCCAAAATTATAAAGATAAACTTTATCATTAAATTCATATTCTTTTTGGAAGTTTTGAGATCATAATAGGTTTTAGTGGCAGTTGCAGACTTCTCTATGTTCCTTTGAGCAAATGCAAAGGCATATTGCAGGTGCTTCCTTAAGTTCTCCACATATTGATGTTTATTGGCAGCATTTATTAAGCTCTGATCTGATGTACGGTACAATAGACGTTGATCATCAATTCAAAAGGTGACATTTTAGTAGCACTACTTGGAGTTGCTCTTAATGCCATCAGGATTAGAGGTAATTTTACATAACAGTCCTTACCTGTTTCACTTACAAACTTTTTGAGGATTTTCACAATGGAGTGGTTGTAACACTCTACACCACCACTAGAGGCAGCTCTGTATGCAATATGGAGCTTTCTTTTGACCCTTAGTATTTTACACATTTTGATCATCACTTCACTAGTGAAGTGGGTCCCCCGATCGGATTCAATTCTCTGGGGTAAACCAAATCTGGAAAACACGTGGTTGATGAGCAATGCTGCACATGTCTCAGCACTATTATTAGGTGCACTGATGCACTCTACCCATTTGGTGAATAGGCATGTCACTGTTAACATGTATTTGTTACCTCTTGATGACCTAGTTACTGGGCCAACAAAGTCAATTTGGATATCTGACTATGGCATTACCATCCCCCTTTTCTGCAATGGCGCTCTATGCATTGGCGCAGTGGGTTGGAACTGTGGACAGATTAAACACCCTTGACAGTAGGTTTGAACATCTTTCAACATGTGCGGCCAAAAGGTGTAGTCACGCAATATTTCATACGTTAATTTGGTACCACGATGGCCAGATGTGGGAGCATCATGGGCATGTTGAAGCATGAGACCTCTGAACTTGTAGGTACCACCCATTGGTGGATGCCTGTTTTGGAGGTTCTAATTAACAAACCATCCTGTAACTTGAATTGTGATTTGGATTTCATTAAGATTCTAAGATCTACCTTGCCAATACTGCCCTCTTTTGTAAGGGGGTTGTTTTCAGGATCTTCTGTGTTTTTAGAAGATACCTATAATGGGGTATTCTTTTTGACTAGTGATCAGGTCCTTACTAGGAGAATTCTGACTCAATTGTACCAGGTTAGGCTCACTTTGTTGTTTAGCCTGGTTTCTGGTAATGGCTTCTACCTGAATTGCACCCATTAAGTGGTCGATATTAAGGAGTTCTCCAGTTATGGCTCCTTGTTTGGCTAATGAATCTGCAAGATCATTTCATTGCCTTCCTTATCAGGACCTAGAATTCTGGAATGACCCTTTGTCTTTTTCCAGTGTATGGTTAAACCATTGGACACAACTAATTTATCAATTTCGCAGAACAACTTGCTATGTTTGACTGTTTTTTTGTTAGTTTTCTGCATGCCATTGGCAGGTATTCAACAAAACTGTCACGCACATAATTTGAGTCAGTAATGACCACAAATTCATGAATACCTTGTTCAATAGCCATTTCAATGGCTTTTAGAACATCAGTTAGTTCTGCTACTTGACTGGATCTTGGTCCAATGTTGAAACCTACAGAAATATTTGGGAATCCATTTGGCCAAATTTTACCAATGCCAGCGACTAATCTGCGCTCATTTTCAATAGTGGCATGGTAAGAACAACCATCAACATATACCCAAGGTAATGTCTGACACTGGTCCTCATTATATATTTTATATCAGGAAAAGCAATTGTTCCTCCAGGAAATCAATTTCTAATAACTCTTCCCCATGATCTTTAGCCCCTGTGCCGCTGGATTCTTTTTGTTTTGCTTATAGCGAATTTCTAAAGGCCAGCCTTGTAAGGAAAGAGTCCAAGCTGTTATGCGGCTATTAGACAGGTTCCCATCTCTTATTCTCTCACTTTGCAGATATAGCAACGGCTGGTGGTCCGTTTCTACAATAATTTTCTCGCCCTGTATGTAGCTGCTGAAATTTTGTAGAGCCCATACAGTAGATAAGAGGGATTTTTCGCAATCACTAAATTTTATTTCTACTGGGGATAAAGTTTTGCTCGCATAAGCAATGACTTTGCTTAAATTATCATGATTTTGGTATAAAACAGCACTCATGTTTATATCTATGTAACCTGTCTCTAAGTAGAAAGGTTTACCCCCTTCAGGGTACGATAAGCAAGGTGCTTGAGTGAGTTTTCTCTTCAGTTCTCTGATGGCTGTTTCTTGAACCTCACTCCAGTGCCATTTCACATCCTTCTTAAGAAGAAGTAGCAGTGGTTTAGCTAATTCTGCATAATTATCAATACATTTGCGAGAATAATTTGTCATACCCAGGAATGATCTTAATTCCTTTAAGTTAGTTGGGTTCTTAGAATTTATTATAGCTTCCATCTTTTTCTTCTGAGGATTTAACCCTTCAGAAGTAACTTCATGCCCCAAGAAGTTTAAACGAGTGCGACACCATTGAGCTTTTTGTAGGGATAATTTGACACATGCCCTTTTAAGTTGGCTGAGGACATGTTTAAGTTCTGTGATGTGTTTTTCAAAGTCTGAGCTTTTGATCAAAACATCATCAACATAGGATAACGTCCCCCTTCAGTGCATCAGGCATAGCCTTATGCATGAATACAGCAAATACATGTCCTGAATTTATGGATCCAAACGGGAGCCTTTGGAATGCATACTGGACCTTTTGGAAGGAAAACGCTAGCTTATATTGGTCCAATACCCCTGTGCACAATCAATGGCAGTGAATATTTTTGATGACTGCATCTGCGCTAGGCACTGGTCAATATATGGCACAGGCCATCCAGACATGTACACTCGTTTGTTTAGCTGTCTTAAGTCAGCACACAAATGCCATTGTCCATTGGGCTAAAGAACACCTAGAATAGGATTGTTATAAGAGCTGTGCACCTGTCTGATGATACCCCTTCCAGGTTCCTTATGATTTCTGCGAGAGAATCATATGAGGCTAAAGGAAGTCTGTATTGTTTGGATTCTTGTAATGTGCAGGTCTGTAGTCCCACAGTCATAAGAATCCCTAGCAAAAATATCCTTGTACTTCATCAGGAGTTCTCGTAGCTGTTGGCGTTCATCATCACTGGAACAGCCATTAGCTAAGGAGATTTGCTCTTCGACTATTTGCTGAAATCCTGAAAAGATTTCAGGCTGTCCTTTCTCATAGGCTTCTTCCAACCTAGAGGTGAGATCCCCTTAATTATAATTTACATTGCCGCCATGATTCTGGGTATTGGGGTATTCTTGCTCTTTGATCTGCTGATTAAATACTAGGGAGGCTTCTCCAATTTTCCTCTAAGCTGAAGGGATAAATAGACTGAATTGTAAACAATCCCTCTGGCATAGATGCAAAGGATTGTTCTATTAACTGTTCTTCAGATAAGTATCCTTCAGGTATTAGCCCAATTATATTATTCTGGAATCCAAAAGTGTACTAACTTGATTCCAGCGCATATCCTATGGTAGTTCCCTTGGATAAGGTGATATTCTGTGGGGTCATGTTATACACAATAACATGTATTGGAATAGTTCCAATATTTACCATAGGAGTATGGGTCATTGTTATGCCCAGATTTTGCATTCTATGGGATATGCATATTAGTGTGTCAGAAGTTTTTAATTTCTGACCTCTTTTTACCTGTAAGGATAAGAGGAATTTATCAGCCCCAGCAGGAATTACAACATCGTTAGACACCTGCATATTCACAGCATATAACATTTGCTGGTTTGATTTCAGGGCTACATTTTCATCCTGAAATACTTCAGTGTCCCCTTTAACCTGCTTCAGAGGCAAAGGTTAATCAAATCTATTTGTATGGTATATCTATGTAAGAGATCATTGCCAATGTATATATTTATTATGGGGATTATTTAAAACTAAAAACAGGTGTTTCGCTGATTTATTACCTATGGATATAGATAATAAACCTTTAGCTGTGACGTTATAGCTTTCAGACCTGTCATCCAGGCCATTGACACAGAGATCTTGGGGAGAAAGATATTTAATCACTTTAGGTTCAGCGATCTGCACTAATAAGCCTTCGATTATGTAGCTAGCTTCCTGTTTTAAGTTCAATTTGGCATACTTGGTTTTTCCAAGGTCATGCACTTGCATAGGAATAAATAGATCATCTTTAACTTTTTCAATTTCTGTGAGGAATTGAGAGTGATCTCCCACTTTAGGGGATTTAGGGTCCCCCTTGTGGAGAGATATGGTTAATACATCGCCGTCTAAGACAATATTAGCTATCTTTCCAGGCAAAATTTTAAAAATATTACCATCAGAGTCACTTAGGGGAATCTGATTATCCGTTTGTAGGATAGTGATTTCAGGTACAGAGTTATTCCTGAAATGAATCTCCACAGCATCTGGCTTCTCTTCTACTACAGTACAGTTATGTCTGGTGCGAGATATGAGATCACTCATAATTAATAGGCCTTTTTACTTGTGACCAAATTACATTATTTGACAGATATTGCTTATTATTTTCAACAGTACAGATTCATTTGATTCACTTCTAGTATCAGACATTATTATTTTGGCTTAGTATTTGGTTAAATTAAAACGCTAATACAATTTTGACCAACGGAGAAATTTTTTATTTTTTTTTAAATTAATTATTTTATTTTTTTATTTTTTTCTAGATAATAATTTCTATTTACTACAAATATATTATATCAATGTGATAAAGATAATAATCTTACAGCCATGCCTCCAGATTATATGTCGGTATATACCAGGTTACAAAATTATTATTTATTATTATCTTAGCAGTTGCCAACCAATAAAATGTATATACGTAACAATTAAAAAATGATATTTATTCCTTAGTTCTAGATTAGTTATCTCTATAGACACCTTGAAATATATTTATGTAGAAACTAGATTATGAATCAATTATTTACGCTTATTACAATACCATAAATGGTTCTATATAGTTCCAATTAAGCCACCAGAAATTGTGTATTGTTAATGCAATAGCCAATTTATATGCCAATTAAGCTGAGCTGAAATAACCTCTTATTTAGTCACAATAAAACAAGTTTTAAAATATATCACAATAGCTACAAATAACGTAATAAGCACTAGAGAAATTTAACTAAAATAACCAATTTATATGAAATTTCACAATAGTAAAACTAACTTACAAATGTAAAGTACAAATTATTTTCTAGCAAATAAAAATATTTAGCATTAATGTGACTAGTTCTAAACTACACAGGACTATGAATATAAACTTAAATACCGAATATGCTCTTTAAACTACCAGCTTAAATTAAACTGTAGCAGCAATGAATGCATTTGCTTTAAAATATTAAATTATAGTCACCGTCATACGTTACAATTTAACCGGATGAGAATTCAGCTTCCAGAGTTTCTTGTGGTTCATATAAGAAGGATTTATTCAACTATTGCAAGGATACAGGCCTCAAATTGTTGTTTTTCTTATTCCAAGAAAGTGTCCCAAAATTTGCACAGAAGATACTTGGCACAAACCTGTGTATTTCTCTCTCAGTCAAAAAGTTATGCCTTTATGGGGCATATGTATCAAGCTCTGAATGGAGCTTGATGCCCTGTGTTTCTGGTGAGCCTGCAGACTCGCCAGAAACAGCAGTTATGAAGCAGCGGTCACAAAGACCGCTGATCCATAACCTGTCCACCTACTCTGAGCAGGCGGACAGACATCGCCAGAAATCAACCCGATCGAGTACGATCGGGTTGATTGACACCCCCCTGATGGCGGCCCATTGGCCGCGAGTCTGCAGGGGGCGGCGCTGCACCAGCAGCTCTTGTGAGCTGCTGGTGCAATGCTGAATATGGCGAGCGTATTCCTCGCCATATTCAGTGAGGTCTGTCGGACCTGATCCGCACTGTCGGATCAGGTCCGACAGACCTTGATAACTAGAGGCCTTTGAGTCTGATTTTTTTTGTCTAGTGTGTGTGGGCTGTTTTATCAAAGATATAACCCCTACTTCTTTTCTTTAATCATTCCCACAAGAATTTGATAGGCCCTTACCGAAGCTTGTCTCCCATTGGCCCTCGGAGCTGAACATATCATTGGTCCCGGAAACATATGGTTATTTGATACTATAATTCCTTTTGGTTGTAATACCATTTTTATTCCATTGGGGGGCAGCAGACAATCAGAAATGCAGTGTCATCCTCAATACTGCTAACAGTTTAATATCTAACTTAAAGTGTTCATTAAATATATTGATAATTCCAGGGGGCGTGTCCAACCATTGACCAAGATGGCTGCTAGCTATGACTGAATATTGGAGCTGCTAAAACTGCTGTTTACCTCTCCTAAACCTCGCAGACCTTTTTCTTCCCAAGAGAATTGGGACAAGTATTGCTTGTGGAACAAATTTATGCGATTCTTATATATAAATGAAAAAAGGCAGACCTACATAGAGAAGGTACACAGCAGAGGCCTTGAAATGGCCTATACCTTCCTCTACACCCCCCCCCCACATATTTCTGATAAGTCAGTACACACAGCCGTTTGTGCTGAAGAATGACCACCTCCTACAGCAACTTATTCTGCCATTATACTTTCTAGCATTCCCCATAGAAGTCAATGGAGCAAAAAAAGTTTGGGGAAACCTAACACCTTACTCACGCTCTAACCTGATTGCATATTCTCAAGTGTGGTAACCCGACATGAAGATATAAATGTTGTTTAAAATTGCGTGGTGTATCTAAATTATGAAAGTTTAATTTTTTACCTTTCTCTCCCTTTAATACTATATGGCTAGTATAATAAATAATTTAGATCACATTAAGGGGAAAAATATAACATTACTGTATCACTTTAGCCAAGCTACAACACATTTCAGGATCTTTTTACAGATCCAGTGGGCTGACGAAACACCAACATTGAGACAAGTAAATTGCAAAAGTGAATATTTCTTGATCACTGTGCAAAATGTACTGTTTCCTTTTGTTTATTGTGCTGCTGATAAAAATCTGACCCAATATTAAACTGCCAATTCTATGGTGCAAAGATTTGTCATTGCTGATCCTATCAATTTCATGTCAGGATGGTTGAGAAAAAGGCTGCAGGTTTCAATATCTCTGAAAAGAGAAATTAACACTATGGCCTAGATTTAGAGTTGGACGGTAGCCGTCAAAACCAGCGTTAGAGGCTCCTAACGCTGGTTTTTACCGCCCTCTGGTATTTGGAGCCAGTCATTAAAGGGTCTAACACTCACTTTACAGCCGCGACTTTTCCATACCGCAGATCCCCTTACGTCAATTGCGTATCCTATCTTTTCAATGGGATCTTTCTAATGCTGGTATTTAGAGTCGTGGCTGAAGTGAGCGTTAGAAATCTAACGACAAAACTCCAGCCGCAGAAAAAGTCAGTAGTTAAGAGCTTTCTGGG
Organism: Bombina bombina; assembly: GCF_027579735.1. Taxonomy (NCBI): domain Eukaryota; kingdom Metazoa; phylum Chordata; class Amphibia; order Anura; family Bombinatoridae; genus Bombina; species Bombina bombina. The sequence goes on from NC_069499.1 coordinate 750,775,639, forward strand.
CTAACGCCGGTTCATAAAGCTCTTAACTACTGTGCTCTAAAGTACACTAACACCCATAAACTACCTATGTACCCCTAAACCGAGGTCCCCCCACATCGCCGCCACTATATTTCAATTTTTTAAGCCCTAATCTTCCGCTCCGTACACTGCCGCCAACTACGTTATCCCTATGTACCCCTAATCTGCTGCCCCTAACACCGCCGACCCCTATATTATATTTATTAACCCCTAATCTGCCCCCCACAACGTTGCCTCCACTTATTAACCCCTAATCTGCCGACCGGACCGCGCCGCTATTATAATAAAGTTATTAACCCCTAATCCGCCTCACTCACGCCTCAATAACCCTATAATAAATAGTATTAACCCCTAATCTGCCCTCCCTAACATCGCCGACACCTAACTTCAAGCATTAACCCCTAATCTGCCGACCGGAGCTCACCGCTATTCTAATAAATTTTTTAACCCCTAAAGCTAATTCTAACCCTAACCCTAACCCTAACACCCCCCTAACTTAAATATAATTTAAATCTAACGAAATAAATTAACTCTTATTAAATAAATTATTCCTATTTAAAGCTAAATACTTACCTGTAAAATAAACCCTAATATAGCTACAATATAAATTATAATTATATTGTAGCTATTTTAGGATTTATATTTATTTAACAGGTAACTTTGTAATTATTTTAACCAGGTACAATAGCTATTAAATAGTTAATAACTATTTAATAGTTACCTAGTTAAAATAATTACTAAATTACCTGTAAAATAAATCCTAACCTAAGTTACAATTAAACCTAACACTACACTATCAATAAATAAATTAAATAAAATACCTCCAATTACCTACAATTAAACCTAACACTACACTATCAATACATTAATTAAATAACTACAATTAAATAAACTAACTAAAGTACAAAAAATAAAAAAGAACTAAGTTACAAAAAATAAAAAAATATTTACAAACATTAGAAAAATATTACAACAATTTTAAACTAATTACACCTACTCTAAGCCCCCTAATAAAATAACAAAGCCCCCCAAAATAAAAAAATGCCCTACCCTATTCTAAATTAAAAAAGTTCAAAGCTCTTTTATCTTACCAGCCCTTAAAAGGACCTTTTGTGGGGCATGCCCCAAAGAATTCAGCTCTTTTGCCTGTAAAAAAAAACATACAATACCCCCCCCAACATTACAACCCACCACCCACATACCCCTAATATAACCCAAACCCCCCTTAAATAAACCTAACACTAAGCCCCTGAAAATCTTCCTACCTTATCTTCACCTCGCCGGGTATCACCGATCGGTCCTGGCTCCGAAATCTTCATCCAACCCAAGCGGGGGCTGGCGATCCATAATCCTGTGGCTGAAGAGGTCCAAAAGAGGCTCCAAAGTCTTCATCCTATCCGGGAAGAAGAGGCGATCCAGACCGGCAACAATCTTGATCCAAGCGGCATCTTCTATCTTCATCCGATGAGGAACGGCTCCATCGTGAAGACCTCCAGCGCGGATCAATCTTCTTCCTCCGACGTCCAACTGAAGAATGATGGTTCCTTTAAGGGACGTCATCCAAGATGGCGTCCCTCGAATTCCGATTGGCTGATAGGATTCTATCAGCCAATCGGAATTAAGGTAGGAAAATTCTGATTGGCTGATGGAATCAGCCAATCAGAATCAAGTTCAATCCGATTGGCTGATCCAATCAGCCAATCGGATTGAGCTCGCATTCTATTGGCTGTTCCGATCAGCCAATCGGAATTCGAGGGACGCCATCTTGGATGACGTCCCTTAAAGGAACCGTCATTCTTCAGTTGGACGTCGGAGGAAGAAGATTGATCCGCTCTGGAGGTCTTCACGATGGAGCCGTTCCTCATCGGATGAAGATAGAAGATGCCGCTTGGATCAAGATGGTTGCCGGTCTGGATCGCCTCTTCTTCCCGGAAAGGATGAAGACTTTGAGCCTCTTCTGGACCTCTTCAGCCGCAGGATTATGGATCGCCAGCCCCCGCTTGGGTTGGATGAAGATTTCGGAGCCAGGACCGATCGGTGATACCCGGCGAGGTGAAGATAAGGTAGAAAGAGCTTCAGGGGCTTAGTGCTAGGTTTATTTAAGGGGGGTTTGGGTTAGATTAGGGGTATGTGGGTGGTGGGTTGTAATGTTGGGGGGGGGTATTGTATGTTTTTTTTTACAGGCAAAAGAGCTGAATTCTTTGGGGCATGCCCCACAAAAGGTCCTTTTAAGGGCTGGTAAGGTAAAAGAGCTTTGAACTTTTTTAATTTAGAATATGGTAGGGCATTTATTTATTTATTTTGGGGGGCTTTGTTATTTTATTAGGGGGCTTAGAGTAGGTGTAATTAGTTTAAAATTGTTGTAATATTTTTCTAATGTTTGTAAATATTTTTTTATTTTTTGTAACTTAGTTCTTTTTTATTTTTTGTACTTTAGTTAATTTATTTCATTGTATTTATTTGTAGATATTGTATTTAATTAATTTATTGATAGTGTAGTGTTAGGTTTAATTGTAAATAATTGTAGGTATTTTATTTAATTAATTTATTGATAGTGTAGTGTTAGGTTTAATTGTAAATAATTGTAGGTATTTTATTTAATTAATTTATTGATAGTGTAGTGTTAGGTTTAATTGTAACTTAGGTTAGGATTTATTTTACAGGTAATTTTGTAATTATTTTAACTATTTTAGCTATTAAATAGTTCTTAACTATTTAATAGCTATTGTACCTGGTTAAAATAAATACAAAGTTACCTGTAAAATAAATATAAATCCTAAAATAGCTATAATATAATTATAATTTATATTGTAGCTATATTAGGGTTTATTTTACAGGTAAATATTTAGCTTTAAATAGGAATAATTTATTTAATGAGTTAATTTATTTCGTTAGATTTAAATTATATTTAACTTAGGGGGGTGTTAGGGTTAGACTTAGCTTTAGGGGTTAATCCATTTATTACAGTAGCAGCGAGATTCGGTCGTCAGATTAGGGGTTAATAATTGAAGTTAGGTGTCGGCGATGTTAGGGAGGGCAGATTAGGGGTTAATTCTATTTATTATAGGGTTATTGAGGCGGGAGTGAGGCGGATTAGGGGTTAATAACTTTATTATAGTAGCGGTGCTGTCCACTCGGCAGATTAGGGGTTAATAAGTGTAGGCAGGTGGAGGCGACATTGTGGGGGGCAAATTAGGGGTTAATAAATATAATATAGGGGTCGGCAGTGTTAGGGGCAGCAGATTAGGGGTACACAGGGATAATGTAGGTAGCGGCGGTTTACGGAGCGGCAGATTAGGGGTTAAAAAAAATATGCAGGTGTCAGCGATAGCGGGGGCGGCAGATTAAGGGTTAATAAGTGTAAGGTTAGGGGTGTTTAGACTCGGGGTTCATGTTAGGGTGTTAGGTGCAGACATAGGAAGTGTTTCCCCATAGGAAACAATGGGGCTGCGTTAGGAGCTGAACGCTGCTTTTTTGCAGGTGTTAGGTTTTTTTTCAGCTCAAATGGCCCCATTGTTTTCTATGGGGGAATCGTGCAAGAGCACGTTTTTGAAGCTGGCCGTGTCCGTAAGCACCGCTGGTATCTAGAGTTGCAGTGGCATTAAATTATGCTCTACGCTCCCTTTTTGGAGCCTAACGCACTGAAAACCCAGCCATTCTGTGAACTCTAAATACCAGCGGTATTTAAAAGGTGCGGGGGGAAAAAAGCATGCATAGCTAACGCACCCCTTTGGCCGCAGAACTCTAAATCTAGGCCTATGAAAATTCACAAAATCAATTGGAGAATCCAAGGGTCTGCAATAATATGGGACCAAGTGGGATACAAATTGGCCAAGAGTTGAAAATAGATAAGGATAAAAAGGAATGGAAATAGATAAATATATTTTATGAATTTAATTATATATGTAAATAATACACAACACAACTTGTACTGAGCAGCAAAGAAAAAAGAGGAGCATTGGCCACTGTATGGACTGTTTATGGATGATACCATGCGGTTCCTATTGGCTAGTGTCTGCTGTGCCAGTGTTGAATGGCCTCTTACTGTTCTCTTTTCTTATGCTTATCTCTGTATGTTTTACTGTCTTTATTAAAGGGACACTCAAGATAAAATATTTTTTTATGATTCATATAGAGCGTACCGTTTTAAGACACTTTACAATTTACTTCCATTATCAAATTTTGCACAGACTTTTTATATGCACACTTTCTGGGGGAAAAGATCCTACTGAGCATGTGTACAAGCTCACAGGGTATACATTTACTACTCTGTGATTAGCTGATGTCTGTCACATGAAAAAGGGGGCCAGAAAATGGGTGGAAAAAAATAAAATTTGTTAAGACAAAAATCTACTTCTTATTTGAAATTCACAGTAGTTGTTAATTCATTGTCTTTTTATTATGCACTTGTTTATTATGCAATTCTACTGCATTGTGTTGTCCTTTAACTGGTTGTGATTGTTTTTTCTTTTATTAATAAATGCTGCATGTAGTTAAGGAAGATTTAGGCAAAATATGAATTTCTCTCTCTAACACAGAGCTGGAGCAGCATATTCCTGTGTTAGTCTAGGGCATGATTGCCATGGTATGTAATTGGCTGTACTGCCTGTCTTTGATAAACAAAGAAAAAAACATTTAAGTGGTAACTGTTTGAGGAGAACTCATAAACGCCTAGATTACGAGTTTTGCGCTATAGAGGGTGCGAAAAGAACGCAACAAAAGTTGCGTTATTTCACCCTCCTTAGCGCTGCCATTACAAGTTTCTGAAAAGCCTCCTTGTGTGTGCGATATGGTGGCGATAAGCACCATACCGCACAAAAGCCAAGGGCTGCTTTGACGTGCTCGTGCACGCTTTCCCCCCATAGACATCAATAGGGAGAAGGTGTTAGAAAAAAAACTAACCGCTTTCCCCCATAGATATCAATAGGGAGAATGTGTTAGAAAAAAAACTAACACCTAAAGTGTGGAATGGCGATCGCCGTAACGCAACCCATTGATGTCTATGGGGGAAAAAAGTTACGTTTAAACCTAACACCCTAACATAAACCCCAAGTCTAAACTCCCCTAATCTGCTGCCCCTGACATCACCGCCACCTAAAGTTATTAACCCCTAACCTGCCGCTCCCAACATCACCGCCACCTTACTAAAGTTATTAACCCCTGATCTACCGCTCCCGACATAGCCGCCACTAATAAAAGTTATTAACAGCTATTCCGCCGCTCTCCGACATCGTCACCATTTGATTCTTGAAATTTAAATCAGCCAATAGGATGAGAGATACTGAAATCCTATTGGATGTTCAAATCAGCCAATAGGGTGAGAGCTACTGAAATTCTATTGGCTGATTTAAATAGCCAATAGAATTTCAGTAGCTCTCATCCTATTGGCTGATTTGAATTTTAAGAATAGCCAATAGGAAATCGGTTTAGGGGTTAATAGGTAATTTATGGGTGTTATAGTGTAATTTGCAACAGTTTAGTTATGAGTTTTGTGAAACTTTTTGTGGCGCAAAACTCATAACTACTGCTTTCAGATAGCGGAATGAATCGTGTCGTATAGGCTGTAACACAAGCATTTTAGACTCACCACACAACCTGTAAAACCGGTGCTATGGAAATCCGTAATTTTTTTGAGTGCAGGATTGATGTTGCATTACAGGCTAAAATGCTTGCTAAAATACCGACAAGACTCGTAATGGCTGCGTTACTGTTTTTACGCTGAAATGGCCATTTTTTCAGCATTAAACTGCAACGCAAAACTCGTAATCTAGCCGAAAATTAGTTGGGATGTTTTTTTTCATGTATAATGTGCAAATTATTAAAAATCTCTGAGGTCATTTTGGTGACAGCAATACATACACTGCATTTCACACATTTTCATAGAAAAATGTCCCATTACAAATAGGTCAATTTAGCAAAGTAACAAAGAAAAAATCAACACTACCAGTATGAGTTATGTATTAAAAATGCTATTCTAGGGGGCGTGTCTGACCATCGACCAAGATGGCTGCTTGTTAAACTCTGTCTAACAGTGGGAGTTGATAAATCTGCTGTTTGTCTCTTCTAAAGCTGTTGGACACTAATTTTTTCAAGATATTTGAAACAACCATTATTTTTGCAGCAGTTCTATATGACATTTATACGCTATTAAGAATAAGCAGCCTAAACTAGAGAAGGTACGCAGCAGAGGTCTGGGCCTATACCTTTCTCTACCCTCCATCATACTGATTTATCAGTATAACCAGCCTGATGTGCTGTAGTAAGAACACTTGCAAGAATTCATCATGGAAGCCCATTTCAGCTACAGAATAATAGAGTCGCTAAGTGCTCATCTCTCTCGTGTTGAGAAGGAAGTGACCAGTGTTTTGCGTCTAGCTATGGAGGAGATCTCTACAAAAAGACTGACGGACCTAGTGGAAGTTCCCCACCCGGGACTTAAAAAGGTTCCATTACTTCAATCGCCATTTATACACGATGTGGGTTCATCTAAAGATTTGGAGAATATGTTTAATTGCCAGGAGCCGGTCACCATAGCAAGACATACGATGTATATGCAACAGGGGACTGTGGTGCAGGAGGCAATCCAGAAATCTACACAGAATAAAGAGCACATGCTGCTACAGGGTGCCATCCCAGACGATTATAGCGGTTGAGAGCTGCATGTCTCTGGTGAAGCTTACCGGTACACTGTGTATTATGATACGGTGGGACCTCCGATCTTCTCCCTTCTGTCAAAAAAGGTGTTGCCAGAGCCCGCTGCGAGGTGGCCGATCGCGGCGGGTAAAGCAGCTTATTTGGAATGGGGTCCCAACCAGGACAGGTCATTGCGCCTACAGAGTCGGACGACGCAGAAGATTTGGAGCTGGATGTTGGGAGTAATTGGGGAGGCTGTGTCAAGTATGCTCTATTGTTATGTCTGGTCACCGGAGACTGCCGTTGAAGAACTGCGGTATACTCTGTTTCACCTCCACCTTCATTCAGAGACATGTTACTGCCCCAGCGTTCAAGAACCAGTCGGGGTTGGTTAAAAGATTGACTATTTCATTAATCAACTAGTTTGATATCTGTTGGGGACCTTCTAAATACCCTATAATAAGTAGCTGAAAATAATCTGGATAAAAGTTTATGTTCCCTGTTATTTATGGCATGTTTTCTCTGCTTTATTTTGTTCAAATGATGTTCCGAATGTTTTTTCTGCCTTCACATATCTTGATTAGTCTCATTTACATTTATATTTAACCTTGGCTGTATGTATATTTGGGTTTCAGCTCATGGTTTCACTGTAGATATACAGGGAGTGCAGAATTATTAGGCAAGTTGTATTTTTGAGGATTAATTTTATTATTGAACTACAACCATGTTCTCAATGAACCCAAAAAACTCATTAATATCAAAGCTGAATAGTTTTGGAAGTAGTTTTTAGTTTGTTTTTAGTTATAGCTATTTTAGGGGGATATCTGTGTGTGCAGGTGACTTTTACTGTGCATAATTATTAGGCAACTTAACAAAAAACAAATATATACCCATTTCAATTATTTATTTTTACCAGTGAAACCAATATAACATCTCAACATTCACAAATATACATTTCTGACATTCAAAAACAAAACAAAAACAAATCAGTGACCAATATAGCCACCTTTCTTTGCAAGGACACTCAAAAGCCTGCCATCCATGGATTCTGTCAGTGTTTTGATCTGTTCACCATCAACATTGCGTGCAGCAGCAACCACAGCCTCCCAGACACTGTTCAGAGAGGTGTACTGTTTTCCCTCCTTGTAAATCTCACATTTGATGATGGACCACAGGTTCTCAATGGGGTTCAGATCAGGTGAACAAGGAGGCCATGTCATTAGATTTTCTTCTTTTATACCCTTTCTTGCCAGCCACGCTGTGGAGTACTTGGACGCGTGTGATGGAGCATTGTCCTGCATGAAAATCATGTTTTTCTTGAAGGATGCAGACTTCTTCCTGTACCACTGCTTGAAGAAGGTGTCTTCCAGAAACTGGCATTAGGACTGGGAGTTGAGCTTGACTCCATCCTCAACCCGAAAAGGCCCCACAAGCTCATCTTTGATGATACCAGCCCAAACCAGTACTCCACCTCCACCTTGCTGGCGTCTAAGTCGGACTGGAGCTCTCTGCCCTTTACCAATCCAGCCACGGGCCCATCCATCTGGCCCATCAAGACTCACTCTCATTTCATCAGTCCATAAAACCTTAGAAAAATCAGTCTTGAGATATTTCTTGGCCCAGTCTTGACGTTTCAGCTTGTGTGTCTTGTTCAGTGGTGGTCGTCTTTCAGCCTTTCTTACCTTGGCCATGTCTCTGAGTATTGCACACCTTGTGCTTTTGGGCACTCCAGTGATGTTGCAGCTCTGAAATATGGCCAAACTGGTGGCAAGTGGCATCTTGGCAGCTGCACGCTTGACTTTTCTCAGTTCATGGGCAGTTATTTTGCGCCTTGGTTTTTCCACACGCTTCTTGCGACCCTGTTGACTATTTTGAATGAAACGCTTGATTGTTCGATGATCACGCTTCGGAAGCTTTGCAAATTTAAGAGTGCTGCATCCCTCTGCAAGATATCTCACTATTTTTTACTTTTCTGAGCCTGTCAAGTCCTTCTTTTGACCCATTTTGCCAAAGGAAAGGAAGTTGCCTAATAATTATGCACACCTGATATAGGGTGTTGATGTCATTAGACCACACCCCTTCTCATTACAGAGATGCACATCACCTAATATGCTTAATTGGTAGTAGGCTTTCGAGCCTATACAGCTTGGAGTAAGACAACATGCATAAAGAGGATGATGTGGTCAAAATACTAATTTGCCTAATAATTCTGCACTCCCTGTAGGTTAGAGATCAGATCAGAACCCTGCATTTATAAACTGGAATTTTTAACGCTCATATAGTTAGTCCTTGTCTATTTATAATTCTTATCATAGTCCTATGAGTTCTTATGCATATGACAGCATTCCCTGTTTTTTAAACTATCTATTTATCTAGTACTGACTGTGACACTGTTTAGCATGTAAAAGGAATATATCCCATACAGAAGCCAGACCTCAGTTAGGGTGAAGATTAAATAGTACTGTTATGTGTTTTTATGGTACTCCAGTGGGCTGGGTTTGTGTATCTCAGTGTATAACAGTGCAGTTTTATGGCCTTATGAAAGGGGCTCCTTTGCTCAGTTACATAGGAATACATATATACAATTCAGTAGGCATTTAAATTTTGTCAAGGGTGCATCAGTTGTTTTTTTGTTTTGTTTTTTTCCATTATTAAGTGCTAGGGGTATTTTATATAATATCATTATCAGAGTAGAAGCTTTGCTCTGTATTTGCCCCATCCCCCTATAGATCCCAGTAGTTATGTCATTATGTCAGCGTAGTCCTTCTGGGGCACTCCTAAATAAGCATAGAGCACACTAGCTCAGTTTTACCAGAGCAATGGCTAAGCCCTTTTTTTTTTTTTTTTTTTTTTTTCTTCTCTATAACCCTTTTACAGTCTCCTCCATGTATATGTGTACGGCATATTTTAACTGGCCCTTCCCTATAGTTGGGTTACTATTTCTTAGTCCTTTATAGATGATCATTAACATATATATTTTTTTTAATATATGAGCTGAATATATAAGCTGTGTTTTATTTATGATTTGGGGGTCCAAAAGTGACCTCAGTATTTGAAGCATAAGACATGGTATTGATTACTATGTTACAATAATCTTTAACAGGTCTATAAGGGATCTGATATTAATATAATCCTCCTGTAATTTTCTTTTCTTTTTGATAGATGTATTGGAAGCCCAAAAGTGGCTTCACTTTTGTAACAGGAGGTAGAAAGCCTGAGGATTTGTATTAGTTAGTTTTTTGCTTTATTTGACCATACGGCAACTATTTAGAAAATATTGGCTGAGCTATTGTATTCTATTTTATGGTTTATATATGCATTTATCTGCTTATAGGACAGCCCATTACCACTGGTATTCTATTTTATTGTTCATGTATACATTTATCTACTCATATGCCGTTCCATTGCTATGGAATATATTATCTACAAGTTTGTATTTATCTTAATCCTCAATAAAAATATTTAAAAAAAAAAATAAAAAAAAAAATGCTATTCTAGCACAAATATTTAATCCCATAACTATGTGGAAGATGCTTTATTGGAGATAATTGGTAGATATGTGATACTGCTTTCCAGTAGAAGATGTAGATTCTCCTTAAAGGACATTAAACTCATTTTGCTTTTGTGTAAAAACTGTTCTTGTCACACGCTCCCTAGAAATGCCTAAAAATTCTGTAACCTGCAAATTCTGCAAATCAAATAGCTGGTTTAGGTAATATGCAGCATTGTTATAACCTACGATACATATTTAGTTTCTTGGCTTCTATAGGGAGTGTGGAACAAAGCACAGTGTTTAAAGGGACATGAAACCCCACATTGTTTATTCATAATTCAGAGAGAGCATACAATTTTACAACTTTTCAATTGACTTCTATTATCTAATTTGATTTGTTCTTTTGATAGACTTTGTTGGAAAACATACCTAGGTGCTGTTGATTGGTGACTGCACATAGATGCCTCTTGTCATGGGCTCATCTGATGTGTTCATCTAGCTCCCAGTAGTGCATTGCTGCACCTTTAACAAATGGGAATGAAGCAAAAGTTGTTTAAAATTGTATGCTATATCTGAATCATGAAAAAATAAATAAATTGGGGTTTATGTCCCTTTAAGTTCTTTAAAAGGGTAATATTTATGACTAATACATGTAGTTTTGCAATTGAGGAAAAGAGAATATTAATGTTTTAATTCAATTTATTTTTAAAACGATGATTGTGACTTTATACACAGGTACAGAGCCATTGTGAAACCCTTGCAATTGCAGACCTCAGATGCTGTTTTGAAGACATGTGGCAAAGCTGTTTGTGTTTGGATCATTTCCATGCTCCTTGCTGCTCCAGAAGCTGTGTTCTCAGATTTGTATGAATTTGGCAGCTCAGAAAAAAATAGCACTTTTGAAGCCTGTGCTCCATATCCAGTCTCTGAAAAGATTCTGCAAGAGACACATTCCCTAATATGCTTCCTGGTATTCTACATTGTTCCCCTGTCAATCATTTCTGCATATTACTTCCTTATTGCAAAAACCCTGTACAAAAGTACTTTCAACATGCCAGCTGAAGAGCACACTCACGCCCGAAAACAGGTTAGTTGCCTAGTTATAACTGCAAAAGAAATAACAAGCTGTACAGATGGATAACACTGTAATACTACAAATAACACTTTATTTGTAAAACAGGCAGTGCTTTGCCACTCTCTTCAAATGTTTTCCTGTGCTTTATAAATTTCTAGAATTGTCTAAATACTCCAAGCACATCTGTGATCTCTTCTAAGAAAAAGCTTTGAATGCAGTATATATTAAATAGATATTAAAAAGCCTCTTGCTTGTCTCGCAATCCATAGAGAGGACAAAAAGCTAATTCTGTAACATAGGTTTTCAAAATGCTGCAAATCAAATAGCTGGTTTAGGCAGTTTGCAGCATTTTGTAAACCTAACTTACATAAGTCCCTTTTTTGGCCTGTCTATAAAGCCCTGAGACAATCCATGTTTTTTACACAACAGAGATGTTTTAGTATCCCTTTAAAGGGACAGTCAAGTATAAATTAAACTTTCATTATTCAGATAGGACTTTTAATTTTAATTGACTTTCCAATTTACTTTTATCATCAAATTTGCTTTTTTCTCTTGGTATTATTAGTTTAAACTAAACATAGGTAGGCTCATATGCTAATTTCTAAGCCTTTGAGGGCTGCCTCTTATCACATGCTTTTTAAATCTCTTTTCAACACAAAGAGACAGAAAGTACACGTGGGCTATAAAGATAACACTGTGTTCAGGCAAAGAAAGTTATTTAAGATCTAGCACAACACACTGCTAAATTTAAGACAATAGATAGTAAACAGTCACAGTCATGTGATCAGGGGGCTGGAAGAAGGTTCCTAGATATAAGGTAATCACAAAGGTAAAAAGTACATTAATATAAATGTGTTGGTTGTGCAAAACTGGGGAATGGGTAATAAAGGGATTATCTATCTCTTAAAACAATAACAATTCTATGGTTGACTGTCCCTTTAATAGGTACTATGTTATAGGCTTTTTCTTAGGAGAGATTGCAGATGTGCCTGGAGTATTTAGACAATTATAGGAATTTATAAAGCCCAAAAAAAAAAGCATTCCAAGAGAGTTGAAAGGCACTGCCTGTCCTTTTAATTAATTTAGTTATACCATGTATATGAAGGAGCACTATTTAAACATGTATAAATGTATTTCTTGTACAATAAAAGGTTAATGTAAAGCTGTTTGAACAAACAAAAAGAACATGTCTGTGCACAGCTGGTCTGTGGGATACGGGTTCACTGGCTGATATGCAATCATCCCACAGTCTTATTGCTAAACAGTGACATCACAACCCACAAGTATCCAACAAAGAACATGGTTTTGTTTTGTCTTTTAGTACAGGAACTTCTGATTCAGAAAAAAAAAATAAAAAATACTGTGAAACCTTTTTACATTTCCTATTATACAGTAGGTACAACAATAAAAACATATTTTATTGTCTTGTTAACCCTTTAAGGACACAGCTTTCAGTTTGTTCAATTGTTTTATGACGGATAAATTCCGTCATATGTCCTTAAGAGGTTAATGCTGTTATAAACATTGGGCTATATGTCTACAAGAAAAAAAAGTATGTGCCTCACTTAAATGGACATCAAAGTATTTTTATAAATGCTTCAGAAATTAAGCACCACATTGCAAAATACATGCATACAAACTAATGGATAAATTACGAGTTTTTGTCGGTAAGGCTTGCGGTGCTAACGAGCAGTTTATGCTCACCGCTCACCTACAAAAAACGCTGGTATTACAGGTTTTTACAAACCCGGCGTTAGCCGCTAAAAAGTGAGCGTAGAGCAAAATTTAGCTCCACCTCAATACCAGCACTGCTTACGGTAGCGGTAAGCAGGTAAAACGTGCTTGTGCACGATTTCCCCATATGAATCAATGGGGCAGAACCGGCTGAAAAAACCTAACACCTGCAAAAAAGCAGCATTCAGCTCCTAACGCAGCCCCATTGATTCCTATGGGGAAAGAAAATGTATGTCTACACCTAACACCCTAACATGAACCTTGAGTCTAAACACCCCTAATCTTACACTTATTAACCCCTAATCTGCCGTCCCCGACATCGCCGACACCTGCTTTATATTATTAACCCCTAATCTGCTGCTCCGGACACCGCCGCCACCTACATTATACTTATGAACACCTAATCTGCTGCCCCCAACATTGCCGAACCCTACATTTTATTTATTAACCCCTACTCTTCCGCCCCCAATGTCTCCGCCACCTAACTACACTTATTAACCCCTAATCTGTGCCGCCGCCAACGTCGCCGCCACTATAATAAATATATTAACCCCTAAACCCAAGTCTAACCCTAACCCTAACACCCCCCTAACTTAAATATAATTTAAAATAATCTAAATAAAATAACTTTAATTAACTAAATTATTCATATTTAAAACTAAATACTTACCTATAAAATAAACCCTAAACACTACACTATAATTAAATTATAAAATAATTACAATTTTTTTTAACTAATTACACCTAATCTAACCCCCCAAATAAAAAAAAGCCCCCCAAAATAATAAAAATCCCTACCCTATACTAAATTACAAATAGCCCTTAAAAGGGCTTTTTGCGGGGCATTGCCCCAAAGTAATCAGCTCTTTTACCTGTAAAAAAAAAATACAATACCCCCCCACATTAAAACCCACCACCCACACACCCAACCCTACACTAAAACCCACCCAATCCCCCCTTAATAAAACCTAACACTAACCCCTTGAAGATCACCCTACCTTGAGACGGCCAGAAGTCTTCATCCTATCCGGGCAGAAGAGGTCCTCCAGACGGCCAGAAGTCTTCATCCTATCCGGGCAGAAGAGGTCCTCCAGACGGACAGTAGTCTTCATCCAGACGGCATCTTCTATCTTCATCCCAGCGCTACGGAATTTGGCAGCGCTATACAAATAAATGATAATAATAATAATAATCCATCCGGAGCGGAGCGGGTCCATCTTCAAGACATCCGACGCGGAGCATCCTCTTCCTTCCTTCCGACTAACACTAAATGACAGTAACTTTAAATGACGTCATCCAAGATGGTGTCCCTTCAATTCCGATTGGCTGATAGACTAATGTTTGCGAGGCGGGAGTGCGGCGGTTTAGGGGTTCATATATTTATTAAAGTGGTGTCGATGTCCGGTTGGCAGATTAGGGGTTACAATTTTTATTTAAGTGTTTGCGATGTGGGGGGGGGGGGCTCGGTTTAGGGGTTAATAGGTAGTTTATGGGTGTTAGTGTACTTTTTAGCACTTTAGTTAAGAGTTTTATGTTACGGCATTAGCCCATAAAACTCTTAACTACTGACTTTTAAATGCGGTATCAGTCTTGACAGGAGAGGCTGTACCGCTCACTTTTTCCAAGACTCGTAATACCGGCGTTAGGCAAGTCCCTTTGAAAAGATAGGATACGCAATTGACGTAAGTGGATTTGCGGTATGTTCGAGTCGCGGAAAAAGAGTGAGCGGTACACCTGTACCTGCCAGACTCGTAATACCAGCGGGCGTTAAAAAGCAGCGTTGGGACCTCTCAACGCTGCTTTTTAACCCTAACGCAAGACTCGTAATCTAGGTGTAATTGTTTTAAAAGTATTTAAAACTGCTATCTTGTTAGCAATATTTACAGTACAGGAACCATCATGGTTTGCAGTGGAGGGACATTAGGTAGCAGAGCAGCTAAAAACTAGAATATAATGGATATTACTCACCATGCTATTGTATTTCCAACTGAGCCTGCAGCTCCTTTCAAAGCTGTTCTCTAATGTTAGCCCTTAACAGATGCCAGCCAAGCTCTACATCTTCATACTGCGTGCCGCCATCTTGTAGCTCAGGTATTCTTGCATCCTGTGACAGGAACTGTTCACAATCACGCATCCTAAAGTAACACTGCCAGCTTTTTGATAGCTGTATTGTGTGCTTTGAGTTAATGTGCACAATACAGTGAAGAAGCTTTACATGTTTGCAGTTATTTTACACAGTTTAAAAGTTACATTCAAAAGTCCTCAGGAACAATATAGAGCAAAGCGAAAATGTAAAGCTCCCTCGATGTATCATGTATACAAATCTAGAGTGCAGAATATAGTTGCAGTTGTCACTCCCCTACCCATAATCCCCATCCATTCGACTGAAGAGAAATGAAAAAAGGAATAACGCAAAGGTGTAGAGGTGCCTGAGGTTCAGTCAAAAATAACTGTCTTAATTAAGGGTGGGATCATGGACTCTCCATATCCGGAAAGAAAGAAATTTTTCAGGTAAGCATACATTTTGTTTTCTTTCCTAAAATATGGAGAGTCCACAACGTAATTCCAATTACTAGTGGGAACCAATACCCAAGCTAGAGAACACAGAATGAATAGGGAGGGAGAACAATACAGGCAGACCTAAACAGAAGGCACCACCGCTTGAAGAACCTTTCTCCCAAAAGAGGCCTCAGCCGAAGCAAAAGTATCAAATTTGGAAAATTTGGAAAAAGTATGCAGAGAGGACCAAGTTGTAGCCTTGCAAATCTGTTCCACAGAAGCTTCATTTTTGAAAGTCCAAGAAGAGGAGACAGCCTTAGTGGAATGAGCTGTAATTCTCTCAGGAGGCTGCTGACCAGCAGTCTCAAAAGCAAAACAAATTATACTTCTCAACCAGGGGGAAAGAGAAGTAGCAGTAGCCTTCTGACCCTTACACTTTCCAGAGAAACAAACAAACAGGGCAGAAGACTGGCGAAAATCCTTAGTCGTCTGAAGGTAGAATTTTAGAGCACGCGCCACATCCAAGTTGTGCAACAGACGTTCCTTATGAGAAGGATTAGAACAGAGAGAAGAAACAACAATTTCCTGATTAATATTTCTATCTGATACCACTTTCGGAAGAAAACCCAATTTAGTACAAAGAACCGCCTTATCTGCATGAAAGATAAGGTAAGGCGAATCACACTGCAAAGTCGAGAGTTCCGAAATTCTCTGAGCAGAAGAGATAGCAATAAAAAACAAAACCTTCCAAGATAACACCTTAATATCTATAGAATGCATAGGCTCAAATGGAGCCTGCTGTAAAACTTTAAGAACAAGGTTAAGGCTCCAAGGAGGAGCAACAGGTTTAAACACAGGCCTGATTCTGACCAGGGCCTGACAAAAAGATCAAACATCTGGCACATTTGCCAGACGCTTATGTAAAAGAATAGATAAAGCAGAAATCTGACCTTTCAGAGAACT
Organism: Bombina bombina; assembly: GCF_027579735.1. Taxonomy (NCBI): domain Eukaryota; kingdom Metazoa; phylum Chordata; class Amphibia; order Anura; family Bombinatoridae; genus Bombina; species Bombina bombina. The sequence continues at coordinate 750,792,054 of NC_069499.1, forward strand.
GACTGACAACCCTTTCTCCAGACCTTCCAGGTTGATTGCATCAGCCAATAGGATTTTTTAACCTTTAATTCCTTTTGGCTGATATCCTTTAAAGGAACCTTCATTCTTTGTTAGCCGTCGTCAGAAGAGGATGCTCCTCGCCGGATGTCTTGAAGATGGAGCCGCTTCGTGCCGGATGGCTGAAGATAGAAGATGTCGTCTGGATGAAGACTTCTGCCGGCTTGGATGAAGACTTCAACCCATTTAGATGAAGGCTTCTGCCGGCTTCACTGAGGACTTCTGCCGCTTCGTTGAGGATGGATGTCCGGTCTTCAAAAACTGTAAGTGGATCTTCGGGGTTAGTGTTAGTTTTTTTTAAGGGTTTATTGGTGGGGTTTTATTTTTAGCTTAGGGTTTGGGCTGAAAAAAGAGCTAAATGTCCTTCCAAATGCCCTTTTCAGGGCAATGGGGAGCTTAGGTTTTTTAGATAGTATTTTATTTGGGGGGTTTGGTTGTGTGGGTGGTGGGTTTTACTGTTGGGGTGTTGTTTGTATTTACAGGTAAAAGAGCCGATTTCTTTGGGGCAATGCCCCGCAAAAGGCCCTTTTAAGGGCTATTGGTAGTTTAGTTTAGGCTAGGGTTTTTTTTTATTTTGGGGGGGCTTTTTTATTTTGATAGGGCTAATAGATTAGGTGTAATTAGTTTAAATATTTGATCATTTATTTTTTATTTTGTGTAATTTAGTGTTTGTTTGTTTTTGTAATTTAGTTAATTTTATTTAATTAATGTAATTTATTTAATTTTAGTGTAAGGTTAGGTGTTAGTGCAACTCAGGTTAGGTTTTATTTTGCAGGTAACTTTGTATTTATTTTAACTAGGTAGCTAGTAAATAGTTAATAACTATTAACTAACTAGTCTACCTAGTTAAAATAAATACAAAGTTACCTGTAAAATAAAAATAAAACCTAAGATAGCTACAATGTAACTATTAGTTATATTGTAGCTAGCTTAGGGTTTATTTTACAGGTAAGTATTTAGTCTTAAATAGGAATTATTTAGTTATTAATTTAAATTTTTATTTAGATTTATTTAATTATGTTCAAGTTAGTGGGTGTTAGGGTTAGATTTAGGGTTAGATTTAGGGGTTAATAACTTTAGTATAGTAGCGGGGACATTGGGGGCGGCAGATTAGGGGTTAATAAATGTAGGTAGGTGGTGGCGATGTTAGGGACAGCAGATTAGGGGTTAATAAGTGTAGGTAGGTAGCGACGACATTGGGGCAGCAGACTAGGGGTTAATAAGTGTAGGTAGGTGGCGGCGACATTAGGGGCGGCAGATTAGGGGTTAATAAGTGTAGGTAGGTGGCGGCGACATTGGTGGCCTCAGATTAGGGGTTAATAAGTGTAGTTAGGTGGCGGCGACATTGGGGGCGGCAGATTAGGGGTTAATAAGTGTAGGTAGGTGGCGGCGATGTTCGGGGGTGGCAGATTAGGGGTTAATAACTGTAATATAGGTTTCGGCGATGTCGGGGCGGCAGATTAGGGATGTTTAGACTCGGGGTTTATATAAGGGTGTTAGGTGTAAACATAAATTTTGTTTCCCCATAGGAATCAATGGGGCTGCGTTTACGCTCCTTTATTTGGAGGTGTTAGGCTTTTTTTCAGCCGGCTCTCCCCATTGATGTCTATGAGGAAATCATGCACGAGCACGTAAAACCAGCTCAAAGCAGTGCTGGTATTTGAGTGCAGTATGGAGCTCAATTTTGCTCAACACTGACTTATTGCCTGCTAACGCCGGGTTTTTGCAAACCTGTAATAGCAGCGCTATAGGGTGGTGAGCGGTGACAATAACTTAATAACCAAATAGTGAAGCCAAAGCTTCAAGATAGAGAAAGTGCGCTAACAAGCTGAAAGTATACACACCATATAAGGAATTGAAGTGAAAATTTAATAAACATATAGAATAAGATACACAAATATATACACTAAAAATAGGGACGTCTCCCTGTAATGTAAATAAAACTAGGAAAAAATCCTAATGAAAAAACAGGTTAAAACCTATAAATGATGAATAATGCAGATACTAATTGATAATCTATGACATAAAAAAAGATATAGCATAAAAATGATAATTAAAAGATATGGCATAACAGTGATATCATAAAATAAAACTTTAAAGACAAGCACCAAGTTCATATGTATCAACACAGTGCAGGTGGCCGTATGCAAATGAATGCCGATATTGGAACAGTGGAAAGAAAATAACGGCTTGTACCACAAATAGATACAGTTTACTGTACCGTAAGTCAAGAGAGTGTTCAGAGGGTGTTACCGAGGAGAAGAAATCCTTCGGTCAAGGCTTGGACCGCAGCTGCAGTAACTGCCGTTCCTGGAGATAGAAGTGTGCAAACCTCTGCACATGTGAGTCGGCGTCTGACGTCACAGGCTTCTCATCGGCTCCTCTCAGGGTGTTACTCGCTGCTCCAGCAGCGTAAAGGAAAAGCAGCTGATTGCTGTGTCCTGGTGGGAACTTTCTGTGAAGGCAGACTTGGCTGCTGTAGGTATGTTTAATGATCCAATACAGTGTCACAGTGTCACAAATGCAAGCGACGTGTTTCGCCCTCCCTTGGGCTTTATCAAGATAATCTTTATCTTGATAAAGCCCAAGGGAGGGCGAAACACGCATTTGTGACACTGTGACACTGTGACTTTGAAACAGCAAGGGATATTTCAGTACAGCCTGTACTGCAACTTTAAACCCGGGTTACCAGCATCTTTGAATATCCCAAGGTGAGGGATAACTTGTGCCCCACTATTGTATTGGATCATTAAACATACCTACAGCAGCCAAGTCTGCCTTCACAGAAAGTTCCCACCAGGACACAGCAATCAGCTGCTTTTCCTTTACGCTGCTGGAGCAGCGAGTAACACCCTGAGAGGAGCCGATGAGAAGCCTGTGACGTCAGACGCCGACTCACATGTGCAGAGGTTTGCACACTTCTATCTCCAGGAACGGCAGTTACTGCAGCTGCGGTCCAAGCCTTGACCGAAGGATTTCTTCTCCTCGGTAACACCCTCTGAACACTCTCTTGACTTACGGTACAGTAAACTGTATCTATTTGTGGTACAAGCCGTTATTTTCTTTCCACTGTTCCAATATCGGCATTCATTTGCATACGGCCACCTGCACTGTGTTGATACATATGAACTTGGTGCTTGTCTTTTAAGTTTTATTTTATTTTATGATATCACTGTTATGCCATATCTTTTAATTATCATTTTTATGCTATATCTTTTTTATGTCATAGATTATCAATTAGTATCTGCATTATTCATCATTTATAGGTTTTAACCTGTTTTTTCATTAGGATTTTTTCCTAGTTGTATTTACATTACAGGGAGACGTCCCTATTTTTAGTGTATATATTTGTGTATCTTATTCTATATGTTTATTAAATTTTCACTTCAATTCCTTATATGGTGTGTATACTTTCAGCTTGTTAGCGCACTTTCTCTATCTTGAAGCTTTGGCTTCACTATTTGGTTATTAACTTGTATTTGATACATACAGAGATTGTATCTTTAGAGTAGTGTTTAGCAATACCTTCCTTTAGCGCGCACTAATCCACCCAATTTGATTTGGTGACAATAACTTGCAAGTTAGCACTGAGCTGCTCATAACGCAAAACTCGTAATCTAGCCGATAGTATATATAATATAAAGAACATGTACTATAAAAAAAAAAGGGTTAATAATATTTTAAATATTTCTTAAAGTATAATCGACAATATTAAAAATAATGGCATTTTTACTATATACTTTTTGAGTTGCTCGTTCGTCTATAGGAGTGGCGAGACTTAGATCATCTCTCCAGAGAGGAGAGCTTTAGATCATCAGCCACTTAGCCAGAACAGAGAAAATATTTGATGATCTGATGATTTGCTGCTATAATCCTGTTAAAAGGATAGCTGTGTTAAAACAGTATTTTTTAAGCAAAAAAACTGAGAATTTGCGTATCTAATTTGCATAACTTACCCAGAATTCTCTTGTGCATTGGTAACATTGTATATGAGTTATTTATGGGGAAAAAGCAAGTGGGGATTCTTGCCTAGATGTGCTAATTTCCTATGCAAATATATTGATTTAATTTTGAGACATGGAGGATTTTAATTTCAGTTTTTTATCTCCCCCCATAATTTTAATGAATTTATATATATATATATATATATATATATATATACAGTATCCCACAAAAGTGATTAAACCCCTTTACATTTTTGTAAATATTTTATTATATCTTTTCATGTGACAACACTGAAGAAATGAAACTTTGCTACAATGTAAAGTAGTGAGTGTACAGCCTGTATAACAGTGTAAATTTTCTGTCCCCTCAAAATAACTCAACACACAGCCATTAATGTCTAAACCGTTGGCAACAAAAGTGAGTACACCTCTAAGTGGAAATGTCCAAATTAAGCCCAAAGTGCCAATATTTTGTCTGGCCACCATTATTTTCCAGCACTGCCGTAATCCTTTTGGGCATGGAGTTCACCAGAGTTTCACAGGTTGCCACTGGAGTCCTCTTCCACTCCTCCATGATGACATCACAGAGCTGGTGGATGTTAGAGACCTTGCACTCCCCCACCTTACGTTTGAGGATTCCCCGACAGATGCTCAATAGGGTTTAGGTCTGGAGACATGCTTGGCCAGTCCATCACCTTTGCCCTTAGCTTTTTTAGCAAGGCAGTGGTCGTCTTGGAGGTGTGTTTGGGGTCGTTATCATGTTGGAATACTGCCCTTCGGCCCAGTCTCCGAAGGGAGGGGATCATGCTATGCTTCATTATGTCACAGTACATGTTGGCATTCATGGTTCCCTCAATTAACTGTAGCTCCCCAGTGCCGGCAGCACTCATGCAGGCACAGATTATGACACTCCCACCACCATGCTTGACTGTAGGCAAGACACACTTGTCTTTGTTCTCCTCACCTGGTTGCCGCCACACACGCTTGACACCATCTGAACTAAATAAGTTTATCTTGGTCTCATCGGAGCACAGGACATGGTTCCAGTAACCTATGTCCTTAGTCTGCTTGTCTTCAGCAAACGGTTTGTGGGCTTTCTTGTGCATCAGCTTTAGAAGAGGCTTCCTTCTGGGATAACAGTCATGCAGACCAATTTGATGCAGTGTGCGGAATATTATCTGAGCACTGACAGGCTGACCCCCACCCCTTCAACCTCTGCAGCAATGCTGGCAGCACTCATACGTCTATTTCCCAAAGACAACCTCTGGATATGACGCTGAGCACGTGCACTCAACTTCTTTGGTCGACCATGGGGAGGCCTGTTCTGAGTAGAACCTGTCCTGTGAAACCGCTGTATGGTCTTGCCCACCGTGCTGCAGCTCAGTTTCAGGGTCTTGGCATTCTTCTTATAGCCTAGGCCATCTTTATGTAGAGCAACAATTCTTTTTTTCAGATCCTCAGCCAATAGGATTGAGCTCGCATTCTATTGGCTGATTGGAACAGCCAATAGAATGCAAGCTCAATCCTATTGGCTGATTGGATCAGCCAATAGGATTTAACTTAAATCCTATTGACTGATTGCCTCAGCCAATAGGATTTTTTCTACCTTAATTCCGATTGGCTGATAGAATTCTATCAGCCAATCGGAATTGAAGGGACGCCATCTTGGATGACGTCACTTAAAGGTACCTTCATTCAACAAGAAGACGTCGTCAGAAGAGGATGCTCCGCGTCGGATGTCTTGAAGATGGACCCGCTCCGCGCCGGCTGGATGAAGATAGAAGATGCTGTCTGGATGAAGACTTCTGCCCATCTGGAGGACCACTTCTGCCCATCTGGAGGACCACTTCTGCCGGATTCGTTGAGGACTTCGGCCCGGTTGGGTGAAGACTTCTGACGGTAAGGTGATCTTCAAGGGGTTAGTGTTAGGTTTTTTTTAAGGGGGTATTGGGTGGGTTTTAGAGTAGGGTTGGTTGTGTGGGTGGTGGGTTTTAATGTTGGGGGGTTTGTAATTTTTTTTAACTGGTAAAAGAGCTGATTACTTTGGGGCAATGCCCCGCAAAAGGCCCTTTTAAGGGTTATTTGTAATTTAGTGTAGGGTAGGGCTTTTTTTATTTTGGGGGGCTTTTTTATTTTGTTAGGGGGATTAGATTAGGTATAATTAGTTTAAAAATCTTGAAATTTGTTTATTATTTTCTGTAATTTAGTGTTTTTTCTTTTTTTGTACTTTAGATAATTTTATTTAATTGTATTTAGTTTAGGGAATTTATTTAATTATAGTGTAGTGTTAGGTGTAATTGTAACTTAGGTTAGGTTTTATTTTACAGGTATATTTGTATTTATTTTAACTAGGAAGTTATTAAATAGTTAACTATTTAATAACTATTGTACCTAGTTAAAATAAATACAAACTTGCCTGTAAAATAAAAATAAACCCTAATAGGGTCTCAAAACCTCTCTAACAACCTCCAATCTAGGCTCAAATTTCCAGTATCAGATACCTACTCTCCACACAAAAATGCCTCACACTTCCAGAAGACATCTGAAAACCCCAAGTTCTGTTAAAAAACCGGTCCTGGACCATTTCACGCAATCGTCCAAGGAGCAACCTGGTGAGGGTCTGAGCGACTCTGAATCTATAGGAGAGGGGTCTCAGTCGGACCATATGTCGTCTGCCAGACCACAACACTTTATAACGGAAGCCACCGTTAAGAAAATGCTCGCAAGCCAAACCCACTCTATAACCAAAGAGATCCAGCGCAACCAAGCTGAACTCCGTAAGGATATCTCAGAAATCGGGGATAGGGTGGACTCCTTGGAAAGGAAACAAGATGATATCGCCATCGACCAAACTAACTTATTGAGCTACTCAGAATCCCTTGCTGACCAGATCAGCCAGTTGGAGTTTAAGCTTGCAGATGTGGAAGATAGAGCTCGCAGGAAATAATGTCAGGTTTCGAGGAATTCCTGAGGACGTCCAGACGGCCGAACTACAAAACTTCCTAAAATATCTCTTCAAAGACCTTCTGGGTCCTACAGAGGGGCTGATTGACACCATGGAGAGAGATCATAGAGCCTTGCGCCCTAGAACCGCCTCCCAGGAGAAACCGAGAGACGTGATAGTTTGTTTTCATAGTTTTCTCTTCAAGGACAGACTCATGCAGACGGCTTTCCATAAGCCACAGATGTCGGAACGGTTTAAAGATATCCAGCTGTTACCTGACCACTCTGTGCATACCCTACAGCATCGGAGATACTTCCAGCATATTACACTAATTCTTCGCAGGGAGAATATCAAGTACAGATGGGGTTACCCGACCAAATTAGTAATAACAAAAGACAACAAAACATTTACAGTAACTTCCCTTCCTCAAGGGACATCTCTTCTCACACAGTGGGGACTCATGACAGAAGACATGAGAGCCCCCCCTCCTTCTGGCTCTAAACTGAGAGTCGCTGCACCTGAATGGTCTGTTAAAGAACAAAGACCCAAGAGGTTGAAAACACCTCAGCCTCAGGGCTCACTCAACAACAGACGGTACCCTCCTGAATACGTGCTCAATTCTTGGGACTCTGCCTAATCCCGGTATACCATGTCCTCTCTGGACTGAACTTTAGCAACTCACAGGGTGTTATCGAGAGCTTTTGGAAGCCTGACCGATTGACTACGGTTATACTTACAGGTTCGACAAGATAATTTTTACCTAACCCCAAGTACCTCATCATTTGTTTAACTGCATAATTTGACAAGGAGCAGGGCCTGTAATTTTTGTAATATGCCATTTTTTATCCTTATAGTCAATTTCCACTGTTTCTTGTTAGACACTTATTCTCATGATGTTGCTATTTGTTTTGTTGTTGCCCCCTTTTGGGGCCCGAAGGTTAACAAATGTTATAATTTTTCTATGATCTTCCTGTTAATTGTTTGACTAGTTTTGCTTATGGAGTGGGGCTGGATTTTCCGGCTCCCCTGGGTATAGTTTTGCCCTTAGCTCCTCCCCCATACAGGTTAACCCATTCCAGGGTTCCGCCTAGGTGGACTATTTCCACCTCATCTTGTTGGTACATTCCTATTCTAAGAGTTACCTGGTTCCCCTTCCCCTGTACCCTTCCCGACCCGTGCACCCATCCTGTCTGGGTCCTGTCCTAAACCTCCTTACTACTTTCCCTATCCCAACTTACTTTCCAGTAACAAATATTGAAAAATCCTTACACATAATTCCAGAGGTTTAAACTCCCCTTTTAAACGAAGTTTGCTTACCCGTATGCTTAACATCACAACCCTGACCTCGTGTTTCTACAAGAAACCCACTGGCAGTCAGACAACCCTCACACATTTTATTCACGATCATACACGACCATAGAGTTCTCCCCGTTCACAAAGAAAGCTAGAGGAACTGCAGTCCTGATTCATAGGAGAGTAGATTATGAAGAAATCCAGATACTAAAAGACCCCCAAGCTAGGTTCACCATCATAGTCTGCAAGTTAGATCATGTCCTCCACACCCTGGCCTCAGTATACTTGCCTAATTCTCACCAACCAGCATGTCTTAGAAAAATTCTGCAGTTAATAGATTAATACAAACAGGGCAGAGTCATAATAGCAGGGGATTTCAATATGATTTGGGACACTAAAATTGACCGCAAGACCTTATCCCCGACTAAGACTCCTTCCCAACTGATCCTTATCTCTACACGATTTCAGACTATTATGGCTGAGTATGGCTACTGCGACATCTGGAGGTCACTACACACAACAGACAGGGACTATACCCATTATTCTCAGGCCCATAAGACTTACTCTAGGTTAGACCATATATTTTGTTCAGCAGCAACCCTAGACTCAGTCCTTCAGGCCACCATCCCCCTTTGCTCATGGTCAGACCATGATCCTTGCGGTCCTACGTGTGAATGACCCTGGTTCCCACAGCAGTAAGTGGACCCTTCCGCGCCATATCTTGGCAGACACTCCCTTTAGGGAGGAATTACGCAGAGACATAGCAGAACTCATTAGACGCTCGGCAGATTAGGGGTTAATAAGTGTAGGTAGGTGGCGGCGATGTTCGGGGGTGGCAGATTAGGGGTTAATAACTGTAATATAGGTTTCGGCGATGTCGGGGCGGCAGATTAGGGATGTTTAGACTCGGGGTTTATATAAGGGTGTTAGGTGTAAACATAAATTTTGTTTCCCCATAGGAATCAATGGGGCTGCGTTTACGCTCCTTTATTTGGAGGTGTTAGGCTTTTTTTCAGCCGGCTCTCCCCATTGATGTCTATGAGGAAATCATGCACGAGCACGTAAAACCATCTCAAAGCAGTGCTGGTATTTGAGTGCAGTATGGAGCTCAATTTTGCTCAACACTGACTTATTGCCTGCTAACGCCGGGTTTTTGCAAACCTGTAATAGCAGCGCTATAGGGTGGTGAGCGGTGACAATAACTTAATAACCAAATAGTGAAGCCAAAGCTTCAAGATAGAGAAAGTGCGCTAACAAGCTGAAAGTATACACACCATATAAGGAATTGAAGTGAAAATTTAATAAACATATAGAATAAGATACACAAATATATACACTAAAAATAGGGACGTCTCCCTGTAATGTAAATAAAACTAGGAAAAAATCCTAATGAAAAAATCCTAATGAAAAAACAGGTTAAAACCTATAAATGATGAATAATGCAGATACTAATTGATAATCTATGACATAAAAAAGATATAGCATAAAAATGATAATTAAAAGATATGGCATAACAGTGATATCATAAAATAAAATAAAACTTAAAAGACAAGCACCAAGTTCATATGTATCAACACAGTGCAGGTGGCCGTATGCAAATGAATGCCGATATTGGAACAGTGGAAAGAAAATAACGGCTTGTACCACAAATAGATACAGTTTACTGTACCGTAAGTCAAGAGAGTGTTCAGAGGGTGTTACCGAGGAGAAGAAATCCTTCGGTCAAGGCTTGGACCGCAGCTGCAGTAACTGCCGTTCCTGGAGATAGAAGTGTGCAAACCTCTGCACATGTGAGTCGGCGTCTGACGTCACAGGCTTCTCATCGGCTCCTCTCAGGGTGTTACTCGCTGCTCCAGCAGCGTAAAGGAAAAGCCCAAGGGAGGGCGAAACACGTCGCTTGCATTTGTGACACTGTGACACTGTGACTTTGAAACAGCAAGGGATATTTCAGTACAGCCTGTACTGCAACTTTAAACCCGGGTTACCAGCATCTTTGAATATCCCAAGGTGAGGGATAACTTGTGCCCCACTATTGTATTGGATCATTAAACATACCTACAGCAGCCAAGTCTGCCTTCACAGAAAGTTCCCACCAGGACACAGCAATCAGCTGCTTTTCCTTTACGCTGCTGGAGCAGCGAGTAACACCCTGAGAGGAGCCGATGAGAAGCCTGTGACGTCAGACGCCGACTCACATGTGCAGAGGTTTGCACACTTCTATCTCCAGGAACGGCAGTTACTGCAGCTGCGGTCCAAGCCTTGACCGAAGGATTTCTTCTCCTCGGTAACACCCTCTGAACACTCTCTTGACTTACGGTACAGTAAACTGTATCTATTTGTGGTACAAGCCGTTATTTTCTTTCCACTGTTCCAATATCGGCATTCATTTGCATACGGCCACCTGCACTGTGTTGATACATATGAACTTGGTGCTTGTCTTTTAAGTTTTATTTTATTTTATGATATCACTGTTATGCCATATCTTTTAATTATCATTTTTATGCTATATCTTTTTTATGTCATAGATTATCAATTAGTATCTGCATTATTCATCATTTATAGGTTTTAACCTGTTTTTTCATTAGGATTTTTTCCTAGTTGTATTTACATTACAGGGAGACATCCCTATTTTTAGTGTATATATTTGTGTATCTTATTCTATATGTTTATTAAATTTTCACTTCAATTCCTTATATGGTGTGTATACTTTCAGCTTGTTAGCGCACTTTCTCTATCTTGAAGCTTTGGCTTCACTATTTGGTTATTAACTTGTATTTGATACATACAGAGATTGTATCTTTAGAGTAGTGTTTAGCAATACCTTCCTTTAGCGCGCACTAATCCACCCAATTTGATTTGGTGACAATAACTTGCAAGTTAGCACTGAGCTGCTCATAACGCAAAACTCGTAATCTAGCCGATAGTATATATAATATAAAGAACATGTACTATAAAAAAAGGGGTTAATAATATTTTAAATATTTCTTAAAGTATAATCGACAATATTAAAAATAATGGCATTTTTACTATATACTTTTTGAGTTGCTCGTTCGTCTATAGGAGTGGCGAGACTTAGATCATCTCTCCAGAGAGGAGAGCTTTAGATCATCAGCCACTTAGCCAGAACAGAGAAAATATTTGATGATCTGATGATTTGCTGCTATAATCCTGTTAAAAGGATAGCTGTGTTAAAACAGTATTTTTTAAGCAAAAAAACTGAGAATTTGCGTATCTAATTTGCATAACTTACCCAGAATTCTCTTGTGCATTGGTAACATTGTATATGAGTTATTTATGGGGAAAAAGCAAGTGGGGATTCTTGCCTAGATGTGCTAATTTCCTATGCAAATATATTGATTTAATTTTGAGACATGGAGGATTTTAATTTCAGTTTTTTATCTCCCCCCATAATTTTAATGAATTTATATATATATATATATATATATATATATATATATATATATATATATATATATATATATATATATATATATATACAGTATCCCACAAAAGTGATTAAACCCCTTTACATTTTTGTAAATATTTTATTATATCTTTTCATGTGACAACACTGAAGAAATGAAACTTTGCTACAATGTAAAGTAGTGAGTGTACAGCCTGTATAACAGTGTAAATTTTCTGTCCCCTCAAAATAACTCAACACACAGCCATTAATGTCTAAACCGTTGGCAACAAAAGTGAGTACACCTCTAAGTGGAAATGTCCAAATTAAGCCCAAAGTGCCAATATTTTGTGTGGCCACCATTATTTTCCAGCACTGCCGTAATCCTTTTGGGCATGGAGTTCACCAGAGTTTCACAGGTTGCCACTGGAGTCCTCTTCCACTCCTCCATGATGACATCACAGAGCTGGTGGATGTTAGAGACCTTGCACTCCCCCACCTTACGTTTGAGGATTCCCCGACAGATGCTCAATAGGGTTTAGGTCTGGAGACATGCTTGGCCAGTCCATCACCTTTGCCCTCAGCTTTTTTAGCAAGGCAGTGGTCGTCTTGGAGGTGTGTTTGGGGTCGTTATCATGTTGGAATACTGCCCTTCGGCCCAGTCTCCGAAGGGAGGGGATCATGCTATGCTTCATTATGTCACAGTACATGTTGGCATTCATGGTTCCCTCAATTAACTGTAGCTCCCCAGTGCCGGCAGCACTCATGCAGGCACAGATTATGACACTCCCACCACCATGCTTGACTGTAGGCAAGACACACTTGTCTTTGTTCTCCTCACCTGGTTGCCGCCACACACGCTTGACACCATCTGAACTAAATAAGTTTATCTTGGTCTCATCGGAGCACAGGACATGGTTCCAGTAACCTATGTCCTTAGTCTGCTTGTCTTCAGCAAACGGTTTGTGGGCTTTCTTGTGCATCAGCTTTAGAAGAGGCTTCCTTCTGGGATAACAGTCATGCAGACCAATTTGATGCAGTGTGCGGAATATTATCTGAGCACTGACAGGCTGACCCCCACCCCTTCAACCTCTGCAGCAATGCTGGCAGCACTCATACGTCTATTTCCCAAAGACAACCTCTGGATATGACGCTGAGCACGTGCACTGAACTTCTTTGGTCGACCATGGGGAGGCCTGTTCTGAGTAGAAACTGTCCTGTGAAACCGCTGTATGGTCTTGCCCACCGTGCTGCAGCTCAGTTTCAGGGTCTTGGCATTCTTCTTATAGCCTAGGCCATCTTTATGTAGTGCAACAATTCTTTTTTTCAGATCCTCAGCCAATAGGATTGAGCTCGCATTCTATTGGCTGATTGGAACAGCCAATAGAATGCAAGCTCAATCCTATTGGCTGATTGGATCAGCCAATAGGATTTAACTTAAATCCTATTGACTGATTGCCTCAGCCAATAGGATTTTTTCTACCTTAATTCCGATTGGCTGATAGAATTCTATCAGCCAATCGGAATTGAAGGGACGCCATCTTGGATGACGTCACTTAAAGGTACCTTCATTCAACAAGAAGACGTCGTCAGAAGAGGATGCTCCGCGTCGGATGTCTTGAAGATGGACCCGCTCCGCGCCGGCTGGATGAAGATAGAAGATGCTGTCTGGATGAAGACTTCTGCCCATCTGGAGGACCACTTCTGCCCATCTGGAGGACCACTTCTGCCGGATTCGTTGAGGACTTCGGCCCGGTTGGGTGAAGACTTCTGACGGTAAGGTGATCTTCAAGGGGTTAGTGTTAGGTTTTTTTTAAGGGGGTATTGGGTGGGTTTTAGAGTAGGGTTGGTTGTGTGGGTGGTGGGTTTTAATGTTGGGGGGTTTGTAATTTTTTTTAACTGGTAAAAGAGCTGATTACTTTGGGGCAATGCCCCGCAAAAGGCCCTTTTAAGGACTATTTGTAATTTAGTGTAGGGTAGGGCCTTTTTTATTTTGGGGGGCTTTTTTATTTTGTTAGGGGGATTAGATTAGGTATAATTAGTTTAAAAATCTTGAAATTTGTTTATTATTTTCTGTAATTTAGTGTTTTTTCTTTTTTTGTACTTTAGATAATTTTATTTAATTGTATTTAGTTTAGGGAATTTATTTAATTATAGTGTAGTGTTAGGTGTAATTGTAACTTAGGTTAGGTTTTATTTTACAGGTATATTTGTATTTATTTTAACTAGGAAGTTATTAAATAGTTAACTATTTAATAACTATTGTACCTAGTTAAAATAAATACAAACTTGCCTGTAAAATAAAAATAAACCCTAATAGGGTCTCAAAACCTCTCTAACAACCTCCAATCTAGGCTCAAATTTCCAGTATCAGATACCTACTCTCCACACAAAAATGCCTCACACTTCCAGAAGACATCTGAAAACCCCAAGTTCTGTTAAAAAACCGGTCCTGGACCATTTCACGCAATCGTCCAAGGAGCAACCTGGTGAGGGTCTGAGCGACTCTGAATCTATAGGAGAGGGGTCTCAGTCGGACCATATGTCGTCTGCCAGACCACAACACTTTATAACGGAAGCCACCGTTAAGAAAATGCTCGCAAGCCAAACCCACTCTATAACCAAAGAGATCCAGCGCAACCAAGCTGAACTCCGTAAGGATATCTCAGAAATCGGGGATAGGGTGGACTCCTTGGAAAGGAAACAAGATGATATCGCCATCGACCAAACTAACTTATTGAGCTACTCAGAATCCCTTGCTGACCAGATCAGCCAGTTGGAGTTTAAGCTTGCAGATGTGGAAGATAGAGCTCGCAGGAAATAATGTCAGGTTTCGAGGAATTCCTGAGGACGTCCAGACGGCCGAACTACAAAACTTCCTAAAATATCTCTTCAAAGACCTTCTGGGTCCTACAGAGGGGCTGATTGACACCATGGAGAGAGATCATAGAGCCTTGCGCCCTAGAACCGCCTCCCAGGAGAAACCGAGAGACGTGATAGTTTGTTTTCATAGTTTTCTCTTCAAGGACAGACTCATGCAGACGGCTTTCCATAAGCCACAGATGTCGGAACGGTTTAAAGATATCCAGCTGTTACCTGACCTCTCTGTGCATACCCTACAGCATCGGAGATACTTCCAGCATATTACACTAATTATTCGCAGGGAGAATATCAAGTACAGATGGGGTTACCCGACCAAATTAGTAATAACAAAAGACAACAAAACATTTACAGTAACTTCCCTTCCTCAAGGGACATCTCTTCTCACACAGTGGGGACTCATGACAGAAGACATGAGAGCCCCCCCTCCTTCTGGCTCTAAACTGAGAGTCGCTGCACCTGAATGGTCTGTTAAAGAACAAAGACCCAAGAGGTTGAAAACACCTCAGCCTCAGGGCTCACTCAACAACAGACGGTACCCTCCTGAATACGTGCTCAATTCTTGGGACTCTGCCTAATCCCGGTATACCATGTCCTCTCTGGACTGAACTTTAGCAACTCACAGGGTGTTATCAAGAGCTTTTGGAAGCCTGACCGATTGACTACGGTTATACTTACAGGTTCGACAAGATAATTTTTACCTAACCCCAAGTACCTCATCATTTGTTTAACTGCATAATTTGACAAGGAGCAGGGCCTGTAATTTTTGTAATATGCCATTTTTTATCCTTATAGTAAATTTCCACTGTTTCTTGTTAGACACTTATTCTCATGATGTTGCTATTTGTTTTGTTGTTGCCCCCTTTTGGGGCCCGAAGGTTGACAAATGTTATAATTTTTCTATGATCTTCCTGTTAATTGTTTGACTAGTTTTGCTTATGGAGTGGGGCTGGATTTTCCGGCTCCCCTGGGTATAGTTTTGCCCTTAGCTCCTCCCCCATACAGGTTAACCCATTCCAGGGTTCCGCCTAGGTGGACTATTTCCACCTCATCTTGTTGGTACATTCCTATTCTAAGAGTTACCTGGTTCCCCTTCCCCTGTACCCTTCCCGACCCGTGCACCCATCCTGTCTGGGTCCTGTCCTAAACCTCCTTACTACTTTCCCTATCCCAACTTACTTTCCAGTAACAAATATTGAAAAATCCTTACACATAATTCCAGAGGTTTAAACTCCCCTTTTAAACGAAGTTTGCTTACCCGTATGCTTAAACATCACAACCCTGACCTCGTGTTTCTACAAGAAACCCACTGGCAGTCAGACAACCCTCACACATTTTATTCACGATCATACACGACCATAGAGTTCTCCCCGTTCACAAAGAAAGCTAGAGGAACTGCAGTCCTGATTCATAGGAGAGTAGATTATGAAGAAATCCAGATACTAAAAGACCCCCAAGCTAGGTTCACCATCATAGTCTGCAAGTTAGATCATGTCCTCCACACCCTGGCCTCAGTATACTTGCCTAATTCTCACCAACCAGCATGTCTTAGAAAAATTCTGCAGTTAATAGATTAATACAAACAGGGCAGAGTCATAATAGCAGGGGATTTCAATATGATTTGGGACACTAAAATTGACCGCAAGACCTTATCCCCGACTAAGACTCCTTCCCAACTGATCCTTATCTCTACACGATTTCAGACTATTATGGCTGAGTATGGCTACTGCGACATCTGGAGGTCACTACACACAACAGACAGGGACTATACCCATTATTCTCAGGCCCATAAGACTTACTCTAGGTTAGACCATATATTTTGTTCAGCAGCAACCCTAGACTCAGTCCTTCAGGCCACCATCCCCCTTTGCTCATGGTCAGACCATGATCCAGTCCTTGCGGTCCTACGTGTGAATGACCCTGGTTCCCACAGCAGTAAGTGGACCCTTCCGCGCCATATCTTGGCAGACACTCCCTTTAGGGAGGAATTACGCAGAGACATAGCAGAACTCATCCAACTTAACGACAATGGACAGACCGCAGATGACACATTATGGGGAGCCATCAAGGCTGTAGTTCGAGGTTATATCATTCGTAAGCAGGCCCGACTTAGGAAACTAGCTGGACTTACCCTTGCTCAAGCCCACTGTAAACTCAGACTGCTTGAATCCACCAACCGAGCCAACCCCACGGATGCATTGATAACACAGATCTCGGCCGTTCGTTCACACATTAACCAATTAGAACTGCGTCGCACTCAAGAAAACCTCACAAAGCGGACACCATGCTAGCCCACAGACTGCGCCAGCAGAATAACACGTCTCGCATACACCAAATTCTGTATAATAACAAGACACACAGACTCCCCTCACAGATAGGTGACTGTTTCTCAGACTATTACTCTAAACTCTATAACATCGAAAACACTGAAAATAAAACTCCTGCTTCCATACAACAGATTAGACATTTCCTCGACTCATTAAACCTCCCAACTTTAACGTCGGAGCAGCAAGAGATCCTGACCAACCCATTCTCCCTGCTTGAACTTAAGCAAGTAATTAAGGGTCTTAAACCTTTTAAGGCTCCTGGGCCTGACGGTTTCCCTGCACAGTTCTATAAAACCTACTGTCAAGAACTGATGCCATTGCTCCTCCGGTTCTACAGTTTGGCCAGGCAGGAGGGAAGCTTTGGGCAAGAATTCTTGGAGGCTGATATCATTATGATTCCTAAGCCAAATAAAGACCCTTCTCTTTGCCCCAGCTACAGACCCATCTCGCTAGTCAACGTAGACATTAAAATATACTCTAAACTTCTGGCCAACCGTATATGCAAACTATTGCCCAACTTAATTAATCCAGACCAAGTGGGGTTCATACATAGCAGCGAGGGTCCAGATAACACGAGGCGTCTTATCAATATTGTTTGCGAGTCGACGAGGCTGAACAAGCCTTTCTCAGTCATCTCCTTAGATGCTGAGAAGGCCTTTGATAGAGTCAGATGGAGTTATCTTTGGGAGACTCTCAGCGCTTTTAAGTTTCCCTCCGACATATGCCTCGCGATACAAGCCTTATATTCCAGACCTACGGCAGTGGTCAGGGGCTTAGGCTTCCAATCGACCCCATTCTCCATCTTTAACGGAACGAGGCAGGGTTGCCCCCTCTCCCCGTTATTGTTCGCTCTGGCCATTGAGCCACTTGTCGAAACAATACGCTCCGATGCTGGCTTAGAAGGAATTACACTTTCTGGCTCCAAACATAAGATCGCTCTGTTTGCAGGTGATGTTACTGTGTTCTCTGCAGATCCTCTCCGCACAATCCCAAGACTTTTGGAAATCTTGGAGACCTTTGGTACTCTCTCTTTTTATAAGCTGAATACCTCCAAGACAGAAATTTACTGGTGGGGTTACCCTCAAAATTATGTCATGGAGTTGCAAAAGAAGTTTGACTTCAAGTGGTCTGACAAATGGGTCATGCACCTTGGAGTAAAGATCTCTAACAATTTGAAGCAGATGGTTGGAGACAATTATCTCCCCCTTTTTGCAGACTTATGAGCTCTGAAATCCGTATGGGAACACAAGAACATTTCCTGGATGGGCCGCATTGCTTCCCTCAAAATGTCGTTTCTTCCTCGGCTCACCTATCTGTTTCGATGCCTCCCCATTAGAGTACCTACTCACCTCTTGTTACAAGTGAGTGCACAGAATTTATTTGGCAGAATGGGACCCCCCGAATAGCCCATAGAACCTTGCAGCTGCTTATCGAGCTAGGGGGTCTGGCTTCCCTATCCATAGTCAAGTACTTTGAGGGAGCCATGCTCACGCATATCTCCCAATGAGGGGTGCGCCATGCTAAAGACAGATGGAGAGAGGTTGAACAAGCCTCATTACCCTTCGACATCTTCCTAAAGGATTTAATTTGGACCCCAGCCCATAGCCGCAGAACCCTAGGCATACATAATTTTGTAGTACTTGAGTGTTTGGCTATTTGGGATAAGATTCGGCATCGCAGCCTGATCGCACCTCATCCCTCTCCGATCACCTCTGTCCCGGGCCTTCTTACAGGCCTCGCGGAAACACATCCCAATACTTGGGCTCGATTAGGTGTCAAACAAGTTTCAGACTTTTGGTCAAAGTCGAATAGGGACGGTTTTATTTCACTGTCTCAGGGCCGACCCTGTGAAAATATCCCATCCTTTCTTCACTTTGAACTCCTTAGAATTAAAAGTTTCCTCTCCAGCTGGGGCTTCCTCCCTCCTGTTTCTCGCCAGCTCACTCCATGGGAGTCTGTGTGGAATGGGGGCCGTAGACTCCACAAGCCTCTTTCGAGACATTACGGTTTGCTTGAGGGCACCATACCTCCTGCCCTGGCATCACACCTACTAAAGTGGAATGCTGCTCTTCACACCCACATTTCTGTAAACTCCTGGCAGAGATCCATTACTTTAACTAAAAAATCATTACACTGTATAACAATGTTTGAGACCTACTATAAAGTTATTGCTCAATGGTACCTCGTCCCTACACGGTTATCCAAAATGTTTCCACTGACTTCACCCCTGTGTTGGAGGGAATGTGGTCTCCCTGGAGATATGCTCCACACGTGGTGGGAGTGTCCAAGGCTAACCCCCCTGTGGAACTCGTGCTTCCGTACTCTTGTGGCCTTTAAGATTGTGATCCCTAAAAACCCTGCAACGGCACTACTCCACCTAAACTTACACACCCTCCCTAAACAACAGCAGATTTTTTGTGTATACCTCATGTCATCGGTTAAAACCAATATTGCTACATGGTGGAAGAAATCAACTCCTCCACGGTGGTCCAATATCCTTAACACTATGGCCTACCTATACACAATGGAAAAGGACATATACTATAGTCTGGACAAAGTAGATCTATTTGAAATGGTTTGGGCTGACTGGAAAGACGCACATGACACTCAATGGATACCTCCAGTTAGGGCCTAAGCGATTCTATCTTGGGCACGTTGAGATGACTGCCTGAGATGTCCCCCCCCCCCCTCCTCCCCTTATTTGGGTCCCTTCCTCTCCATCCCCCCCCCACTCTCCTTCCCCCCTTCTTAATAACTATCTTGAAATGTACCAACTCCTTTTTCTGTCTGTTGAACATACAAGTTATATGTTATAGTTTTTTTTTGTACTCATACAGACTTGTCGTGTGTCATATTATGCAGGGGACCTGCGAGTCCCCAGTTGCTGTATTATATTGTTTAAAACAAATAAAAACTCTATGATTAAAAAAAAAAAAAAAAAAAAAAAACCCTAAGCTAGCAACAATGTAACTATTAGTTATATTGTAGCTAGCTTAGGGTTTATTTTATAGGTAAGTATTTAGTTTTAAATAGGAATAATTTATTTAATGATAGGAATATTTATTTAGATTTATTTCAATTATATTTAAGTTAGGGGGTGTTAGGGTTAGGGTTAGACTTAGGTTTAGGGGTTAATAAATGTAATATAGTGGTGGCAGTGTAGGGGGGCAGATTAGGGGTTAATAAATATAATGTAGGTGGCGGCGGTGTAGGGGGCGGCAGATTAGGGGTTAATAAGTATAATGTAGGTGGCGGCGGTGTAGGGGGTGGCAGATTAGAGGTTAATAAGTATAATGCAGGTGGCGATGGGCTCCGGGAGCTGCGGTTTAGGGGTTAAACACTTTATTTAGTTGTGGCGGGGTCCGTGAGCGGCGGTTTAGGGGTTAATACATTTATTAGAGTTGTGGTGGGCTCCGGGAGCGGCGGTTTAGGGGTAAAACAGTTTAGTATAGTGTGGGTGTTTAGTGACAGGGTACCAATAAAGCTGGGAAAAAGCCGAAGAGCAGCGAGATCGATGACTGTTAATTAACAACAGTCCGCTGCTCATCGCCCCGTACTTGGTGCGCGGCTTTTAGACAGCTTTTTTGGTAACTTTGGAGAACGTATTCAGGTCCGCGGGAGCGATGTTAGGTGATCTTAGGCGAGCGTATTGGTGCCGTCGAATGCAAGTATGTTGACGGTTTGATAAGTAGATGCCAATATGTTTAATTGCTGCTACTGCTAGAAAAGTATCGAGTGATATGTCCCTTTAAGAGTCTCAATGGATCTTCCCATGGTATGCTGGCCTCCCTCATATTTTAGGGTGAAGATTAGATGATAGAGCTGTCCAAGACTATTGATCCACATTTCTGTCCTGAAGCTTAAATTTCAAGATCTCTAAATTCTGCGTTAATTATATTGTATTGAGGGCTTTACTTCCTTAGACCCTAGTGATCATGCAGTGCTTTATTGTCATAAACTCTTACATTACTGGGACCTGGATTACTTGGTGTCCTGAGAGTAATGTATTTGAATTGTAGTAGTTGGTCAGTGGTCAGGGAAAAAGGACATATTGAGGTAGATTAGGGTGAAGGTGTCTGTGGCATAAAGAAGCACCACTAGTAGCTAGAATATACTGTACATACTGTTTTGTAATTAATGGGTTGAAATAGCTACTTATGATTGGCTACTGCCAGAGATATTACTAGCCATTGAAAACAAAAATGTTATAATCAAGGTGTCTATCAGAAGTAAAGTATATCAGGAAGAATATAGTACAATACATTTTAAATAGTACAATACATTTTAAATTCAGAGAAAAGTTGGATCTGGTGCCTATCACATGATACTAACTTTCTCTAATTTCATTGAACAGCTCATGCAACTCTGCTATTGTGTTCCAACAGCTAAAACAAAACAGATTATGGCTACCCTAGTGATGCAGCCATCTTTGTTAAAAAAAAACAAAAAACATTTGTTGGTTATAGTAATATTAATTATTAAAGTTATATGATTGGAAATTATATTGTCTGGAAATAATGTTACTCTATCCTCAAGTATGAATTTCCTCAAATTCACTAGCAGTACTGAAGAAATGCCCAATTTTTATATTATCAAAAACATAAAAAGAACCATCCTGTGCTAAGAAGATAAAATAAGAAGAAGAAAGCATGGAAGGTGAGACAGGAAGATATAGGGAGGGAAGAGAAGGAAACAGGGAAACAAATTGAGAAAGAAAAAGGATAGAATCCATGACAATATAATACAAATACAGATGTTTCTTAAAGGGACAAAAAACATTTAGCTCCGAAAATTGTAGATTTCCTCATTCTCAGTTCTTCAAATGCTCCTGATGACTTCTCAAGGCTAACCCTGCTATATGTCCCTAATTAGCATTAACTGATAACAACTACAAAACAATGCATTTTATACTAACATTATGACAATGACTAGCCTTGTTGTTTGCAGACTTAAGCCCAGATTGGCTTCTCCAAATAAGATAAATTGTGGGTGGTGTTTGGCTATGAACAATAATTGCTGTATAAAGGATGTTAATTTGTTTTATTAACATTTAAACTTGGCTGTCTTGTAATTACGTGTTTACTGTCCCTTTAACTTTAAATGAAATGTCTTTGCTAGCTATAATTGACCTCTTTTTTCTTTTCCAGATAGAATCGCGCAAACGAGTGGCAAAAACTGTGCTGGTTCTGGTGGCGCTATTTGCTGTGTGTTGGCTCCCTAACCATATGCTCTACTTGTATCGATCCTTCACATATCACTCCGCAGTGAATTCCTCTGTGTTTCACCTGTCAGCCACAATCTTTGCGCGAGTACTGGCTTTCAGCAACTCGTGTGTGAACCCATTTGCTTTGTATTGGCTAAGCAGGAGCTTTAGGCAGCATTTTAAAAAGCAACTGTATTGTTGTAAGACTGAACCTCCTGTATCCCAACAAAGTCCGACCCACAGCAGTACCATAACTGGAATTACCGCTGTGAAAGGCAACATCCAGATGTCTGAAATTAGCATTACATTATTAAGTGCTTACGATGTAAAGAAAGAGTGACAGTGTCGCCAAATAAGTTATAAAAAGTTTATAAAACTTACTGTTAACAAAAGATGGATAAAGTTTTTGTTGCTGCATATTGACGTCTGTTTATTAAAAATCCAGAGTATAAAGTTTTATTACTACAAACAAAAAATATACCTCAACATTCTAACCACAATTGAATTATTCATATATTACCCTTATTTATTCAGTTTGTAGAGTATGGGTGAAACAAGTATATCTGGTTCCATAATTTGTCCTACTTTTTATGCTAAAATGTTTAACCTTCACATGAAGAGATGGCAGTCAGACAAAATACTGTTGGCATGACAGGCATTGTTTAAATTATAGCTAGTGACAGTAATGTAAGGAAACCATTTAAATGCCACAGTTTAAGTGTACAATTCAGAAGTCAATGACAACTATTGCATCTTCTTACACATTACAATTTAGATTAAAAATGTATTTATTTTGTTGGGAAAGTGCAAACCATAATTTCAACATTTATATTACATTTATATCAAGTGAAAACATAAGTCTAGGAATTTCTTAGGTTTACAACTTTAATTACAAGGGAACAATATTTCACTCTCAGCTGTAGCAGAAAAATATTTAAAAGACCAATCCAATTGTTTTTTATTTTAACCCATAAAATAACAATTATACAACTTGCCACTTAGGAGCAAAACCCTCGGCTGGATTATGAGTTTTGCGGTAAGAGCGGCTCGGTGCTATCTTGCAAGTTATTGTCACCGCTCACCTCCCTATAGCACTGCTATTACAGGTTTGCATAAACTCGGCGTTAGCAGGCAAGAAGTGAGCGTTGAGCAAAATTGAGCTCCATACTGCACTCCAATACCAGCGCCGCGGTGAGCTGGTTTTACGTGCTCGTGCATGATTTCCCCATAGACATGAATGGGGATAGCCGGCTGAAAAAAAGTCTAACACCTACAATAAAGGAGCGTAAAGCTCCGTAACACAGCCCCATTGATTCCTATTTGGAAATAAAAAAATATGTTTACAACTAACACCCTAACATAAACCCGAGTCTAAACACCCCTAATCTGTGGCCCCCGACATCGCCGCCACCTACCTACACTTATTAACCCCTAATCTGCCGCCCCCGACATCGCCGCCACCTACATTACACTTATTAACCCCTAATCTGCCGCCCCCAATGTCGCCGCCACCTACATTACACTTATTAACCCCTAATCTGCCGCCCCAACATCGCTGCCACCTACAGTACATTTATTAACCCCTAATCTGCCGCCCCCAACGTTGCCGCCACTATACTAAAGTTATAAACCCCTAAACCTAACCCTAAGTCTAACACCTCTAACTTTAATATAATTAAAATAAATCTAAATACAAATTACTATTATTACCTAAATAATACCTATTTAAGACTAAATACTTACCTGTAAAATAAACCCTAAGATAGCTACAATATAACTAATAGTTACATTGTAGCTATCTTACGGCTAGATTTGGAGTTTGGCGGTAAAAGGGCTGTTAACGCTCCGCGGGTTTTTTTCTGGCCGCACCATAAATTTAACTCTGGTATCGAGAGTTCAAACAAATGCTGCGTTAGGCTCCAAAAAAGGAGCGTAGAGCATTTTTACCGCAAATGCAACTCTCGATACCAGAGTTGCTTACGGACGCGGCCGGCCTCAAAAACGTGCTCGTGCACGATTCTCCCATAGGAAACAATGGGGCTGTTTGAGCTGAAAAAAAACCTAACACCTGCAAAAAAGCAGCGTTCAGCTCCTAACGCAGCCCCATTGTTTCCTATGGGGAAACACTTCCTACGTCTGCACCTAACACTCTAACATGTACCCCGAGTCTAAACACCCCTAGCCTTACACTTATTAACCCCTAATCTGCCGCCCCCGCTATCGCTGACCCCTGCATTACACTTTTAACCCCTAATCTGCCGCTCCGTAAACCGCCGCCACCTACGTTATCCCTATGTACCCCTAATCTGCTGCCCTAACATCGCCGACCCCTATGTTATATTTATTAACCCCTAATCTGCCCCCCACAACGTCGCCGACACCTACCTACACTTATTAACCCCTAATCTGCCGAGCGGACCTGAGCGCTACTATAATAAAGTTATTAACCCCTAATCCGCCTCACTAACCCTATCATAAATAGTATTAACCCCTAATCTGCCCTCCCTAACATCGCCGACACCTACCTTCAATTATTAACCCCTAATCTGCCGACCGGAGCTCACCGCTATTCTAATAAATGTATTAACCCCTAAAGCTAAGTCTAACCCTAACACTAACACCCCCCTAAGTTAAATATAATTTTTATCTAACGAAATAAATTAACTCTTATTAAATAAATGATTCCTATTTAAAGCTAAATACTTACCTGTAAAATAAATCCTAATATAGCTACAATATAAATTACATTTATATTATAGCTATTTTAGGATTAATATTTATTTTACAGGTAACTTTGTATTTATTTTAACCAGGTACAATAGCTATTAAATAGTTAAGAACTATTTAATAGTTACCTAGTTAAAATAATTACAAATTTACCTGTAAAATAAATCCTAACCTAAGTTATAATTAAACCTAACACTACCCTATCAATAAAATAATTAAATAAACTACCTACAATTACCTAAAATTAACCTAACACTACACTATCAATAAATTAATTAAACACAATTGCTACAAATAAATACAATTAAATAAACTATCTAAAGTACAAAAAATAAAAAAGAACTAAGTTACAGAAAATAAAAAAATATTTACAAACATAAGAAAAATATTACAACAATTTTAAACTAATTACACCTACTCTAAGCCCCCTAATAAAATAACAAAGACCCCCAAAATAAAAAATTCCCTACCCTATTCTAAATTTAAAAAGTTACAAGCTCTTTTACCTTACCAGCCCTGAACAGGGCCCTTTGCGGGGCATGCCCCAAGAAGTTCAGCTCTTTTGCCTGTAAAAGAAAACATACAATACCCCCCCCCCAACATTACAACCCACCACCCACATACCCCTAATCTAACCCAAACCCCCCTTAAATAAACCTAACACTACCCCCCCTGAAGATCTTCCTACCTTGTCTTCACCATGCCAGGTTCACCGATCCGTCCTGGCTCCAAGATCTTCATCCAACCCAAGCGGGGGCTAGACATCCACTGAAGAAGTCCAGAAGAGGGTCCAAAGTCTTCCTCCTATCCGGCAAGAAGAGGACATCCGGACCGGCAAACATCTTCTCCAAGCGGCATCTTCTATGTTCTTCCATCCGATGACGACCGGCTCCATCTTGAAGACCTCCAGCGCGGATCCATCCTCTTCTTCCGACGACTAGACGACGAATGACGGTTCCTTTAAGGGACGTCATCCAAGATGGCGTCCCTCGAATTCCGATTGGCTGATAGGATTCTATCAGCCAATCGGAATTAAGGTAGGAATTTTCTGATTGGCTGATGGAATCAGCCAATCAGAATCAAGTTCAATCCGATTGGCTGATCCAATCAGCCAATCAGATTGAGCTCGCATTGTATTGGCTGATCGGAACAGCCAATAGAATGCGAGCTCAATCTGATTGGCT
This sequence comes from Bombina bombina, assembly GCF_027579735.1. NCBI lineage: Eukaryota > Metazoa > Chordata > Amphibia > Anura > Bombinatoridae > Bombina > Bombina bombina. The sequence goes on from NC_069499.1 coordinate 750,818,016, forward strand.
GATTGGATCAGCCAATCGGATTGAACTTGATTCTGATTGGCTGATTCCATCAGCCAATCAGAAAATTCCTACCTTAATTCCGATTGGCTGATAGAATCCTATCAGCCAATCGGAATTCGAGGGACGCCATCTTGGATGACGTCCCTTAAAGGAACCGTCATTCGTCGTCTAGTCGTCGGAAGAAGAGGATGGATCCGCGCTGGAGGTCTTCAAGATGGAGCCGGTCGTCATCGGATGGAAGAACATAGAAGATGCCGCTTGGAGAAGATGTTTGCCGGTCCGGATGTCCTCTTCTTGCCGGATCGGAGGAAGACTTTGGACCCTCTTCTGGACTTCTTCAGTGGATGTCTAGCCCCCGCTTGGGTTGGATGAAGATCTTGGAGCCAGGACGGATCGGTGAACCTGGCATGGTGAAGACAAGGTAGGAAGATCATCAGGGGCTTAGTGTTAGGTTTATTTAAGGGGGGTTTGGGTTAGATTAGGGGTATGTGGGTGGTGGGTTGTAATGTTGGGGGGGGGTATTGCATGTTTTCTTTTACAGGCAAAAGAGCTGAACTTCTTGGGGCATGCCCCGCAAAGGGCCCTGTTCAGGGCTGGTAAGGTAAAAGAGCTTGTAACTTTTTAAATTTAGAATAGGGTAGGGAATTTTTTATTTTGGGGGTCTTTGTTATTTTATTAGGGGGCTTAGAGTAGGTGTAATTAGTTTAAAATTGTTGTAATATTTTTCTTATGTTTGTAAATATTTTTTTATTTTCTGTAACTTAGTTCTTTTTTATTTTTTGTACTTTAGATAGTTTATTTAATTGTATTTATTTGTAGCAATTGTGTTTAATTAATTTATTGATAGTGTAGTGTTAGGTTAATTGTAGGTAATTGTAGGTAGTTTATTTAATTATTTTATTGATAGGGTAGTGTTAGGTTTAATTATATCTTAGGTTAGGATTTATTTTACAGGTAAGTATTTAGCTTTAAATAGGAATCATTTATTTAATAAGAGTTAATTTATTTCGTTAGATAAAAATTATATTTAACTTAGGGGGGTGTTAGTGTTAGGGTTAGACTTAGCTTTAGGGGTTAATACATTTATTAGAATAGCGGTGAGCTCCGGTCGGCAGATTAGGGGTTAATAATTGAAGGTAGGTGTCGGCGATGTTAGGGAGGGCAGATTAGGGGTTAATACTATTTATGATAGGGTTAGTGAGGCGGATTAGGGGTTAATAACTTTATTATAGTAGCGCTCAGGTCCGCTCGGCAGATTAGGGGTTAATAAGTGTAGGTAGGTGTCGGCGACGTTGTGGGGGGCAGATTAGGGGTTAATAAATATAAACTATGGGGATAGGGATAAACTGGCACTACACTGGTTTTAAGTAAGAAAAAGAATCATTAGATTCCGGTGCTACCCCTTGGAAACAATTGGTTAACAAAAGGGAGAAAAAGAATAGACAGGGGTTTATATAGCACTCATACTTACTTATGTGGGTATGAAGTTAGTTAAAAAAACTATACTTTAATTATTTGTTTAAAAGATATGGGGTAACAACCCCTACCGTTACACACAAACCACTACCTAATATCATGAAACTAAACTAAACTAAAAACAAGCCAACAGTCACTTCTCTGTTTCCTGGCCGATAGCAGGAAACGTCGGCATCAGGTGGCTGAAGTGACTGACCGGCAATATACAAAATATTTAGAGCAAACGCGTTTCGGCTATGACCTAGCCTTTCTCAATGCTATATTTTGCTGACAGTTAGTGAACCCGAGGCTGCCGGGTGAGCGGACTTTTAAACCCATTCTCGGACCGAGAATTAGCCAATTGGGTGAGTCTTTGAGAAGACGCCTTCTTAGTATCCAATGGTTACGCTGGGTGAGAGACGCCTACACACCTGATTGGACTATATGGCTGAGAAGTGTATTGGGTATGTCGCGCATGCGTGTTACTCCACTAATAGCCTCTATAGAGGATCACTTGTATGAAAACTGCTATATTTCCAAACAATACATATCTATGTTAATTAAACAAGTAAGTATCGTCTTCCAACGTAAACCATTCAAAACCTAAACTTAAACAATATTATACTCACACGATTCCAGTATAGCGATTATTATGTGCCCAAGCTTAAATAGTGCTATACCGTTATAAAGTTTTTACAGCACTAATAACAGCCACAATACTAATGTTAGCCATATGTTAAACCAAATAATGCTAACCACTGTACATTAAAAGCTTTATTCTGATGATAAAGAATTATCACATAAGTATCTGGCCAAACTAAAGTATATTGGGTTACATACTTGGTTATAATAATTCCCACAAAAAATAATATTTCTTGGAATTTATGTGGGTATGATCCAATTTATAACCTCCATATATAGCGATAGTAATTGGTGTGAAAAGTGAGTTCTTAGGCTTAATCCTCACTAGTTTATCACCAAATGTCTGCTTAGTAATGTACAGGTGACGCAATGGTATTACGTCTAAGGCTACAATATTGGTTTTTAATTCCGCTATTAATGGCATTAATATGATACTTGGGAAACCACAGACTTAGAATCCTACGGTAAATATCTTTTAATAATTATTGATTATTTACATTGTGGTTCTAAAAGAAAAAGTTTACTTAGATATATATTTTCTTTCTGGGTCCCAATCTGTACACACATAGTATTGACCAGATATCCTAGATCTTGAGGATCCTGGTCAGGCATATATTATGCACAGACTGGGACCAGCAAGCAGTGCTATAACGTTCCATACAAGAAGTGATCTCTTGCTGCTATACATCTCATCAGATATATACCCAGTAATTGTTGTATTCATTCATACCATGAGGCATGACGGTATTTAAATTGAAAACCCATTTGGTTTCCAACTGTAACAATTTATCCTCAGTGTTGCCTCCTCTTATTCCGGGCTTCAATTTCTCTAGACCCCAACATTTTAGGGCATTAGGTTTCCCATTATGACATTGTAAGAAATGCCTAGCGACACTGGTAATTTGTTTAGATTTGTCTACATCTCTTTGAGCTGTTCTAATATTACTTAGGTGTTCAGTTATACGTGTACACATACTCCTTGTTGTCATTCCTATGTAATATAGATTGCAGCTACAGGATATACAGTAGATAACATTTGTACTTTGACAATTTATATGTTGTTTGATATTACAGGTTCTTCCAAATCTATCCACTATTTTTTGTTTTTTAACCATGTGTTGGCATACTGAACAGTGTCCACATGCTATGGAGCCCTCATATATAGGTAATTTCTTAGCATTTCTATCATAATGGCTTGTAACCAGTGTATCCTTGATATTTCTAGCACGTCTGTATGTCACTAGTGGCTTCTCTGTTATTAAGGGTTTTAATAGATCATCCCTAGTTAGGACATGCCAATGTTTAGTCAGGATCTCGATGATTTGATCACTTTGTGCGGAATAAGTGGTAATACATCTTAAAGGGGTATTTTTCTCCTTAATTTTAGGGGTGAGTAATTCTGTTCTATCTTTAAGTAATGCTCTGTTATATGCTCTGGCAAGCAATTTTTTTGAATAGCCTCTTTCCAGTAACCTTTGTCTTAGTTCTCTAGCAGCTATTTTAAAATTCTCAATGGTGCTACAATTTCTCCTTAAGCGTATATATTCGCCCATCGGTAGTCCTCTAATAGTAGCAGGATGATGATGACTGCTTGCATGCAAAATATTATTAGTGGACGTGGGTTTCCTATATGCTTCAGTCACAATTGAATTATCAGTTTTTTCAATTGTGAGATCCAAAAACTCTACTTTAGACTTTTGTATATTGGATGTAAGATATAGTCCAAACGGGTTTTCATTTAGTGTTGTAATGAGATCATGTAGGAGATTCTCAGGACCATTCCATATAAATAGAATGTCATCTATATATCTGGACCAGTGGGAGATATATTTGGTGAGATGTTTAAGATTGTCATTAAACACCACAGTTTCCTCCCACCAGCCCAGATATATATTAGCGTAGGTTGGGGCACACGCAGTGCCCATCGCTGTCCCACAGGTCTGTAAATAGAACTTATCATCGAATACGAAGAAATTATGAGTTAGAATAAACTCTATCATATTCAATAAAAATTCTTTAACCTCCTCACTCATACTGGTATTTTGATTAAGAAAGTGTGACACCGCTCTACATCCCCAATGTGTTTTTATACTCGTGTAGAGCGATTCCACGTCACAAGTTACCAGTACTGAATTGCTGTCAATGTTGATCTCATTAAGTTTGTTTAACAAATGCATCGTATCTTTGGTGTGCGATGGAAGTGATTCAACAATATATCTTAATCTTGCGTCTATGTATTTGCTGGCTTTTTCAGTAAGGGAGCCTATTCCAGACACTATTGGTCTGCCTGGTGGTTTACGTGCATCCTTATGTATTTTGGGCAGCAAATACAAAGTAGCTGTTTTTGGTTCTTTTACTTCTAGAAATTTAAATTCCTTCTGATCTATAACACCATTGTCAAGGGCTGAACGAATCAATTTATTATAACTGTTGAGAAACATCTCTGTAGGGTTACATAGAAGTGGCTTGTAATTAGATGAATTGTTAAGCTGACGTAATGCTTCCTCCCTATACATCGTGTCAGGCCAAACAACAATGTTGCCGCCTTTGTCACTGCTTTTTATTTGTAAACCTTTCATATTTTTCAATTGTTTCAGGGCTTTAATCTCTTCATTAGATAGATTATGATTGTTAATGCCACTATTGTCCTGTATGTCTAAAATATCTTGACATACAAGATTAAGAAAGGTCAGTGTATTATATGACGTATGATTAGGAGGTACAAATTTGGACTTAGTTTTTAAGATAGTTCGCCAACTAGTGTCCTCATGGTCAGAATTACAGCTAATGGCTTCATCTAACAAAGCAATTAAATCATTAATGGCAGCTTGATCATTAGCATTAAAGGTGTCAGATTCAGAGTTACTGAAGTATTTTTTAAGGAGAATTTTCCGAGTGAATAAGTGAATATCCTTTATAGCCTCAAATTTGTTCAAATTTGGTGTGGGTATGAATGATAAGCCTCTTTTTAGGACAGATATTTGTGCATTAGAGAGAGTAACATCAGAGAGATTAATTATGTTCAATTCTGGAATGTCTACTTCTTTTTGTGTTGTGATTTGTGACTGAATTTTACTTGTCTGCGGGTTCTGGTTCCGATTTTTGCGGCCCCTTCTGGTTCTCCGCCTAAAGGGATATTGGTGTTATTAATTTTATGAGGTACAATTCTATTTTTCAGAATAGTCCTAGGTAAGGTTTCGCCATCAGATAAATCTACATCTGTACTATCACCTTCTCTGTCTGATGTGTCTGCATCTAGACTAGCGGTCTTGTTCTGCCCCCAAGAGTAGATTGTATCAGAAGAATAATCATTGAGATCTCTATCAATCTTACGTTCTTTCCTCTCTGAAATAAAACGTGCAAACTTCTCAACTTCTCCCTTAGTTTTATTATATGACTTTTGAAACTCTTCATTTAATTCATATTGTTTAAGTTCATCGCACAGTTTAGAAATGCCCTCATTAATATCATTTAATTTATCTAATTCATACTCAGTTAGATATCCCATTAATTTAAGCGAGCATTCAGTCAGGGCACTTTCCCATTTGATTTTAAATTCAGGTTTATAATCATTGAAAGAGGGAAACAATTTCAATCTTAGGCCTCTTGGAATGACACTGTTATCTTTATAAAAATTGTACATTCCTATATTCCATTGCTTCTTTATCTGTTTCCTTCTAATTTTTTTAAGATTCTTTAAAGAATCAGACCATTCCACAGAACTGTTACTCTCTGTAGTACTTTTATTTCTAAGTTCAGCTGTAAGATTTGTTATATCTTTAGTCCATTGGAGCATTTCTGCCCCTAAATCGAAAGAGGCCATAATTCAAAGTGTGTCTTTTTAAGTGTGTGCTCTAGTTTAAGAGAGAAATGTGAGTACAATTCTCACATACGAAATTACAAACTATGGGGATAGGGATAAACTGGCACTACACTGGTTTTAAGTAAGAAAAAGAATCATTAGATTCCGGTGCTACCCCTTGGAAACAATTGGTTAACAAAAGGGAGAAAAAGAATAGACAGGGGTTTATATAGCACTCATACTTACTTATGTGGGTATGAAGTTAGTTAAAAAAACTATACTTTAATTATTTGTTTAAAAGATATGGGGTAACAACCCCTACCGTTACACACAAACCACTACCTAATATCATGAAACTAAACTAAACTAAAAACAAGCCAACAGTCACTTCTCTGTTTCCTGGCCGATAGCAGGAAACGTCGGCATCAGGTGGCTGAAGTGACTGACCGGCAATATACAAAATATTTAGAGCAAACGCGTTTCGGCTATGACCTAGCCTTTCTCAATGCTATATTTTGCTGACAGTTAGTGAACCCGAGGCTGCCGGGTGAGCGGACTTTTAAACCCATTCTCGGACCGAGAATTAGCCAATTGGGTGAGTCTTTGAGAAGACGCCTTCTTAGTATCCAATGGTTACGCTGGGTGAGAGACGCCTACACACCTGATTGGACTATATGGCTGAGAAGTGTATTGGGTATGTCGCGCATGCGTGTTACTCCACTAATAGCCTCTATAGAGGATCACTTGTATGAAAACTGCTATATTTCCAAACAATACATATCTATGTTAATTAAACAAGTAAGTATCGTCTTCCAACGTAAACCATTCAAAACCTAAACTTAAACAATATTATACTCACACGATTCCAGTATAGCGATTATTATGTGCCCAAGCTTAAATAGTGCTATACCGTTATAAAGTTTTTACAGCACTAATAACAGCCACAATACTAATGTTAGCCATATGTTAAACCAAATAATGCTAACCACTGTACATTAAAAGCTTTATTCTGATGATAAAGAATTATCACATAAGTATCTGGCCAAACTAAAGTATATTGGGTTACATACTTGGTTATAATAATTCCCACAAAAAATAATATTTCTTGGAATTTATGTGGGTATGATCCAATTTATAACCTCCATATATAGCGATAGTAATTGGTGTGAAAAGTGAGTTCTTAGGCTTAATCCTCACTAGTTTATCACCAAATGTCTGCTTAGTAATGTACAGGTGACGCAATGGTATTACGTCTAAGGCTACAATATTGGTTTTTAATTCCGCTATTAATGGCATTAATATGATACTTGGGAAACCACAGACTTAGAATCCTACGGTAAATATCTTTTAATAATTATTGATTATTTACATTGTGGTTCTAAAAGAAAAAGTTTACTTAGATATATATTTTCTTTCTGGGTCCCAATCTGTACACACATAGTATTGACCAGATATCCTAGATCTTGAGGATCCTGGTCAGGCATATATTATGCACAGACTGGGACCAGCAAGCAGTGCTATAACGTTCCATACAAGAAGTGATCTCTTGCTGCTATACATCTCATCAGATATATACCCAGTAATTGTTGTATTCATTCATACCATGAGGCATGACGGTATTTAAATTGAAAACCCATTTGGTTTCCAACTGTAACAATTTATCCTCAGTGTTGCCTCCTCTTATTCCGGGCTTCAATTTCTCTAGACCCCAACATTTTAGGGCATTAGGTTTCCCATTATGACATTGTAAGAAATGCCTAGCGACACTGGTAATTTGTTTAGATTTGTCTACATCTCTTTGAGCTGTTCTAATATTACTTAGGTGTTCAGTTATACGTGTACACATACTCCTTGTTGTCATTCCTATGTAATATAGATTGCAGCTACAGGATATACAGTAGATAACATTTGTACTTTGACAATTTATATGTTGTTTGATATTACAGGTTCTTCCAAATCTATCCACTATTTTTTGTTTTTTAACCATGTGTTGGCATACTGAACAGTGTCCACATGCTATGGAGCCCTCATATATAGGTAATTTCTTAGCATTTCTATCATAATGGCTTGTAACCAGTGTATCCTTGATATTTCTAGCACGTCTGTATGTCACTAGTGGCTTCTCTGTTATTAAGGGTTTTAATAGATCATCCCTAGTTAGGACATGCCAATGTTTAGTCAGGATCTCGATGATTTGATCACTTTGTGCGGAATAAGTGGTAATACATCTTAAAGGGGTATTTTTCTCCTTAATTTTAGGGGTGAGTAATTCTGTTCTATCTTTAAGTAATGCTCTGTTATATGCTCTGGCAAGCAATTTTTTTGAATAGCCTCTTTCCAGTAACCTTTGTCTTAGTTCTCTAGCAGCTATTTTAAAATTCTCAATGGTGCTACAATTTCTCCTTAAGCGTATATATTCGCCCATCGGTAGTCCTCTAATAGTAGCAGGATGATGATGACTGCTTGCATGCAAAATATTATTAGTGGACGTGGGTTTCCTATATGCTTCAGTCACAATTGAATTATCAGTTTTTTCAATTGTGAGATCCAAAAACTCTACTTTAGACTTTTGTATATTGGATGTAAGATATAGTCCAAACGGGTTTTCATTTAGTGTTGTAATGAGATCATGTAGGAGATTCTCAGGACCATTCCATATAAATAGAATGTCATCTATATATCTGGACCAGTGGGAGATATATTTGGTGAGATGTTTAAGATTGTCATTAAACACCACAGTTTCCTCCCACCAGCCCAGATATATATTAGCGTAGGTTGGGGCACACGCAGTGCCCATCGCTGTCCCACAGGTCTGTAAATAGAACTTATCATCGAATACGAAGAAATTATGAGTTAGAATAAACTCTATCATATTCAATAAAAATTCTTTAACCTCCTCACTCATACTGGTATTTTGATTAAGAAAGTGTGACACCGCTCTACATCCCCAATGTGTTTTTATACTCGTGTAGAGCGATTCCACGTCACAAGTTACCAGTACTGAATTGCTGTCAATGTTGATCTCATTAAGTTTGTTTAACAAATGCATCGTATCTTTGGTGTGCGATGGAAGTGATTCAACAATATATCTTAATCTTGCGTCTATGTATTTGCTGGCTTTTTCAGTAAGGGAGCCTATTCCAGACACTATTGGTCTGCCTGGTGGTTTACGTGCATCCTTATGTATTTTGGGCAGCAAATACAAAGTAGCTGTTTTTGGTTCTTTTACTTCTAGAAATTTAAATTCCTTCTGATCTATAACACCATTGTCAAGGGCTGAACGAATCAATTTATTATAACTGTTGAGAAACATCTCTGTAGGGTTACATAGGAGTGGCTTGTAATTAGATGAATTGTTAAGCTGACGTAATGCTTCCTCCCTATACATCGTGTCAGGCCAAACAACAATGTTGCCGCCTTTGTCACTGCTTTTTATTTGTAAACCTTTCATATTTTTCAATTGTTTCAGGGCTTTAATCTCTTCATTAGATAGATTATGATTGTTAATGCCACTATTGTCCTGTATGTCTAAAATATCTTGACATACAAGATTAAGAAAGGTCAGTGTATTATATGACGTATGATTAGGAGGTACAAATTTGGACTTAGTTTTTAAGATAGTTCGCCAACTAGTGTCCTCATGGTCAGAATTACAGCTAATGGCTTCATCTAACAAAGCAATTAAATCATTAATGGCAGCTTGATCATTAGCATTAAAGGTGTCAGATTCAGAGTTACTGAAGTATTTTTTAAGGAGAATTTTCCGAGTGAATAAGTGAATATCCTTTATAGCCTCAAATTTGTTCAAATTTGGTGTGGGTATGAATGATAAGCCTCTTTTTAGGACAGATATTTGTGCATTAGAGAGAGTAACATCAGAGAGATTAATTATGTTCAATTCTGGAATGTCTACTTCTTTTTGTGTTGTGATTTGTGACTGAATTTTACTTGTCTGCGGGTTCTGGTTCCGATTTTTGCGGCCCCTTCTGGTTCTCCGCCTAAAGGGATATTGGTGTTATTAATTTTATGAGGTACAATTCTATTTTTCAGAATAGTCCTAGGTAAGGTTTCGCCATCAGATAAATCTACATCTGTACTATCACCTTCTCTGTCTGATGTGTCTGCATCTAGACTAGCGGTCTTGTTCTGCCCCCAAGAGTAGATTGTATCAGAAGAATAATCATTGAGATCTCTATCAATCTTACGTAAAATAAATATAACATAGGGGTCGGCGATGTTAGGGGCAGAAGATTAGGGGTACATAGGGATAACGTAGGTGGCGGCGATTTGCGGTCGGAAGATTAGGGGTTAATTATTTTAAGTAGCTTGCGGCGACGTTGTGGGAGGCAGGTTAGGGGTTAATAAATATAATACAGGGGTTGGCGGGGCAGCAGATTAGGGGTACATAAGTATAACGTAGGTGGCGGTCGGCAGATTAGGGGTTAAAAATTTTAATCGAGTGGCGGCGATGTGGGGGGACCTCGGTTTAGGGGTACATAGGTAGTTTATGGGTGTTAGTGTAGTTTAGGGTACAGTAGTTAAGAGCTTTATGAACCGGCGTTAGCCAGAAAGCTCTTAACTCCTGCTTTTTTCAGGCGGCTGGAATCTTGTCGTTAGAGCTCTAACGCTCACTGCAGAAACGACTCTAAATACCAGCGTTAGAAAGATCCCATTGAAAAGATAGGCTACGCAAATGGCGTAGGGGGATCTGCGGTATGGAAAAGTCACGGCTGTAAAGTGAGCGTTAGACCCTTTAATCACTGACTCCAAATACCAGCGGGCGGCCAAAACCAGCGTTAGGAGCCTCTAACGCTGGTTTTGACGGCTACCGCCGAACTCTAAATCTAGGCCTTAGGTTTTATTTTTATTTCACAGGTAAATTTGTATTTATTTTAACTAGGTAGACTAGTTAGTAAATAGTAATTAACTATGTACTAGCTACCTAGCTAAAATAAATACAAATTTACCTGTAAAATAAAACCTAACCTGTTTTACACTAACACCTAATCTTAGACTACAATTAAATAAATTACATTAATTAAATACAATTAACTAAATTACAAAAATAACCCCACGAAATTACACAAAATAAAAAAAGAAATCATCAAATATTTCAACTAATTGCACCTAATCCAATAGCCCTATCAAAATAAAAAAAACCCCCTAAAATAAAAAACACCCCTAGCCTACAATAAACTACCAATAGCCCTTAAAAGGGCCTTTTGTGGGGCATTGCCCCAAAGAAATCAGCTCTTTTACCTGTAAAAAAAAAAATACAAACAACCCCCCAACAGTAAAACCCACCACCCACACAACCAACCCCCCAAATAAAATCCTAACTAAAAAACCTAAGCTCCCCATTGCCCTGAAAAGGACATTTGGATGGGCATTGCCCATAAAAGGGCATTTAGCTCTTTTTCGGTGCCCAAAAGCCCTCATCTAAAAATAAAACCCACCCAATAAACCCTTAAAAAAACTTAACACTAACCCCCGAAGATCCACTTACAGTTTTTGAAGACCCGACATCCATCCTCAACGAAGCGGCAGAAGTCCTCAGCGAAGCCGGCAGAAGTCTTCATCCAAGCGGGCCAACGAATTCATTCAAGCCAGCAGAAGTTTTCATCCAGACGGCATCTTCTATCTTCATCCATCCGGCACGGAGCGGCTCCATCTTCAAGACATCCGGCGTGGAGCATCCTCTTCTTTCCACGGCGACTGAAGAATGAAGGTTCCTTTAAGTGACGTCATCCAAGATGGCGTCCCTTGATTTCCGATTGGCTGATAGAATTCTATCAGCCAATCGGAATTAAAGGTGAAAAAATCCTATTGGCTGATGCAATCAGCCAATAGGATTGAGCTTCAATCCTATTGGCTGATCCAATCAGCCAATAGGCTTGAGCTTGCATTCTATTGGCTGTTCCAATAAGCGCTCCTCGCCGGATGGATGAAGATAGAAGATGTCGTCTGGATGAAGACTTCTGCCGGCTTGGATGAAGACTTCAGCCCGCTTGGATGAAGACTTCTGCCGGCTTCGATGAGGACTTCTGCCGCTTCGTTGAGGACTTCTGCTGGCTTCGTTGAGGATGGATGTTGGGTCTTCAAAAACTGTAAGTGGATCTTCGGGGTTTAGTGTTAAGTTATTTTAAGGGTTTATTGGATGGGTTTTATTTTTAGCTTAGGGTTTGGGCGGAAAAAGAGCTAAATGCCCTTTTAAGGGCAATGCCCATCCAAATGCCCTTTTCAGGGCAATGGGGAGCTTAGGTTTTTTAGATAGGATTTTATTTGGGGGGTTGGTTGTGTGGGTGGTGGGTTTTACTGTTGGGGGGTTTACAGGTAAAAGAGCTGATTTCTTTGGGGCAATGCCCCGCAAACGGCCCTTTTAATGGCTATTGGTAGTTTAGTTTAGGCTAGGGGTTTTTATTTGGGGGGGGGCTTTTTTATTTTGATAGGGCTATTAGATTAGGTGTAATTAGTTTAAATATCTGATAATTTATTTTTTATTTTGTGTAATTTAGTGGGGGGGTTTGTAATTTAGTTAATTGGATTTAATTAATGTAATTTATTTAATTGTAGTGTAAGGTTAGGTGTTAGTGTAACTCAGGTTAGGTTTTATTTTACAGGTAAATTTGTATTTATTTTAGCTAGGTAGCTAGTAAATAGTTAATAACTATTTACTAATTATTCTACCTAGTTAAAATAAATGCAAACTTGCCTGTGAAATAGAAATAAAACCTAAGCTAGCTACAATGTAACTATTAGTTATATCGTAGCTAGCTTAGGGTTTATTTTACAGGTAAGTATTTAGTTTTAACACTTTGAGTGCTAAGCACTTTCCCACCTGGGTGCTAAGGTTTTTTTAAAGGTATTTTTTATTTTTAAAAATATTTTTTTGTAACTTTTTTTTACTTCAGATCCCCAAGACTTACACTGTTGGAAATGTTAGGCGATTACCTTTCCAGTGGGTCTGGGGGGGGGGGTCTGTAGCTGCTTAGATGCCTGAGATACAGGCTTCTAAGAAGCATGTCCCATGCTCCTATATTTAACATTGTTAATGTTAAATAAAGTTGCGCTGTGATGTCATCATGTCATTGCGCGTGACGTAACTGCGCGTAACATGAAGCCCCAGCGATGCCTGTCCCTATGCAGGCCCGATCGCCGGGGTAGGAGCAGTTGGAAGCCCCCAGATCTCCCTCAAAGTGGGAGAGTGCTAGTGACGGCTCTGAGCCGTCATTAGCACCTGACTGAGACAATTTGTGACAGCTCAGAGCCATCAATAGCACTCAAGGGGTTAAATAGGAATTATTTAGTTAATGATAGGAATTTTTTATTCAATTTATTTTAATTATTTTAAAGTAGGGGTGTTAGGGCTAGACTTAGGGTTAGGTTTAGGGGTTTATAACTTTAGTATAGTGGCGGCGACGTTGGGGGCAGAAGATTAGGGGTTAATAACAGTAATGTAGGTTGTGGCGATGTTAGGGACAGCAGATTAGGGGTTAATAATATTTAACTGGTGTTTGCGATGCGGGAGTGCGGCGGTTTAGGGGTTAATATGTTTATTCTAGTGGCGGCGATGTCCGGAGCGGCCGATTAGGGGTTAATAATTTTATTTTAGTGTTTGCGATGCGGGAGGGCCTCGGTTTAGGGGTTAACAGGTAGTTTATGGGTGTTAGTGTACTTTTTAGCACTTTAGTTATGAGTTTTATATCACAGCGTTGTAGCATAAAACCCATAACTACTGACTTTCAGTTTACGTTATGGATCTTGTAGTTTTAGGCTGTACCGCTCACTTTTTGGCCGGACAGGCAAACTCGTTATACCAGACTTTTCGAAAGCTGCGGTAGTTACGTTGCGTTATGGCCAAAAAACTGTGCGGTGCAGTTAAACCTGCAAGACTCGTAATACCAGCGGTAATGAAAAAGAGCCATAACGATGCACTTTAGAATTCAGATAAAAGTGTTTGTAAACAAGCTCCATCTGCAAATGATCTTGACTGAATATTTGTTTATGCTTACATAATGCAGAAAATGTACATTTTAAATTATAATTTATATCTATATATCTATATATGCTTATGTGAACAGATTTACATTTACCTTAGGGCTTGAAGTGTTTTGCAAAATGCCAAATTTTAGTCAAACTGGCTTTTGTAGTGCAGAATTATGACCATTTAAAAAAAATAAGCTTATAATGGAATATTTGTTTGAATAGAATTAGTCCCATTATCAAGGATCCAAGGATTACAAAAACTCCATCAAAATATTATAAAACAAACTGATGTAAATGGAACAAAAAAAAAGTAAAAGAAAAAGATAAATATGACAACCTCATCTGCTTTGAAATAGCCAGACTTGGCCACATGATACTTCACAAGGAAAATTGTATAAATTACATATCTCTGAAAGAGGTTTAACCCCTTTGCTATTTGGAATTTCAGAAAAAAACTTGTCCAAAATACCAGAGAATTTTTAGTTTTTTTGTTATCACTCCGTTTAAACAGAAATAGAGTCTTGTTTTTTTAATTCAATGCAAAGGTTCCAAGTATATGGGTGACAGTTAACAAAACTTCTTAACATTAATACTATTTAGTGTATCCAATAAATTGCATTGCTGAGTCAGGTGTCATTAAATTGAATGTCCCGTAATCCAGAAAAAAGAGAGATTATACAGTCTCTTGGGTTCCTTAGAATCCCATTTACACATTAATGTGAACCCAGATGTAGAATAATGGATCTTATGGGGTGGGTATGTATGGATGATCAGACATATAGATGACCGCTATTAAATACCTCTGCTAACCCGGTCCACAGGGCCAAAACACTCTCTGGGTTCTTTTATGGTCTAAATATCCAAACCCGATAATGCGTATCAATGCTCTTACCCCAGCAAGTCGGTAGATGCCCCTTCGTCAGGTCTTGCTCCACGATCTCCCAAATATGGCTGCGGGAGCCGGCGTAGTAAGGTTGCTTCCCCTCTGCTGTTCACACTCCCCTGATCAAACAGCGGTCCTGGATCGTGTGTTTAGCGGCCGTATCTGATGACGTCACTCTGTATCATACCAGCACCTGACACCCAGACAAGCAAGGAAAAAAACAGGTTTTCCACTTTCTCAAACGTGCTCACTCATAGAGCCAAAGACCATCAAGAAAAATGAGTGGAGGAGCACCGGATGGTAGTAAATAAAAACACGTTTCTTTATTCCAATTCAAATAGCGATGAAAACACACATGGATGAGACAACTGCAGTGATTGCAACATGTGAGTCCCCTAAGCTTCTGAGACCAGCTGAGGTGTCTTGGCGTGAGTCGTAATCTTAGCTGTGTTTGTACTCATAGCTACCACACAACTGTGATTGGTTAAAAATTAGTAGGATTAAACATATCATTTGTTTAGCAAGTACTTAAAATACAGTAAACCTCCACTCACATGTATATGTGTCTATATCAAGTCACTTAATCACATACCTCTTCTCTACGCATTACTTGGCACAAAAAATAAAAATCTGTACCCTATTACAATTCATCATACTAATTTTAAACACATAGATATATCACATAAATAAATCACAGTTTCCACGCTCTCTCTCAAAAAAAGTCCCCTTATGAAATAATTTCTTAACTACTTAGTATAAGTTAATTAATTACACAGTGAGACTTCCAAATGTATCTTATTTAATTATGTTAACTTGTGCCTTTGACTGTCTAAAGTATACTGCCTGATGTACATTAAATATGTTCATTGTACATGAAATTCTCTATTTGATCTATTTTGTGTTGAATCATTATCGCCAGTGGTTAATCAGATCAAATTCTGAATTTAACCCTTTGGGAAACCTGGTGTCCAATTTAAAAATCCTAAAAGTTTCCCTCTTGGATAATAGAGCTTCTCTGTCTCCCTTTCTATCACTTCATTCTACTTGTTGAATAATGGTCCAACATAAAGTTTTAGAGGAGTTCTGATGTTTTAACTTGAAATGTTGTATTAAGCGGGTACTCAGGGTTCCTTCCTTGATATTATTAAGGTCTTCCTGTATTCATACCCTAGTCTCTCTAGTAGTGAGTCCAACGTATTGGACCCTACATTGTGTGCATGTTAGAAGGTACACGGTAAACTTGGCCCTGCAAGTAAGTCTAGTGTCATGTCTAAACGTCTCTCCTGTAGTTTTACTAGTGAAACCTTCCCCCGTTGTCAGGTGCTCACATGCTTTGCATGTGCTGTTACGACACTTAAACACTCCACTATGTGCTAACTAAGTTCTAACTTGTCCCTTTTGCCTCCTCAGCTGTGTGGGTACAATCCTATTGCCAAGTGTTACACCCTTTCTGTATGAGTATCTGCAACCTCTCTTTATTGTCTCTACTACTCCGTCATCCGCTAGGAGAAGGGGAAAATGTGTCCTAATAATATTGCAGATTTGTTTGTATTGGGCGCTATACTGCGTTACAAAATTAACACCCTCAAAGGTATTAGCCTTTCTTTTCTTCTCCACAAGGAGCTCTTACCTATTTACCCTGGCCACTAAATTTCTATCCCTTTTAATTACTCTATTTGGGTAGGCTCTATCCTTAAGCTGTTTTGCCAAATTCTCTGCTTTTTGCTCATATGTTGTATTATCAGTGCAGTTCCTTTTCAACCTGGTGAATTGGCCCTTGGCCACAGCTGAAAAAAACTTTTTAGGGTAACTACTAGTTCCATGGAGCAACGTATTACCAGTAATTGGCTTTTTATACACTTCTGTGATAACCTTTTCTCCTGGTCTACCCAAAAGGGTAATGTCTAAGTAGTTTATTCTTTCCTCATGTCTCTCATAAGTGAACGTAAGATCCACCCCTGATTCTGATTCAAAAGTCTAACAATCTTCCAAATGATCTCCCATTCCAGATGAGCAACAGATCATCAATGTAGCATTTATAAAACGCTACATAATGTCCATAGATGTGGGACAGCTATCACCAACCCATAAAAAGGTTGGCGTATGAGGGAACAAACTTGGCCCCCATTGCTGTCCCACATCTCTGGAGATAGAACCTGTCCTCAAATCAAAATAAATTATGTGTCAAAAGAAACCTGACAAAGGTGCAAAATTCATTATCATACTTTTGTTCTCTTTCTAAAAAGAAAGTTATAGCTTTAAGACCCTGCTCATGGGGAATAAAAGAATACAGAGCTTTTACATCAATTGTTGCTCTTCTGCCCATATGTGACCATCCATTAGATTTAACACCTGCTTCGCATCCCTTAAAAAGCTAGGGAGCATCTGTACCATAGGTTGGAGAATGGCATCAACTCACTGAGAGAGGTGCTCCAATAAGGAGCCAATCCCACTCACAATGGGGCGGCCTTTCACTTTGTCTAGTGTCTTATGGACCTTTGGCAGGTGATTAAACATAGGGGTGACTGGAGAATTAACCATTAATCACCTGTATTTTTATCAAAATAGCCTTTGTATAAGCCCTCATCAATTAGTTTACCTAGTTCCATCTGGTACTTGTGGGTCGGGTCTAGACTCAATACTGCATAGTTATCTGTATTATTCAGCTGTCTCAAAGCTTCTGAAACAAAATACTCCTTACTAAGGACCACTAACTGACCCTCTCGTCTGCTGAGCGAACTATGAGGTTATCGTTATCGCTCAGTCTCTTGAGGGCTTCCTTTTCCCTGTCTACTGAGATTGCTTCTATTTAGCTTTATCTCTTGATGGAGTAACTTGAGATCGTATTCTACTCTCTTTTAAAAAGTTTCCAGTGTGCGTCCCTGTAAGGTCTCATGTGAATTAGACCTGGTATGTCTCTTTAAGGATCTCAACTGCAGATTTGCAAAAAAAATAAAAGTATTTGTATCACTTGGCACTAGATCAATATTTAACATAAGATCTGTTTTATGCGTTAAGTGAAGTCATTCAGTTCTTTATACAATTCAACAACAATCAAATATACACTCGTTGTTGCAGGAATAAAGGTGATGTAAATAAGTATCTCAATTTGTTGATGCGGTATTCATTTGAAGTAACTTCAATCAATATGCACTCGTTGTTGCAGGAATAAAAGTAATGTGTGCAGTAGCAGAAACATTCATTCACTTGCAATAACACAGAACACTGAATAACCAATGAGAGGTTCAGATTTACTGACAGGCAAGATGTGGGTGTGTCTTAGCTCCGGTCACAGTTAATATAGAAAGTCCCAGGAAATAAGTAGAAAGGTAAGTATAACAAAGTCCGTTTATCACTTTCTGATGAGAGAAAAAAATATTTGAGGGTAATCACTGTATCAAATGAGATGACATTCCCAGCATGCAAGTATAGACAATATTGTGACAAGTACAACAACACAGAGTAATTGGAATCAGTAGTATAAGCAGAGGTAGTCTGTATTATCCTTGATTAAACCTTTTGCAGATAAAGTCTAAATACTTGCGATTAGTTGGTTTCTTATTAGAGGAGTAGATAACAGCTTTGTAGCAGAGGAGGTGATTCAATAAACACAGGTTGCAGGAATCCAGGAATAAACAAAGTGAACAGAGAATTCTTTGGAGCTCAGTAGCTTGCTGGATACAAACAAATGAACTAAGCACCTGAGCTTGTCTGTGTGAGCATTAAGTAGAGGATGTGGGTTGGGCTAGCAGAGGCTGAGTTTGACAGGCAGGTAAGTGAACAGGTGAAACAACACAGGCAACAGAGAGAGTCCTGACATGACCCCCCCCCCCCTCAAGCAAGCCGTTCCACGGCTTGAAGCCGAGGCTGGTGATGATAATGTCGGTGGAAACATGATACAAGCCTTGGTGCATTAACTTTAGAATAAGGTTCCCAGGTATCATCATCAGTGGTATAACCTTTCCATCTCACCAAATATTGAAGTTCATCATTCAGAAGTCTGGAATCCAGTATATCTTGAACCTCATAAACCTCTGCATCCAAGAGTACCAGAGTAGGGGGTAATACTGTTTTGTAAGTCCTTGCTTAAGTTACAGGTTTTAGTAAGGAGGCATGGAAAGTGGGGTGAACCTTCAAGGAAGGTGGCAATTGCAAGGTGACGGCATTGGAGTTAACTATGCGTGTAATTGGGAATGGTCCAAGAAATAATCCAGCAAGTTTTTTACTGGGTATCTGTAATTTTAGGTTTTTTGTAGATAACCAGACCATGTCACCTACAGAATATGTAGGAGGTGTTCTTCTCCTCAGATCGTAGTACTGTTTCTGGTTGTTTTGAGCGAGTTGAATATTTTGCAGTAATATCTGAAAGTTTTCTGTTATTTTATGTGTTAAATCTTCAACACTTGGGGATAATGAACCTTCGGTAGTCATGTATGAAATTCTTGGGTGATAAGCATAATTAGCGAAGAACGGAGTAAAGTTAGTGGATGAATTTAAAGTATTATTATAAGAAAATTCTGCAATGGAGAGAAAATCCATCCAATTATTTTGTTGGTAAGCACAATAACAACGTAGGTATTGCTCTAACCATTGGTTTAAATGTTCTGATTGTCCATTAGTTTGAGGGTGATAGGCAGTACTAAGTCGATGATCAATTTGTAGCTTTTCACATAGATGGTTCCAAAATCGTGAGGTGAATTGACTGCCTCTATCAGTAGTAATGATGGAAGTTATACCATGGTATTTAATAACATGATCTAGAAAAAGTTGTGCTGTTTCGGAAGAAGTTGGTAACTTATGGTATGGTATAAAATGTGCCATTTTAGTAAGTAGATCGATTACCACTAGAATAGTATTTTTCCCTGAAGAAGTTGGTAACTCAACAATAAAATCCATTCCTAGATGATTCCATGGTCTGTCGGCTATTTGAATGGGCATGTGTTTTCTTTCAACTTTAGATGTAATTCAAGTGACACAACCCTGTAAGTAGTCTTTGATTGACGTGTCCATTTTAGGCCACCAGAATTCTCTCTGTATAAGTTCTTTTGTCCTTTTATAACCTGGATGTCCTGAAAGTGGAGAATCATGATACTGCTTTAAGATGATAGACCTCAGTTCTTTAGGTATGTAAAGGTTTGTTCCGTGGTAGAGGAGATCATTTATCCTTGTAAGTTCATCTAGTGGTAATTCTTTGTCTCTTCTTTGTGAGGTTAAAACTTGATTAGAGAAGTCAGGTAGTAACCCAACGAAATTCTCAGGTGGGATAATGTAATCCTTTGAGGGAGTGTGTGATGGTCTTTGTTCCCTTCGAGAGAGAGCATCAGCTTTCCCATTTTTGGATCCTGGTCTGTATGTGATCTGATACTTAAATCTACTAAAATAGAGACTCCATCTAACTTGTCTCGCTGAGAGTGTTTTGTTCCTTTGTAAATATTCGAGATTTCTATGATCAGTGTATATGATGATTGGTAGTTCAGTTCCTTCAAGGAGGTGCCTCCAAAATTCAAAAGATCTTTTAATGGCTAAACGTTCTTTCTCTCCTATAGAGTAATTCATTTCAGGAGGAGTCATGACCTTAGAGAAGTAACCCACTGGATGTAAAGGTTCATTCAAGCTTCTCCTTTGGGATAGGACAGCACCAAGAGTGTAATCGGATGAATCAACTTCCAATATATATTGTAATGTATGATCCGGAAATTTAAGAATCGGTGCTGTTGTAAAAGATACTTTTAGTGCAATAAAAGCTTTATCAGCAATAGAATTCCAATGGAAGGGTGTGTTAGAACTAGTTAAACTATTGATAGGTTTTGCAATCTTAGAAAATCCCTTAATAAATTTCCTGTAATAGTTACTGAATCCTAGGAATCTTTGGAGTTCTTTCCTGTTGGTTGGTGTGGGCCAATCTTTTACTACTTCCACCTTTTGTTCTTGCATCTGAATGCCCTTAGGACTAATAGTATATCCTAGGAATGATATGTTGTCTGTATGAAATACACATTTTTCAAATTTTGCATATAATTGATGTACTTGTAACCTTGAGAGAACCCACTGTACATATTTTATGTGATCTTCTAGATTCTGGGAGTAAATTAAAATATCGTCTAAATAGACTACAACACAAATATCCAAGAGATCTCTGAATACATTATTAATAAAATGTTGGAAGGTGGCTGGGGCATTGCATAAGCCGAAGGGCAACACCAAATATTCGTACAAACCATATCTGGTCCTGAAGGCAGTCAGCCATTCATCACCTTCCCTTATCCGGACTAAATTATAGGCTCCCCTCAGATCCAACTTGGTGAAAATCTTTGTGTGATGTAACCGTTCTATCATTTCAGGTATTAGAGGTAAGGGATATCGGTTCTTTATAGTTATCTTGTTAAGTTCTCTGTAGTCAATGATTGGATGGAGTGTCTGATCTTTATTTGTGATGAAGAACATCCCAGCACCAGCAGGAGATACAGAGGGTCTAATAAACCCTTTCTTTAGATTGTCTTCTAAATATTGTTTGAGATGAGTAAGCTCTGGTTGGCTTAAAGGATACAAATGTCCATAGGGTACACTAAAACCAGGTTTTAAATCAATTGGACAATCGTAGATACAATGTGGGGGTAGGTTTTCTGCTTCACGTTTACTAAAAACCGCAATGAAGTCAGAATAAACTTTAGGAATAGACATACCATCTTCTGAAATTTGAAATATACTCGAATGAGTGTAACAAGTCTGTTGGCAGAAAGTGGAGTTTAATGTAAGTTGAAGAGTTTCCCAATCGATTACTGGTTTATGTAGTTGTAACCAATGAAGACCTAGAACCATAGGGATAAATGGAGAAGGTAACACATTGAAAGTTATATATTCCTGATGTGAATCTTGAGTTGTTATCAGTATGGGGATAGTATGATGGGTTATGGGACCAGTAGATATTTCTGAACCATCAACCACTCGAATAGATACAGGTTTTTGTTTTAATATGAGAGGAATTTTGTTTTTTTTATCACAAGGTCTTTATCAATGTAATTCCCATAAGCTCCTGTATCAATAATGGCTTCTGTCATTATATGATTTTGATCCCATTGCAATGACAGAGAGAGGGTACAGTGAACAGGTTTATTATGTACAATAAATGATGTTAATGAGAAAGAGCACTTACTCTTCTTATTTTTCTCCAGAATAGGACAGTCCTTAACTGTGTGTGCAGGACTAGTACAGTACATACATAGAACCTTAGTTTTCCTTCTCAGTCTTTCTTCTGCTGAAAGTGGGCCCTTCATCATCCCTATATCCATAGCTTCTTGATTGATTGCTATAGGAGTTCCAGGATAGGATGAACTATAGAATCTCTTTGGGGAGGTTTCCTTCTGTTGGAGTTCATTTCTTCTCTCCCTTAATCTCCTATCGATTTGCATAGACAACTTCATCAGTGCATCTAGGGTGTCTGGCAGTTCAGTTCTTGCCAATTCATCCTTCACTGAGTCTGAGAGCCCAAGTCTGAACTGGTTTTTCAATGCGACTGCATTCCATTGTGAGTCTGTTGCATATTGCTTAAAATATGTAATATAAAGTTCGACTGGTCAATTGCCTTGCTTCAAAGCTCTCATCTTGCTTTCTGCAGTAATTTGTAAATTGGTGTCTAAATAAAGTTTGTCCATTACTGATAGAAAATCAGTTAAGGAAGAGAGTATGGGGTTGTCAGATTCATAGTAAGAGTCGGCCCAAACCCTAGGTTCCCCTCTGAGGAATGAAATCAGGGTTAAAACTTTTATCCTATCAATAGGGTATGTCTTGGGTTTCAGAGTAAAAGTAAGAAGACAAGCATTTTTAAATTTGACGATAGACTTTTCTATCACCGTAAAAGAGATCTGGTAAAGATATTTGTGGTTCTGGGTTGTTTTCATGGATAACAGAATTTATGCTTACCTGATAAATTACTTTCTCCAACGGTGTGTCCGGTCCACGGCGTCATCCTTACTTGTGGGAATATCTCTTCCCCAATAGGAAATGGCAAAGAGCCCAGCAAAAGCTGTCCATATAGTCCCTCATGGGGCTCCGCCCACCCCAGTCATTCGACCGACGGACAGGAGGAAAAAAACAGGAGAAACTATAGGGTGCCGTGGTGACTGTAGTTAGAGAAAATAATTCATCAAACCTGATTCAAAAAACCAGGGCGGGCCGTGGACCGGACACACCGTTGGAGAAAGTAATTTATCAGGTAAGCATAAATTCTGTTTTCTCCAACATTGGTGTGTCCAGTCCACGGCGTCATCCTTACTTGTGGGAACCAATACCAAAGCTTTAGGACACGGATGAAGGGAGGGAGCAAATCAGGTTACCTAAACAGAAGGCACCACGGCTTGCAAAACCTTTCTCCCAAAAATAGCCTCCGAAGAAGCAAAAGTATCAAATTTGTAAAATTTGGCAAAAGTGTGCAGGGAAGACCAAGTCGCTGCCTTACATATCTGATCAACAGAAGCCTCGTTCTTAAAGGCCCATGTGGAAGCCACAGCCCTAGTAGAGTGAGCTATGATTCTTTCAGGAGGCTGCCGTCCGGCAGTCTCGTAAGCCAATCGGATGATGCTTTTAAGCCAAAAGGAAAGAGAGGTAGAAGTCACTTTTTGACCTCTCCTTTTACCAGAATAGACGACAAACAGAGAAGATGTTTGTCTGAACTCTTTTGTAGCTTCTAAATAGAATTTTAGAGCACGGACTACATCTAAATTGTGTAACAAACGTTCCTTCTTTGAAACTGGATTCGGACACAAAGAAGGTACAACTATCTCCTGGTTAATATTTTTGTTGGAAACAACCTTTGGAAGAAAACCAGGCTTAGTACGCAAAACAACCTTATCTGAATGGAACACCAGATAGGGCGGAGTACACTGCAGAGCAGATAACTCAGAAACTCTTCTAGCAGAAGAAATAGCAACCAAAAACAAAACTTTCCAAGATAACAACTTAATATCTATGGAATGTAAAGGTTCAAACGGAACCCCTTGGAGAACTGAAAGAACTAGATTTAGACTCCAGGGAGGAGTCAAAGGTCTGTAAACAGGCTTGATCCTAACCAGAGCCTGAACAAATGCTTGAACATCTGGCACAGCTGCCAGTCGTTTGTGTAACAAGACAGATAAAGCAGAAATTTGTCCCTTTAGAGAACTCGCTGATAATCCCTTATCCAAACCTTCTTGGAGAAAAGAAAGGATCCTAGGAATTTTGATCTTACTCCATGAGAATCCCTTGGATTCACACCAACAGATATATCTTTTCCATATCTTATGGTAAATTTTTCTAGTTACAGGTTTTCTGGCTTGTACCAGAGTATCTATTACAGAATCCGAAAACCCACGCTTAGATAAAATCAAGCGTTCAATTTCCAAGCCGTCAGCTGGAGGGAAACTAGATTTGGATGTTCGAATGGACCTTGTACTAGAAGATCCTGTCTCAAAGGTAGCTTCCATGGTGGAGCCGATGACATATTCACCAGGTCTGCATACCAAGTCCTGCGTGGCCACGCAGGAGCTATCAAGATCACAGAGGCCCTCTCCTGCTTGATCCTGGCTACCAGCCTGGGAATGAGAGGAAACAGGGGAAACGCATAAGCTAGGTTGAAGGTCCAAGGCGCCACTAATGCATCCACTAGAGTCGCCTTGGGATCCCTGGATCTGGACCCGTAGCAAGGAACCTTGAAGTTCTGACGAGACGCCATCAGATCCAAGTCTGGAATGCCCCATAATTGGGTCAATTGGGCAAATCCCTCCGGGTGGAGTTCCCACTCCCCCGGATGGAAGGTCTGACGACTCAGATAATCCGCCTCCCAGTTTTCCACTCCTGGGATGTGGATCGCAGATAGGTGGCAGGAGTGATCCTCCGCCCATTTGATGATTTTGGTCACTTCTCTCATCGCCAGGGAACTCCTTGTTCCCCCCTGATGGCTGATGTAAGCAACAGTCGTCATGTTGTCTGATTGGAATCTTATGAATCTGGCCTTTGCTAGTTGAGGCCGAGCCCTGAGAGTATTGAATATCGCTCTCAGTTCCAGAATGTTTATCGGGAGAAGAGACTCTTCCCGAGACCATAGCCCCTGAGCTTTCAGGGAGTCCCAGACCGCGCCCCAGCCCACTAGACTGGCGTCGGTCGTGACGATGACCCACTCTGGTCTGCGGAAGCTCATTCCCTGGGACAGGTGATCCTGGGTTAGCCACCAACGGAGTGAGTCTCTGGTCTTCTGTCCACTTGAATGACTGGAGACAAGTCTGTATAGTCCCCATTCCACTGTTTCAGCATGCACAGTTGTAATGGTCTTAGATGAATTCGCGCAAAAGGAACTATGTCCATTGCTGCAACCATCAATCCTACCACTTCCATGCACTGAGCTACGGAAGGACGTGGAATAGAATGAAGAACTTGACAAGCGTTTAGAAGTTTTGACTTTCTGACTTCTGTCAGGAAAATCCTCATTTCTAAAGAATCTATTATTGTTCCCAAGAAAGGAACTCTTGTCGACGGAGACAGGGAACTTTTTTCTATGTTCACCTTCCAACCGTGAGATCTGAGAAAGGCCAGAACAATGTCTATGTGAGCCTTTGCCTTTGAAAGAGACGACGCTTGTATCAGAATGTCGTCCAAGTAAGGTACTACTGCAATGCCCCTTGGTCTTAGAACCGCTAGAAGGGACCCGAGTACCTTTGTGAAAATCCTTGGAGCAGTGGCTAACCCGAATGGGAGGGCCACAAACTGGTAATGTTTGTCCAGAAAGGCGAACCTTAGGAACTGATGATGATCTTTGTGGATAGGAATATGTAGATACGCATCCTTTAGATCCACGGTAGTCATAAATTGACCCTCCTGGATTGTAGGTAGAATCGTTCGAATGGTTTCCATTTTGAACGATGGTACTCTGAGAAATTTGTTTAGGATCTTTAAATCCAGAATTGGTCTGAAAGTTCCCTCTTTTTTGGGAACTACGAACAGATTTGAGTAAAATCCCATTCCTTGTTCCGCCGTTGGAACTGGGTGTATCACTCCCATCTTTAACAGGTCTTCTACACAATGTAAGAATGCCTGTCTCTTTATTTGGTTTGAGGATAAGTGAGACATGTGGAACCTTCCCCTTGGGGGTAGTTCCTTGAATTCCAGAAGATAACCCTGAGAAACTATTTCTAGTGCTCAGGGATCCTGAACATCTCTTGCCCAAGCCTGAGCAAAGAGAGAGAGTCTGCCCCCTACTAGATCCGGTCCCGGATCGGGGGCTACTCCTTCATGCTGTCTTGTTAGCAGCAGCAGGCTTCTTGGCCTGCTTACCCTTGTTCCAGCCTTGCATCGGTTTCCAGGCTGGTTTGGTTTGTGAAGCATTACCCTCTTGTTTAGAGGATGCGGAGTTGGAAGCCGGTCCGTTCCTGAAATTGCGAAAGGAACGAAAATTAGACTTATTCTTGGCTTTGAAAGGCCTATCTTGTGGAAGGGCGTTGCCCTTTCCCCCAGTGATGTCTGAGATAATCTCTTTCAATTCTGGCCCAAAGAGAGTTTTACCCTTGAAGGGGATATTGAGCAATTTTGTCTTGGAAGATACATCCGCTGACCAAGACTTTAGCCAAAGCGCTCTGCGCGCCACAATTGCAAACCCTGAATTTTTCGCCGCTAATCTAGCTATTTGCAAAGCGGCATCTAAAATAAAAGAATTAGCCAACTTGAGTGCGTGAACTCTGTCCATAACCTCCTCATATGGAGTCTCTCTACTGAGCGACTTTTCTAGTTCCTCGAACCAGAACCACGCTGCTGTAGTGACAGGAACAATGCACGAAATGGGTTGCAGGAGGTATCCTTGCTGTACAAAAATCTTTTTAAGCAAACCCTCCAATTTTTTATCCATAGGATCTTTGAAGGCACAATTATCCTCGATAGGAATAGTAGTTCGCTTGTTTAGAGTAGAAACTGCCCCCTCGACCTTAGGGACTGTCTGCCATAAGTCCTTTCTGGGGTCGACCATAGGAAATCATTTCTTAAATATAGGAGGGGGGACAAAAGGTATGCCGGGCTTCTCCCACTCCTTATTGACTATATCCGCCACCCGCTTGGGTATAGGAAAAGCGTCAGGGTGCACCGGAACCTCTAGGAACTTGTCCATCTTGCATAATTTTTCTGGAATGACCAGGTTGTCGCAATCATCCAGAGTAGATAACACCTCCTTAAGCAGTGCGTGGAGATGCTCTAATTTAAATTTAAATGTCACAACATCAGGTTCTGCCTGTTGAGAAATTTTACCTGAATCTGAAATTTCCCCATCCGACAAAACCTCCCTCATGACCCCTTCAGATTGGTGTGAGGGTATGACAGAGCAATTATCATCAGCGCCCTCCTGCTCTACAGTGTTTAAAACAGAGCAATCACGCTTTCTCTGATATGCAGGCATTTTGGATAAAATATTTGCTATGGAGTTATCCATTACTGCCGTTAATTGTTGAATAGTAATAAGCGTTGGCGCGCTAGAAGTACTAGGGGCCTCCTGCGTGGGCAAAACTGGTGTAGACACAGCAGAGATGATGTAGAACTATGTCTACTCCCTTCATCTGATTAATCATCTTGGGCAACTTTACTATCTGTGGCAGTACTGTCCTTACTTTGTTTGGACACTATGGCACAATTATCACACAATTTTGAAGGGGCAGACACATTGATCTTCATACATATAGAACATAGCTTATCTGAAGGTGCAGACATGTTAAACAGGCTTAAACTTGTCAAGAAAGTACAAAAACCGTTTTAAAACAAAACCGTTACTGTCTCTTTAAATTTCAAACAGGGCACACTTTATTACTGAATATGTGAAAAAGTATGAAGGAATTGTTCAAAATTTACCAAATTTTCACCACAGTGTCTTAAAGCATTAAAAGTATTGCACACCAAATTTCAGAGCATTAACCCTTAAAATAAAGAAACCGGAGCCGGTTACAGTTTTAACCCCTCTACAGTCCCAGCTGCAGCCTTTGCTGCGACTTTACCAAACCCAGGGGGGAATACGATACCAAATGAAGCCTTCTAGGAACTTTTCCAACCACTTTCAGATCCACACACATGCATCTGCATGTCTTGCTCTCAAAAGTAACTGCGCAGTAATGGCGCGAAAATGAGGCTCAGCCTACAACTGGGAAGGCCCTTCCTGACTGGAAAGGTGTCTAACTCAGTGCCTGACGTTAAAAAACGTTCCCCAAAGTTTGTAAGTGTGAATTTCAAAGCTAAAGATGTATAAAATGCCCAAATAAAGCAATCGATTTTGCCCATAAAAGTGTCTACCAGTTTTATAGCCCATATTAAGCCCTTTATTCTGTTTGAGACTAAGAAAATGGCTTACCGGTCCCCATGAGGGGAAATGACAGCCTTCCAGCATTACACAGTCTTGTTAGAAATATGGCTAGTCATACCTTAAGCAGAAAAGTCTGCTAACTGTTTCCCCCAACTGAAGTTACTTCATCTCAACAGTCCTATGTGGAAACAGTAACCGATTTTAGTTACTGCTGCTAAAATCATCTTCCTCTCACAAACAGAATTCTTCATCTTTTTCTGTTTCAGAGTAAATAGTACATACCAGCACTATTTTAAAATAACAAACTCTTGATAGTAGAATAAAAAAACTACAACTAAACACCACATACTCTTAACCATCTCCGTGGAGATGTTGCCTGTGCAACGGCAAAGAGAATGACTGGGGTGGGCGGAGCCTAGGAGGGACTATATGGACAGCTTTTGCTGGGCTCTTTGCCATTTCCTGTTGGGGAAGAGATATTCCCACAAGTAAGGATGACGCCGTGAACCGGACACACCAATGTTGGAGAAAAGAGATTTTGGAGTTACAGATTCTGAAATCATCTTACTTAATGTTTCATTTTCTACTTGCAGGTCCCTGAGACCCTGAACTAAGTGATCTACCCACTGAGACAGGGTATATACAACTTGTGGGAGATCTGCTGGATCCATCTTTATGGCTTAGTTAATATGTAAGGTCTCATGTGAATTAGACCTGGTATGTCTCTTTAAGGATCTCAACTGCAGATTTGCAAATAATATAAGTATTTGTATCACTTGGCACTAGATCAATATTTAACATAAGATCTGTTTTATGCGTTAAGTGAAGTTATTCAGTTCTTTATACAATTCAACAACAATCAAATATACACTTGTTGTTGCAGGAATAAAGGTAATGTAAATAAGTAACTCAATTTGTTGATGCGGTATTCATTTGAAGTAACAACAATCAATATGCACTCGTTGTTGCAGGAATAAAAGTAATGTGTGCAGTAGCAGAAACATTCATTCACTTGCAATAACACAGAACACTGAATAACCAATGAGTGGTTCAGATTAACTGACAGGCAAGATGTGGTTGTGTCTTAGCTCCGGTCACAGTTAATATAGAAAGTCCCAGGAAATAAGAAGAAAGGTAAGTATAACAAAGTCCGTTTATCACTTTCTGATGAGAGAAAAAATTATTTGAGGGTAATCACTGTATCAAATGAGATGACATTCCCAGCATGCAAGCATAGACAATATTGTGACAAGTACAACAACACAGAGTAATTGGAATCAGCAGTATAAGCAGAGGTAGTCTGTATTATCCTTGATTAAACCTTTTGCAGATAAAGTCTAAATACTTGCGATTAGTTGGTTTCTTATTAGAGGAGTAGATAACAGCTTTGTAGCAGAGGAGGTGATTCAATAAACACAGGTTGCAGGAATCCAGGAATAAACAAAGTGAACAGAGAATTCTTTGGAGCTCAGTAGCTTGCTGGATACAAACAAATTAACTAAGCACCAGAGCTTGTCTGTGTGAGCATTAAGTAGAGGATGTGGGTTGGGCTAGCAAAGGCTGAGTTTGACAGGAAGGTAAGTGAACAGGTGAAACAACACAGGCAACAGAGAGAGTCCTGACAGTCCCCTACTATGGATTGGGTAGAAGGTAGAGGGATTTTTGAAGGAAGGATAGTTATGGTTTTTCTCTTCCTCTGGATATATAGCTCCACCCTCCCTATATAATTCCTAAAGGGACAATAGATCACAATTTTCCATAAATGTTAAGCGGTCCTGTTGTATAATGTGATGTGGGCCCCTATTTTCCAATTAATTCTCACTGTTTTCCTTAAAATGTTTTCTAAGTGTGAGGTTAAGTATAAGCTTGTTCATAGCTATTAAAGTTTCAAATAGATTGAATTTAGTTACTGGTACAAAACCTAAGCCCAAACTTAACACCTTACCTCTACATCAGTCAGGGGGGTGTCACACCGCTCACCGCTCCATCTTCTTGTTGCCGTTGCCACAGACGCTGCCGGCTAGTCTCCTGTTGCCATGGCGGTTGCCATGGACGCAGCGGTTCCTCCTGGTGCACGGCGATTAAGTCATCGCCGCACACCAGGTCCTTCCGATGCCGGTTCAGGATCAGCTGTCTCCTCCTTGGCGCGAATCTGCATCTATGTAAGTACCTTAGTTACTTACATTCCTTGCCCGAGTATAGTTTATACTGTGTATTCCTGGGTGCTGTTTACGCTATTGAATACTTTCTGCTGCTGAACTCTGCTTGCCTCTGACCTCGCTCCTGTTTAACCCCTGAACTGCTGACTCTTTGGATTGCCTTACTGCTGCTGAACTCTGCTCGTCTCTGATTACTCTCTGCTTAACCCCTTGGTACTGTGAAGGATTGGATTGTCTGCCTGGTAT
Source organism: Bombina bombina (assembly GCF_027579735.1). Classification (NCBI taxonomy): domain Eukaryota; kingdom Metazoa; phylum Chordata; class Amphibia; order Anura; family Bombinatoridae; genus Bombina; species Bombina bombina. The sequence continues at coordinate 750,848,489 of NC_069499.1, forward strand.
TGACCTCTGTCTTCCACTGACCACTCTTTGCTTTTTAAGCCCTAAACTGCTGGATTGTCTTATTGTTGCTGATCTCTGCCTCTCTCTGACCACTCTGCTGTTTAAACCCTGAACTGCTGTATTGCCTCATTGTTGCTGAACTTTGCCATTCTCTGACCACTTTTCTGATTAACCCCTGAAGTGCTGTTACTGTGGATCACCTTATTGTTGCCAAACTCTGCTTGCCTGACTACTCTCCAGTTATCCCTGTAGTGCTGTGAAGGATTGCCCTCTCTACTGTGAGTACTGTTACCTCATTTACTTATCTGTTCTCTTGTTCTGGGATATTTCCTTATCCTTCCACTTAACCCCGGGATAAGAAGACTACTGGCCAAGTTTGGTCTGATAGGGAAATATTCCATGAGCATTACAGGGGGTATCTGAAAGATTAATAACTGTTTTAGTTGTACTTCCTGGTCTGTCTTGTCTGACAGACAGGATATCGTCCTGTTCCTTCTCTCCCTGTTTTTCCTTCCCCCCTTCTGGTTTTCCCTGTACCCTGTGAAAAATGAGTTCTCGAGTTGGCCATTGCAAACAAAGAATTTCAAGAATAGCAAGCGGGGGGAGGCACGGGCGAGTAGGGGGTCGGTGTTATGGTTTTTTTTTATGAGTTTTTTGTGTTTGTTTTTGTTTTTTTCTGTTTTTCTGTATTATTGTTGTTAAATGACACGAAATTTGCCAATTCAAGTACGCAAAAGTGTTTGAGCGTTATGACGGAAGTACAGATGGCACTACTGAATAATAACAGGTTATCGCAATTGTACTCTTCTTGTTTTATTATGACAATTGATATGTATGTAAACATAACATGCTGTTTTTCTGTTTTTTTATTTTTATTTTTTTTTAAAAAGTGAGATGAAAAAGGGGTTCCTTGGGCATGTCTGATTTTTTCTAACAGGTTGTGTTCTCCAAGCATATTTTATTGCACCTGCAAGTCTCGCTGTTTTATCTCATTATATGAATCATGGAGAGCTTGTCTTAAAATACACAATTCACACATATAAGCAAAACTAGATGCAAATATAAGATAAAGTGCAATGAAAATAGTGCAATCTGACTACTAATTTAAAAAAAATTGTTATCAGTTCCAGGTTCTGCCTGCTACTTTTGCTCTCCCCTGTGCAGAGAGCATCATTACTTTCTTTTTATTAAAGGGAAAGTCACTACAACAAAAACATGCTTCTAAATTACAACTCGGTGGGCTCCAGATTTGACTTCAATTGTAAACTCTCTAGGGAATAATTTAAAGCGCTCCGCTCTAGCAAGATTATCTAAGTCTCGTCAGTACTTCAAGGTCCCTCTAAGAATTTTAGAAAGGCAAATTTTAGCTTAATAGCTGTTTATATTACTATGCAGGCTTACTATGCAGGCTGGATATGCAGTAGCAACACATATATTACAACACAATAACTAAATTTATGCTTACCTGATAAATTATTTTCTTTTGGAATGATGATGGTCCACAGTCCTCCATAACATATGGGATATATCTCCTGCCACTAGGAGGAGGTCAAGAACCCAAAGACTAAAATTCCTCCCACCTCCAATCACTCTTTTAGTTTAGTTTGAGTAGAGAATAGGAAACATATAGGTAGGAAAGATAAAGCAGAGCCTGTAGACGTGTCATTAGAACTGTCACCCAAGAATTTCAACATTCCAAAAGAAAATAATTTATCAAGTAATCATTAATTTTGTTTGTTTTTCGTAAAATGATGATGGTCCACAGTCCTTCATAACATATGGAATTAATACCCAAGTAGATGGTCTATGTTACGGAAAGGTTGGGACAATTCCTATTTAGCCGACACTGCGACCTGAAGGACTTTCCTGCCAAAAGTTGCTTGCGAAGAAGCAAAAACATTAAAGAGATAAAATTTGTAAAAAAGTATGCAGTGAAGACAATGGGTAGATTTATTAAGCAGCGGATAATGCCCAAACCTGGTCCGCCTGAAACCTTAGTTAAGAAGCATCGGTCGTAAGACCACTGCTCCTTAACTTGTCTGCCACCTTTTAGCATTCACTAGAAATGCTTGTGCAATGTTAAATGCCGACAGTGTATGCTACAGCGAATCATGTCCGCCCAGCATGTGTCAGCTTTGCAAATCTGCTCCAAAGATGCAACATTTTTAAAAGCCCACAATGTTACAACTGCTTAGGAGGCAACTTATCGCCACCAAGTAAGCCTTGTGAATTACTTTTTTAAGCCAAGAAGCCAATGCTAACTTAGTAGCTTTTTATCCTTTACTCAAGTCCAACTGCTGCTAAAAGTCCAGAAAAGCAGGCGGTGCTACTGAGTCCAGCTTGTCAGTGAGAAAATGTAAATCAAAGTGAATCAAATAAGATGGATCCCAGAAAAGGTAACCCAAATAAACAAAAGGGCAGCTCTCTTCAATCACAGATTCGGTATTATACAAGCGTCAGTCTAGAAGACAAAAAAGAAGAGGTGCTTCCTTGTGTATATCAGCTATATACAAAACAGGTAAATGGCTCAATCTCAGTATACTCACAAAAGGAGTAGCACCCAGTTGTGCTAGTAGAGGCAGACTGGAGTCTCACAGCGCTCCAGCTCGCTGACACCAAAGACCTGGACACGGCACGCCTCAGGTGCAAACCAGCTACTGCTCGACATGATCCCAGGGCATGTTACCAATGATCAGGTCCGACTAATCAGCAATGTAAGGTGACTGAAGGAGATCAGGCAATGCGAAGTGAGTGGTTAAAAACAAACTTTAATAAAATTGTAAACAAACTTAAAACAATATAGCATTCATAAGTGCATCAGTGTGATATGCTACGCGTTTCTCGGCCCACTGACCATTTCATCAGGTATAAAAACCTATCACTTTGCAAACTATTTGAATCAACCTGAACCAATCGAATAATAGAAACTTCCTACAGTGTTACTAATTAGTAATTATATTGACTATGTACCCATTCAAGACTAAAGATATGATATGTTGATATCACCTCTGGTGCCTAAATTCTTATTCATAAATAGAAGCACCAACTTTCATTATAACGCATTACATATAACCAACCAATCATAGCATGTCTATCCCATTGAAATGTGGTTTGCTTTATACACATATTTTTGTAATTATGAACTATGGTATATCTTTTGCTATATCGCTGTCTATGTTTTGATAGCCACAACTATTTCTTACCATGGTTATATGTAATGCCCCAATTGTCAAAGAAAGATTTAGTGTCCCCAAGAGAAAGATTGTTTGACAGAGAAATCCAAAGCAATCTGTTACTCCTAATAATAATTTTGCCACTGAGGTAGTATAGACAAATAAAGGGGTCTCAAGTGAAGAGGGGCAAAAGGAACTGCATCTGGAGCAGCTACCATAAGAATCAATGCCTCCATGCACTGAGTTACTGATGGAAATGGAGCCCATTGTAGGGAGAGACATCTTTATTTTGTGAAGTTCTGCCAGGAACTAGATGCATAAGAATTTAGTCTATAATGACTCCTATCAATGATACCCTTATATTAGGATTCTCAGACCATGGTCTTGAATAAAAATAGAAGCTTAAACGTATGAGCAATAGTTAGTGACACGGAACATGTCCAGATACAGTGCAACTGAAATGCCTTGAATTCTGATCACCGCCAAGATTGTATCCATCACAGAGTGGCAAACTGGCAGTGTTTTGAAGATATGTAAACCCCAGGAACTGAAAGTGATCCCTGTGTATAGGGAAGTGCATATATGCACCATTGAGGTCTATAGTAGCCATAAACTGACACTTTTGGATTAAGGGTAACATTATGCGGAATGTTGTCATTATAGAAAAAGGAACCTTGACAAACATGTTTAGGGCTGTTAAATCTAAGACAGAACTGTAAGTCCCTTTGGACAATTAATAGATTTTGGTAAAACCCTTGACCCTGAGGTGACAATGGTACTGGGATTATTCCCATACCCTCCAATAAAGGCTGCTGCCTGTGCAGGATTTTTGGCAACATGTGATAGGACCACTGGTCAATAAGGAGAACTCTGCTTCAAAGAGAACAAACTCTTATGAGGCCAAGAACAAAAATAAGAGAGGGATGGGAGAGATTTTAAGCTCTAATATGGGTTATTGACCTCCTCCTAGTTGCGGATAATATATCCCATATGTTATAAAGAACTGTGGCACATCATAATTTTACAAAAGAAATGTTAAAAAAGCTCCCAAATATTGCGTAACTTGTCTCTATGCCAGCAAGTTTTTGACCTTCAGGCCTTAGGGAACAGGATCCTGTAATCCTTTAGTCTCAGTCTGCCTTCCCTGGTTTTTTTTTATTTATCACAACCCCTGAATAGCACAAAACAAAAAATAATAATATTAAGAAGAAGAACCTAAATGCAGACAATCTGTAGCTGTTACAGCCATAATTAATAAGTTTGCTCTTTTTCTGAACAATGGAAAGTATTTGAAGGCAGCTATCCTTTTAGCATTTCCAAACACTGCAAATGTGGCTATATGGCAGGTAAGTGCTTTTCATTTTTAGCACTTACGCTTTCAATTTTTTAAAGCATCTTTATTAATGTATGGACTTTTAAAGCCCCGTTTAGATTTATGGTTTATTATTAAAAAAAAAAGAAGAATGTGACAGAAAAGCAAATCTGAATTGCCAAAAGCAGTTTTCAGCAAATCCTAAAAGTCTGCATATTAATATGTTTTGCATAAATCTCTTGCACCCAACTGGTGAATCGAAAATAAGTAAGCACTAATGGCTATAATTTAAAAAAAATAGCAGGGGAGTGATGGACAATCTAGTAGAGGTATGTGAGTGCTGAGCAGGGCCTCATCCTAGGATCTTCTTCAAAATAATTTCATATTTCCTGCTTGTGCAAACTGAAGACATAGGGAGGACCAGGAGGGGTGGTAACAGCAGCATCTTGCCATGACAGTGATCTTGGAAATCTATGGTCTCTGGTGTACTTTAATTTACTTTACTTGAGGTGTGACATCATTTGAGAGAGCCCTAAAGCAAAGATTAGTTAGCAGAATTACTTTCCACAAGAAGATTGTTAGACAGCTGCTCCTACTCGATCCTCCTAAGAGTAGCATTAAGACCGTTGAACTGCGAACAACGAAGAACGGCGTCACGGGGCCTAGAAGAGAGCCCCATGTTTTAATCCTGTTAATGCTGGTGTACAGACATGTCGCAGGATCAGGCAACAATCTCACACAGTACCAACAATAAATATGAGAAACAAGATACCGCAACCGGAGGGAGTGCTGAGCTGACTTTTATGGAGATCATCATGGCGGGATGTCATCCCTCCTAGATTTACTACAACGCTCTGGGTGTGATCATATAAAAGTCCAGTGGGCTTTAAAGAGGAAAGGGAACCATGTAATTGAGCCAACATGAAGTAGCTAGAGGATATTACAAATATTTTATTCCTCAACCAGCTACTAGCACAACTCTTGCTTTTTGAAATACAAGAGATGTTTTCCTTTTGCTCTTTTCTGAGTCATAACTATGCTATGCAGGTGTGACATTCAACAATTTTCCTACACCTCCTGATATGCTAATTTGACCCATCTAACATTTTCTCTATAGAAGCCATAGGACCTGCCTAACATACAGTATAGTACTGCATATCCTCATCTGGATTATTAAAGCACTAATAGAGGGATTATTTATATTTTCTTTTTCTCTGCTGCAAAAGCTTATAAATTTATTTCCTAAACAAGAGAATTATTGCCGTTTAAATTATATTATATAAATAAGAGCAGCTATTTTTATTCCTTGAAAGATCTGGTTAATTGGATATATAACTTTCATACAGAATATATTAAATACCTTCAATATTACTAAAAAAGAGGAAAATCTACACATCTATATTATTTATTTAATCCAGAGAGGTCATTTATGCACTTTCTTCCCTTTTCTACATGGCAACAAAAAGCAAAATAGATCTTACAAAAAAATATTATCATTATCAGCAACATCAGTAAGCTAATTATTTCAGAAATAAGAGTCAGATATAAAAGACACCTCTGTAGAATCTCTCCCTACTGATAAAATGGCATCTCAGCCTCCTGTTACAGATTGTTACAGATACAGAATACCATCTCAAACTTATCATCTAAATCAGATAGAGCGGATCTAAAATCCTTCATAAAAACAAAAATGTCATCCTTGAGAAAAGATATAAATGAACTGGCTCTAGAATTAAGTTCCTAGAAGAGGGACAAAACACATTAAACACAATAGTGAATGACTCAACTCACCAAATAACGTGTCATGAATTCTATCATACAAACCTTCCACCTTCAAATTGAGTATCTAGATAATAGGAGGAGAAGGAGTAATCTAAGGATTAGGAGGGTGTCTGAAGAGGTGACACAGGAGACCTTCCTTCTTATCTACTAAAATTATTCAAAGCTCCCGACATAGATACTAACAGGCGGCATCACACAGAGGTTTTTATTATACATGCCATTGGTCGGCAATGCTGGCTATAGATAACACCCAGCATCGCTGGCTATATTGGAGATGTATAGTAAACGATCCCTTAGAATATAACTGCTGTGCCTAACCACTAATCCTAAGTACCCCTAAACCGAAGCACCCCACGATTGCAAACTAGAGTTATAAATATCTAAACCTGTTAACCTCTATACCCTCCACAAATATCTATCCTGTTAACCCCTATACCACCACATACCCACTGCAAGTATCTATCCTGTTAACCCCTATACCGCCATTAGCCCACTACAAGTACCCATCTAAACCATTAACCCTTATACCGCCACATACCCACCAAAAGTAACCATCTAAACCATTAACCCCATACCACCACTAACCCACCACAGGTACCCATCTAAACCATTAACCCTGATACCGCCATATACCCACCACAAGTACCCATCTAAGCCATTAACCCCTATACAGCCACTAGCCCACCACAAGTACCCACCTAAACCATTGATCCTGATACCGCCACATTCCCACCGGAAGTACCCATCTAAGCTATTAACCCCTATACCTCCACATACCCACCACAAGTACCCATCTAAACAATTAACCCTTATACCGCCACATATCCAGCCCAAGTACCCATCAAAACCATTAACCCCTATACCGCCACATACCCACCCAAAGTACCGATCTAAACTATTAACCCCTATACCGCTACTAGCGCACTGCAAGTACCCTACACTATTAACCCCTATACCTCCACTAGCCCACCGCAAGTACCCTACACTATTACCTCAAGTATCTATCATGTTAACCCCTATGTCGCCATTAGCCAACTGCAAGTACCCATCTAAACCACCCACCAAAAGTACCCATCTAAGCCATTAACCTCTATACCGCCACTAGCCCACCACAAGTACCCATCTAAACAATTAATCCCGATACCGCCACATACCCACCGCAAGTACGGATCTAAACTATTAACCCCTATACCACCACTAGCGCACTGCAAATACCCTACACTATTAACCCCTATACCACCACTAGCCCACCGCAAGTACCCTACACTATTACCTCCTTAACCACCACCACCCCTAATGCAAAACTAACCCTACTTTACCTAACACCTAGCCCCACCTCCAAACTAAATCCCTATTACTTAAAAATAAAAAAAGATCTAAGTTACAAAAAAAATAAAAAAGTCTAAGTTGCATAAAATAAAAGACAGTATCCAAAATAAAAAAACACCACTATACCTAACACTAAGCTACATGACCCATAAAAAAAACACCCAAAACAAAAAAAACATAAACCCTAACACTAAATATAAATTACAATAGCCATTAAAAGGGCCTTTTGTAGGACATTGCCCTAAAGTCAATACAGCTGTTTTACAATTAACAAATGTGCAACACCCCCCTCTACAATACAAGTAACCCCCCCAAAATAATAAAGTCTAACTAAAAAAAACTATCCTCAAAATAAAAATAAAAAATCCTATTCTATAAAATAAAAAAACCACCCCAAAAAAGCCCTAACTAAACCCAAAATTTTAACTCACCAAAAATCCAGCTCCTCCTCATTCACAACAGGGCCCTCTTCATCCCGGGTCTAGGCGCTGAAGTCCACCTCTGCCGCCGTGAAGATGGACCCCGGCATTAAAGAAGATTGCAGAGCGGAGGCTGTGGAAGAGGCTGCAAAAGTCCACAAAGATGGGCCCCCGGCACCTGGATCCGGGATGAAGAGTGCCCTGGCATGGATGAAGAGGAGCTGTATTTTTACATGGTGAGTTAAAACTTTGGCTTTAGTTAGGGTTTTTTGGGGTGGGGTTTTTTATTTTAAAGAATAGGATTTTTTATTTTTTATTTTAATTTTTAGGATAGGTTTTGTAGTTAGACTTTATTATTTTTGGTGGGTGCGGGTTACTTGTATTGTAGAGGGGGGGTGTTGTCATTTTTTTTTTAAATGTAAAAGAGCTGTATTGACCCTTTTAAGGGCTATTGTAATTTATATTTAGTGTTAGGGTTTAGGGTTTTTTTTCGTCTTGGGTGGGTATTTTTTATGAGGCATGTAGGTTAGTGTTAGGTGTTTTTTTTATTTTGGATATTTTGAAGTTTTTCCCATTCCTCCAAGAAGGTATCACTCCCAAACAAGTGGTATCCCCAGGTGCCTCATCATATTGCTGACAACATACTAAAAGGGCGACTTGATCCCCTGCATGATCGGAACTCCTTTTAAGACACGCTGGAGCGGGGCTCAATTCCGGTTTGGCGCTCAGTTCCAAGAGCCCGGCTAGGCCAGAGAGGATCTGCTGGCCCTTGGCGGTTGGCCGCCGGCATCTTCTATGGAAGGAGCTCACTGGGCCTTGAGGCTGAAGCCAAAACCTCCAAACCCAAAGAGATTTCATAATAAAATTCACGACCTGGGCAACTTTTACATTTCCTTTCCTGAAACAACAGGAGCAGAGATCCCAAAAAATTAATCTTTGACAGAAAAATCTGCTAAACCACAATCTGAATTGGTGGAAAGCGGCTTTTATATTTCCAGAACTGGTTCACATATCGAAGAGCATATTTTATAATTCAACATAAATATTCTAGAAATATGGTAAGACCTCTAACTAAATTTGAAAACGTATGTATCCAAACCACTCCTGTAAGACATACATTATCCTTGATATATAAAATTTTATTTCAGAATCCTTCTGGCTTTATTCCACCTTTTTTAGAAAGTTGAGAGAATGACCTGGCAGTTATAATTCTCTCACAAACAGGGATAAGACTTTTTTAAAAAAAACATGCTGAAAACATCAATTTCATTATCAATGTTAGAGATAAATTTTAAACTACTACATGGGTTGTATGATATCCTACCCCAAACAAACGACACCGTCTCTACCATACTAAGAAAATTCAATGTTGGAGATGTGGACATGTAAATAGTGGTATGGCCCACATGTGGTGGTGGTATAATTCAATAGTACAGACCTTTTGAAGAGAAGTGATAGCAGAAATTGAAATTATTGTAGAGAAAATATTTCCTTTTGACCCTTTAATCTGCCTGTTGAACAAACCCCCTCCTCTCAAATGTAAACCATACCTGAAACTATCTTATATTATGACTAACAGTTTTAAATACCTAATGGCAAAAAATTGGAGAAACAGGGAAGTCCCATCTTTAATGCTATGGGTTAGAAGGGTATCTGAATTCATGGAATTAGAAGAATATTGCTACCTTAAAGGCAACAAATTTATATTTTTTATGAAATGTCATGTATATGGGAACAATATATTAAGAAAAGTGAGATAAAATAAAAATACAAATCTATGTAACTCGTTGAGATTTCACTTATATCCTTATCAAAACCTTGGTAACAGAAAATTCAACCATTAATTGAGAGTGTGGATGGATTGATTTATTTTAATTCATTTTTTTTGTATTTTGTTTGTTTCCAATGAGTGTTTAGTTTGGTTTGATTTTAACTTGACACTAGATATTTCTAAAGTCTAATATACCATGGGGACGAATACTAGGCCTCTTATTCAGAACATTATCAGTCCTAAAAAATGGTATTTTGTTTATATTTCCTTTATCTTAACTTATTTCAATTATGTTTGTAAAATCCAACTGGCTTTTGTTAACTCTAATATTGGAGCTGCATCTCCAAATGTTGTACAATTATTTTAACATAAATAAAGTTGGTTTAAAAAAAAACAAACAAAAAAAACATTTTGAGATCAGGTTAAATTCCAGAGGGTGGTAGTAAAGCCTTGTTTAGAGTGGTAAATTGTTTTCACATTTGAAAGACATATGATTTTACCTACATTTTTTAATAAGAAATTATTTTGTCTGTATTCACACTGAAATTATTGGACAAAAAATGCTTTTAAGTAAATAAAACCATTTTTTTTAAGTTTCATTGTTATTTAATTGTTAATGTGCTAGGGCCCTAGAATGTTTAATGTTTTTGTTTAAAAATTAAAAATTGTAATGTCTCACTATGAAAACTGAAATATATTGTGAGGTGTCTTTGTATTTTTTATAAATATGATGTAAATTGCATTTTCAAATAATGTAATTTTAGAAAATGTAGTAGTTCTGTATATGGAAGATAAATACAATTATAATTTAATCATTAGACGAGCATTGGGGTCATTTGTGCAGATCTAGATCTTAGTGTGTTGCACTTTAAAGGGACATGAAACCCAATTTTTTTCTTTCATGGTTCAGATAGAGAATACAATTTCAAACAACTTTCCAATTTACTTCTATTATTTAATTTGCTTCCTTCTCTTGTTATCATTTGCTGAAAAGTTTATCTAGGCAAGTTCAGGGGCAGCAGAGAAGCTAGGTTCTAGCTGTTGATTGGTGGCTGCATATATATATTGATTGTGATTGGCTCACCCATGTGTTCAATTAGAAACCATTAGTGCATTGCTGTTCTTTCAACAAATGATACCAAGAGAATGAAACAGATTAGATAATAGAAGTAAATTAGAAAGTTGTTTAAAATTGTATTCTCTATCTAAATCATGAAAGAAATGTTTTGGGTTTCATGTCCCTTTAACAAGAAGGAATCCGGCTCTGAAAAGAGCAGAATGCAGCAAGGTGCCACCTTCTTCCGCACTAATGATCTGAATGCATATGCCCAGTAATCATTATTTTAACATTTTTTGTGCAGCATATGCACATATTGGGCACTCACTTTTGTAAACTTTATTAACGAGATTTTAGCCCCTGAAACCGACACCATTCCCTCATAACAGCTGGCCTCTCAGTATAAGCAACTTTTTTTTCATAAAACATCACTATGTTGTTTTGCCATTCACAATTAAGCAGCGTTCTAATGCACTAGATGAAGGTATCAGCTGCATAGAAGAGTTGCGCTACACCAAACCGGACACCCTCTATATGTGCCGGAGCATGTTACTTAATAGTAAATGGCTCTGTGGATGTTGCTGTAATTGGTCAAACAGCGTAGGGACATTTAAAAAAAAAAAAAAAGGCTGCTTCTACTGAGAGGCCAGCAGTACTAGTTAATGTGTGTCATATAGATGAACATTGTGCTCACTTCCGTGGAGTTATTTAGGAGTCTGCACTGATTGGCTAAACTGCATGTCTGTCAAAAGAACTGAGATAAGGGGGCAGTCTGCAGAGGCTTAGATACAAGGTAATCACAGAGGTAAAACGTGTATTATTATAACTGTGTTAGTTATGCAAAACTGGGGAATGGGTAATAAAGGGATTATCCATCTTTTTAAACAATAAAAATTCTGGTGTAGACTGTCCCTTTAAATGTCCAGTATTTTTAAAGTCTCATAAGTTTCAACTAACTGTGAATGTCCTCCTATGCCTCTATGCATTACAAATATGGCACAAAAAGAAGTAACACTGTGTATTTTCTATTATAGGTATTACAGGCAGCCATGGGGCTGTTAAATCAGTGCTGTGTGTGTGTGTTCTTGGCAGTCAATAGGGGGTCAAATCTCTACTACATATGTGTTAGTGGCAACCAAGGGGATAAACTGACTGCTCAGTTGTGAAAAATATACATGGTGGGATCTAGGGTGAGCTTTTGGGGAACATTGTATGGCCCCACCTACCACCAGTGCTAGGGTTGCCAGGTGTCCGGTATGAGGGGTCTATTTATGTAGGTGCAAACAGACATGATCCGCTATAACGAATCATGTCCGCCACACATCGATAAATGCCGACTGCATACGCTCAGCTGATCCTGTGAGGTGCCCCTCAGCCTGCGCCGTGCGTGCTGCCTCTGTGTGTGAGACTGTCGGACGTCACATGATCACGCGTGTGACGTCTCGACAGCAAGAAGACCTGCGGGCTGCGCTGTCAATGTCTACAAGCCTGCTGAGCCTGTGTGACTTTGAGTGTGAATTCACTCAGTCTGAGCCGGCAGCAAGATAGGATGAGGTATATAGGATAAAGTATGTCTGAGACAGTTATTTAAAATAATTTTTATATTTTAATATCACCCTTCCTTCACCCACACAATATATATATATATACACACACACACACACACACCATATACAGTATATATATATATATATATATATATACAAACACACCTTATACATACAGTATCCCACAAAAGTGAGTACACTCCTCACATTTTTGTAAATACAGTATGTTATTATATATTTTCATGTAAAAACACTGAAGAAATGACACTTTGCTACAATGTAAAGTAGTGAGTGTACCGCTTGTATAACTGTGTAAATTTGCTGTCCCCTCAAAATGACTCAACACACAACCATTAATGTCTAAACCGTTGGCAACAGTAAGTACACCCCTAAGTGGAAATGTCCAAATTGGCCCAAAGTGTCAATATTTTGTGTGGCCACCATTATTTTCCAGCACTGCTTTAACCCTTTTGGGCATGGAGTTCACCAGAGCTTCACAGGTTGCCACTGGAGTCCTCTTCCATTCCTCCATGACGACATCACGGAGCTGGTGGATGTTAGAGACCTTGCGCTCCCCCACCTTCCGTTTGAGGATTCCCCAACAGATGCTCAATGGGATCAACATTCAGGAAGACACTATTTTAGTGTCCCTGGACGTTGAATCCCTATATTCCTCTATCCCGCATGATGTTGGCCTTAAAACATGTGAGGAATTTCTTAATACAAGGGGTCTCGGTTATAAAAAACATACCAAATTTGTAATTGATTTATTAAAATTTGTGTTGGACAATAATATCTTCATCTTTGATGCAAAGTGCTACAAACAGAGACAAGGTACTGCCATGGGGGCCTCATGTGCACCAACCTACGCCTGTTTACATCTTGGTGGCTGGGAGAACCAAATTGTATTTGGTGATCACTCCAATGTGGTTGATGCACATGTGGCCCTCTGGATCAGATATGTTGATGATATTTTGCTATTATGGGATGGCACTGAGGATGAATTGATGAAATTAATTTCTCTTTTGAACTGTAATGACCGTAACATTTTTCTCACCTGTAATCATGACTTAAACTCAATTGATTTTTTGGATTTGAAAATTAGCAAAAAAGAAGGGAAAATTGAGACAGAAGTCTTTCGGAAACCAACGGCAACAAATAGCCTCCTCCTGGGGTCGAGCCACCACCCCACAAATTTGAAAAAAGGCATCCCCTACGGACAATTTCTGCGGCTCCGCAGAATATGTTCTGATGATAAAACATTTAAAATACAAGCAAAAGAGATGGCGACCCGATTCCATGATAGAGGCTATTCCAAAAGGTGTATTAAGAGAGCTCTCTACAGAGCCTCCCAACACCAAAGAAAAGACCTGTTATATAAATGTAAGAACAGGGATGACACAAATGATGAAAACAAGATCAGGTTCATCACTAAATATAATGCCCATTGGAGCAAAGTAAAAGACACTCTGAATAGAAATTGGCATTTACTAACTAATGATACAACACTTCACCAATATGTAGGAGATTATCCACAGATGACTGCAAGGCGTTGCAGTAATTTAAAAGACATTTTGGTTAAAAGTGAATTCAATAAAGTCCCAACATATAATTGGTTGGAACAAAATGCACAGAAAATTGTAGGCAGCACCCCATGTGGCCACTGTGTCTGCTGTCAATATATGCAGAGAAGCAAAACCTTTGACACAAATACAGGGCATACATATAAAATCAACTCCTTTATCAATTGCTCCACAAAAGGAGTTATATATTTACTTTACTGCTCCTGTAAAAGTTTTTACATTGGTAAAACTTTCAGAGAACTTCGTTCTCGAATTTCTGAACATAGGGACGATATTAAGGAATGTAATATTGACAGCCCTGTGGCAAGACACTACGCACAATTTCATGAATCTAAAACTGATGATTTGTATTTCATTGGAATTGAATCTGTGAAACTTAGCATGCGCGGCGGGGATATTGATAATATCCTTCTACGCAAAGAAACAAAATGGATATATAAACTTAATACCTTAGCACCTCATGGCCTCAATGAAAAATTAGAGTTTGCTTCATTTTTAGTTTAATCCTCTGCGGATATATGCACATTACTCTATGTGTAACTACATAGTCTTTGGTAGTATCAAAATTATGAATTGAATATAATGGCGTAATTGCAATATTAAATAATAAAAAAACACAATCTTCACAATGCAACCTAAACATACACACACACTAGTAACATAATAGATTAGATGTATAACATAATTTTCTAATGTATCGAATGCAAGTATGTAAGGATGAGTGTTTAAACACAAATGTATCCCTGTAAATATTCCCTTGCTGTTCTGATCTACAAGAAAGCAAAATGTTGCTATAAAGTATCAAAGCCGTCTTGAATGACAGATCTCTCTGCCAATGACTTCCATTCCCTGTGCGGCCAAATTCCCATAAATCAGCACAGCCACTGACGTGACGTCAGCACCCGGAAGAAGCTCCATGCTGCTGTATTGAAAGGAGTGAAACGAGCTCTAAGACTCGTCGGTTTGCAGCACTCTGTCAGAGGACCTTTTTGCCTGACTGGGGTCTACCCCTTGTCTTATCTGGAAGATCCAGTGTCTCAGGAGCTACGATTCAGGGTAGAGCAACCGCGTGAAAAAGACAGGTATTCTCATGAACTGTTATCTATTTGCACTTTACACATGCCTGTGAAAAAGACGCGGCGAGGTTAAGCTCCCCTTGACTCCTGATGACCTCACGCTACTATTTGCATTTAGACACGAAGGGGTAAGACTGTATCCACCTGGTCCGTGCATTTCTAGGGACACGCACTATACTTTGGATTACAATTATATGCTACCTATACATGCATCAAAGTGATGAACATTTGCCTATTTTTGTACACTGGTGCACCAGTCCCCTTCACGGCCCATCTGACATTTTTATGCATCCCTCATACCCCTGTATGTATGTGATATGTATGTTTGGATGTATGCATTTGTATAGTATAACCTTATTAAATTTATTTGTATTTCAAGAATTCGCTTTAGTCTCCTCTTTATTACATACAGTTGTGCTCTCTTTTGCCTAGACTTTTAGTAACCTGTATTTTAGGTTTCTACTCTCTTGTTCACGTTGTTAGATATTTATTATTCTAGGATGCACCTGTATTTCTTGATTGATTAATTAAGAGTGCTACTTACCCTGCTTCTTTTGTAGATGCTCAATAGGGTTTAGGTCTGGAGACATGATTGGCCAGTCCATTACTTTACCCTCAGCTTCTTTAGCAAGGCAGTGGTTGTCTTGGAGGTGTGTTTGGGGTTGTTATCATGTTGGAATACTGCCCTGTGGCCCAGTCTCCGAAGGGAGGGGATAATGCAATGCTTCAGTATGTCACAGTACATGTTGGCATTCATGGTTCCCTCGATGAACTGCAGCTCCCCAGTGCCGGCAGCACTCATGCAGGCCCAAACCATGACACTCCAACCACCATGCTTGACTGTAGGCAAGGCACACTTGTCTTTGTACTCACGTGGTTGCCGCCACACATGCTTGACACCATCTGAACCAAATAAGTTTATCTTGGTCTCATCGGAGCACAGGACATGGTTCCAGTAACCTATGTCCTTAGTCTGCTTGTCTTCAGCAAACTGTTTATGGGCTTTCTTGTGCATCATCTTTAGAAGAGGCTTCCTTCTGGGAAAACAGCAATACAGACCAATTTGAAGCAGTGTGCAGCATATGGTCTGAGCACTGACAGGCTGACCCCCCCCCCCCACCCCTTCAACCTCTGCAGCAATGCTGGCAGTACTCATACATATATTTCCCAAAGACAACCTCTGGATATGACACTGAGCACGGGCACTCAACTTCTTTGGTTGACCATGGCGAGGCCTGTTCTGAGTGGAGCCTGTCCTGTGAAACCGCTGTATGGTCTTGCCCACCGTGCTGCAGCTCAGTTTCAGAGTCTTGGCAATCTTCTTATAGCCTAGGCCATCTTTATGTAAAGCAACAATTCTTTTTTTCAGATCCTCAGAGAGTTCTTTGCCATGAGGTGCTATGTTGAACTTCCAGTGACCAGTATGAGAGAGTGTGAGAGCGATAACACCAAATTTAACACACCTCCTCCCCATTCACACCTGAGACCTTGTAACACTAACGAGTCACATGACACCGGGGAGGGAAAATGGCTAATTGGGCCAAATTTGGACATTTGCACTTACTTTTGTGGGATACTGTATATATATATATATATATATATATATATATATATGTGTGTGTGGTATATATATATATATATTATATAAGGCAGTGTTTTTCAACCAGTGTGCCGTGGCACACTAGTGTGCCGTGAGAGAGCCTCAGGTGTGCCACGGCAGACTGACAACAGTGTGGGGTGTCCCTCTTTCAAATTTTGAAATATTGGGAGGTATGTGACAGGCATCATTTACAACCATGACATTGACATTCATTCACAGACAATCATTATGATTGTTTGTGAATGAATGTCAATATGTCATGTACAGTTTGTAGGAGGCATGGCATGACAGCACAGTACAGTGTGTGTGTATGTATGTATGTATATATATATATATATATATATATATATATATACTGTATATATATCTATCCTGTATTAGGCTACAATGTGTGATTTTGTAAAATTTTGGGATGGTGGTGTGCCACAGGATTTTTTAATGTAAAAAAAGTGTGCCACGGCAAAAAATGGTTGCAAATCACTGATATAAGGTATAAGGTGTATATATATATATATATATATATATATATATATATATATATATAATATGTGTTATAATGTGTGTGTGTATGTATGTATGTATATATATATATATATAAATGTTTTTAGGTATATATATATATATATATATATATATATATGTCTACATATATAATGTGTGTGTATATATATATATATATATATATATATATATATACACACACACAGACATCCCAACAAGCAAAAACTCATTTCAGGGAGGTGGCTTTTCCTGCTGCTGCGCCGCCACCCCCCCCCCCCCCTCCCAGTTATATATTGGACACCTTGAAACCCTAAATAAGATAAAGACTTATCATTAAAGTTGTTGAATGCTCAAATATTTTAGAATACAAAGTTTAATTACGTACAGTAAATAAGATAGTATTTGTGTTTTATTTTATTAAAATCAGTGGGGGCTTTTTGGTTACTGGTGAGTTCTTTTACGGGGTTCTATAACGTCCCAGCAACTAAAGGCATTCTTTAAAGGGACATTAAACACTAAATACATGCTAGATAGAATGATGCATTCAAAGAAAAGATTAGTCCATGACTAACATGTAGATGTATTTTTTAAAGTTTCATTAGTTGTTTAAAAAGTGACAAAATAAGTGTAAAGTTTTAGTGTCTATAAAACACTGTGAGCTGCCATGTTGTAACTTGTGTTACCTTCTCTGCTGTGGCCAATTAAAGACCGTTATAAATAGGTCACTAGAGTGTGCAGCCAATGGTTGTGCTGGATTTAACAGTGTTCTGCACTTCCATTTCTAACAGGAACTGAAAAGCTCACAATTTCAGAATGGAATTACAGGCAAAGAGGACAAAATAAATAATGAAAGTATATTGCAGAGTTGTTTTATATATACAATTTATCATTTTATATTACCATCTCAAAGTGTTTAAGGTCCCTTTAAAGAAACACTTTTCCGGATTTGGGCCACATTGGATCATAGTACTTGGAGTTGGAGTTTCAGGGAGATTGCCTTCCATTTGCTGGCATCAGGGAGCCGCTATTACAATCAGGGAGACTTCAGGGAGAGTTGGGATGTCTGTATATATATATATATATATATATGCAGAGCAAGCAAGTGGGTTACTGGAGTATTGACGACCTACTGTTCAACTGCTCCGCCCACTCAGTTCTACAATCAAAACACATTTGAAAGTAATAGTATAATTTAGACGTATCCATAGTTTATTATACAGATTACAGCACCAAGCTCTTACACCTACCCAGTCTCTGTCTGGAACACATTCTGGGCATATGGTTATTTTTACAACACAGCATCAAAATTAGAAAGACAAATAATATGTGAACCCATTCAATAATAATAACAATATTCCCGCATACCTCCCAACATTTCAAAATTCAAGAGGGACCCCCCGCGGCAATGTGGTGGGCGGGGCTTAAAAAATCATAAGATTAACGTAATATAAATAAAATTCTAAATAAAGTCATATATTTTAATACACTTAGGCAGCAAATCAAACACAAGCTCAAACCACTAGTATGGCTATGTGAGCTATGTATTTAATTAGCCTTTGCAAAGAGATTGCTAAATATTTTTATCTTAATTGGACATTTAATAATAAATTATTTAAAACTGCTCTCTGCATTCCCCATTAATATTCTAGATTCTGGCCTTTAAAGTCAGCAAAAATGCACAGTAGCACACTACATAGCATACACTTACACATGCAGATACACACACACACTACATAGCATACACTTATACATGCAGATACACACACACACTACATAGCATACACTTATACATGCAGATACACACACACACTACATAGCATACACTTACACATGCAGATACACACACACTACATAGCATACACTTATACATGCAGATACACAGACACTACATAGTATACACTTATACATGCACACACACACTACATAGCATACACTTATACATGCAGATACACACACACTACATAGTATACATTTATACATGCACACACACACTACATAGTATACACTTATACATACACACACACACTACATAGCATACACTTATACATGCAGATACACACACACTACATAGTATACATTTATACATGCACACACACACACTACATAGTATACACTTATACAGGGAGTGCAGAATTATTAGGCAAATGAGTATTTTGACCACATCATCCTCTCTATGCATGTTGTTTTACTCCAAGCTGTATAGGCTCGAAAGCCTACTACCAATTAAGCATATTAGGTGATGTGCATCTCTGTAATGAGAAGGGGTGTGGTCTAATGACATCAACACCCTATATCAGGTGTGCATAATTATTAGGCAACTTCCTTTCCTTTGGCAAAATGGGTCAAAAGAAGGACTTGACAGGCTCAGAAAAGTCAAAAATAGTGAGATATCTTGCAGAGGGATGCAGCACTCTTAAAATTGCAAAGCTTCTGAAGCGTGATCATCGAACAATCAAGCGTTTCATTCAAAATAGTCAACAGGGTCGCAAGAAGCTTGTGGAAAAACCAAGGCGCAAAATAACTGCCCATGAACTGAGAAAAGTCAAGCGTGCAGCTGCCAAGATGCCACTTGCCACCAGTTTGGCCATATTTCAGAGCTGCAACATCACTGGAGTGCCCAAAAGCACAAGGTGTGCAATACTCAGAGACATGGCCAAGGTAAGAAAGGCTGAAAGACGACCACCACTGAACAAGACACACAAGCTGAAACGTCAAGACTGGGCCAAGAAATATCTCAAGACTGATTTTTCTAAGGTTTTATGGACTGATGAAATGAAAGTGAGTCTTGATGGGCCAGATGGATGGGCCCGTGGCTGGATTGGTAAAGGGCAGAGAGCTCCAGTCCGACTCAGACGCCAGCAAGGTGGAGGTGGAGTACTGGTTTGGGCTGGTATCATCAAAGATGAGCTTGTGGGGCCTTTTCGGGTTGAGTCAAGCTCAACTCCCAGTCCTACTGCCAGTTTCTGAAAGACACCTTCTACAAGCAGTGGTACAGGAAGAAGTCTGCATCCTTCAAGAAAAACATGATTTTCATGCAGGACAATGCTCCATCACACGCGTCCAAGTACTCCACAGCGTGGCTGGCAAGAAAGGGTATAAAAGAAGAAAATCTAATGACATGGCCTCCTTGTTCACCTGATCTGAACCCCATTGAGAACCTGTGGTCCATCATCAAATGTGAGATTTACAAGGAGGGAAAACAGTACACCTCTCTGAACAGTGTCTGGGAGGCTGTGGTTGCTGCTGCACGCAATGTTGATGGTGAACAGATCAAAACACTGACAGAATCCATGGATGGCAGGCTTTTGAGTGTCCTTGCAAAGAAAGGTGGCTATATTGGTCACTGATTTGTTTTTGTTTTGTTTTTGAATGTCAGAAATGTATATTTGTGAATGTTGAGATGTTATATTGGTTTCACTGGTAAAAATAAATAATTGAAATGGGTATATATTTGTTTTTTGTTAAGTTGCCTAATAATTATGCACAGTAATAGTCACCTGCACACACAGATATCCCCCTAAAATAGCTAAAACTAAAAACAAACTAAAAACTACTTCCAAAAATATTCAGCTTTGATATTAATGAGTTTTTTGGGTTCATTGAGAACATGGTTGTTGTTCAATAATAAAATTAATCCTCAAAAATACAACTTGCCTAATAATTCTGCACTCCCTGTACATACACACACACACTACATAGCATACACTTATACATGCAGATACACACACACTACATAGTATACATTTATACATGCACACACACACTACATAGTATACACTTATACATGCACACACACACTACATAGTATACACTTATACATACACACACACACTACATAGCATACACTTATACATGCAGATACACACACACTACATAGTATACACTTATACATGCACACACACACTACATAGTATACACTTATACATACACACACACACTACATAGCATAAACTTACACACATTACATAGCATACACTTATACATGCAGACACACACACACTACATAGCATAAACTTATACATACAGATACACACACACAGTTATGGATACAGATAGACACACACAATACATCATATATGGGTATCTGTAATTCTTTGTATGGGGTCCTGGGGTTGGCAAGCACATTAGCTGGCAGTCTGCAGCTGCCACTGTTTGTTACCCTGGTATTAGCACTGCTCATTGTATAAAACTGAAGGCATGCTAGTATTATCACCAGGGGTTAGACATCATCATCATTACCAGAGGTAGGCTAGAGAGGTCACCATTACCCGTCGTCAGAGTGTATACAGCCTTCTTACTCCTGCTTAACCCACACACCATTCCTTTTCCACTGGGAATCTAACAGGTATCTAACCCTGTGAGAGCAAAGCCAGCTGCTTCTGAGTATGGACCCAATAGAATTTAAAAATATTTTTTTTTTTAACCCCTTAATGACCGGACCATTTTTCAATTTTCTTACCCTTAATGACAATGGCTATTTTTACATTTCTGCAGTGTTTGTGTTTAGCTGTAATTTCCCTCTTACTCATTTACTGTACCCACACATATTATATACCGTTTTTCTCTCCATTAAATGGACTTTCTAAAGATACCATTATTTTCATCATGTCTTATAATTTACTAAAACAAAAATAATAAAATATGAGGAAAAAATGGAAAAAAACACACTTTTTCTAACTTTGACCCCCAAAATATGTTACACATCTACAATCACCAAAAAACACCCATGCTAAATAGTTTCTAAATTTTATCCTGAGTTTAGAAATACCTAATGTTTACATGTTCTTTGCTTTTTTTGCAATTTATGGGGCAATAAATACAAGTAGCACTTCGCTATTTCCAAACCACTTTTTTTCAAAATTAGCGCTAGTTATATTAGAACACTAATATCTTTCAGGAATCTCTGAATATCCATTGACATGTATATATTTTTTTTTAGAAGACAACCCAAAGTATTGATCTAGGCCCATTTTGGTATATTTCATGCCACCATTTCACCGCCAAATGCGATCAAAAAAAAAAAAAGTTCACTTTTTCACAAAATTTGTCACAAACTTTAGGTTTCCCACTGAAATTATTTACAAACAGCTTCTGCAATTATGGCACAAATGGTTGTAAATGCTTCTCTGGGATCCCCTTTTTTCAGAAATAGCAGACTTATATGGCTTTTGGGTTGCTTTTTGGTAATTAGAAGGCCGCTAAATGCTGCTGCGCACCACACGTTAATTATGCCCAGCAGTGAAGGGGTTAAATTAGGTAGCTTGTAGGGAGCTTGCAGGGTTAATTTTAGAGATCAGCCTCCCACCTGACACATCCCACCCCCTGATCCCTCCCAAACAGCTCTCTTCCCTCCCCCACCCCACAATAGTTCCCGCCATCTTAAGTACTGGCAGAAAGTCTGCCAGTACTAAATAAAAGAGGTTTTTTTTTTTTTTTTAAATAAAAATAATAAAGTATTTTAGCTGTGATGGACCCCTGCCTTAGCCCCAACCTCCCTGATCCCCCCTCCAGCTCTCTAACACTCTCCCCTACCTAATTACCACCATCTTGGGTACTGGCAGCTGTCTGCCAGTACCCAGTTTGGCCCCAAAAACCCCCCAAAAAGTATTTTTATTTTATTTTTACTTAAAAAACTATTTCTGTAGTGTAGCAGCCCCCTACAATACCCCCACCCCCTCCCAGATCCTTTTATATATATTTTTTTTTTAAATCCCTTTTTTTCCCCTTTCTGCCCTCATTCATTGTCAGTGTGGCTAATGGGTGCACGTGCACGCGCGCGCATCGTGCACGCGCACCCTCACACCCGGCACTATCGCTACCGGTGCAGAGAGGGCCACAGAGTGGCTCTCTCTGCATCGGGGGCTTGTAAAGTGGTATTGCAGGATGCCTCAATATTGAGGCATCACTGCAATACCCTCAGAGCTGCTGGAAGCATTTGTGATCGCTTCCAGCACTCTGTTAGACAACTGACGTACCAGGTACGTCTATTGTCATTAACTGCTTGTTAATGCATGACGTACCTGGTACGTCAGTTGTCATTAAGGGGTTAATGCATGGGGCAAATCGGGACAGATGGCTAGCAATCCAGGACAGGGGGACAGACCCCTAAAATCGGGACTGTCCCGCGAAAATCGGGACAGTTGGGGGGGTATGCATTAGGAATGAATTATATTTAAATAATACACTATATCTATTTATCATCTATCTATCTGTATATATGTATGTGTGTGTGTGTATGTATATATATATATGCAAACAACAAATGTTGTGCAAAGGAGATTTTCAGGGACATTTCCACGGACAAAAAAAATGTAGGGACATACAATAAAATCCAGGGACTGTCCCTTGAAATCAGGGACTGTTGGCAACTATGGGACAGCTGGCAACCCTAACCAGTGCTCAGCCACCTATATTACCTCTATTTATCAAAGGTCTTGCGGACCTGATCCGAAAGTGCGGATCAGGTCTGCAAGACCTTGCTAAATGCGGAGAGCAATACGCTCTCCGCATTTAACATTGCACCAGCAGCTCATAAGAGCTGCTGGTGCAACGCCGCCCCCTGCTGACTCGCGGCCAATCGGCCGCCAGCAGGGAGGTGTCAATCAACCCGATCGTACTCGATCGGGTTGATTTCTGGCGATTCCTGTCCGCTTGCTCAGAGCAGGCGGACAGGGTTATGGAGCAGCGGTCTTTAGACTGCTGCTTCAAAACTTGTGTTTCTGGCAAAGCTGAAGACTCGCCAGAAACACGGGCCCACAAGCTCCGTACGGAGCTTGATAAATATGGGCCTATGTCTGGTATTTTTACAGAGCACTGCTTGTCGTTAGCTCATCAGATGTGCTCAGCTAGCACCCAGTTGTGCATTGCTGCTCTGGAGCTGAGAGACTTTTTTTTACAGGGGTTTAACACGTAGTTATATGCAATGCAAACAACAGTGTTATAATAAAATTGTGTAAAACATTGAAACTTTATTTACTTTTTAATATGATTTTAAAAAATATTATCAAATTGTAAAACTATTAAACTAATCTTGGGTTATACAGATGGGGATCTGGAATATATTATTTCCATTGTGTGACTTTACTAATCCATTTTTGAGAACAGTCACTTGTCACACTGAAAGTTTCATTTTGTGACTCAAGTTCAACCGATAAATAAAACGACTACAAAACACTTCTCTTTCATAGAGAGTATATAAAGCCAACACCGGGTTGCTACAACAAGGTGTTTATAAATGATTGTCTATTCTATATAGAACGTATTATTATTGCGTTAATATAATAAAAGCTATTACGTTAATATAATAAAAGCCATGTCAACGATCTTACAAACATAAGTAAAAAAAAAACAACTTCTTAACCTGTGCCAGTAGCTAACATGGCTGCCGCCAACGGGAGTTTCATGCGAAACGTAACGTCAGCACAATCTTCTTGATGGTAATACAGGTCACATGGGCTAGGACCCGGAAGTGTCAGATCCGGGCAGCTTCTACTGGTAGACGAGTGCGGTAGTTGTTGTTGTATGTGGGAGCTGAACAGGTGAGTGTGGTCCCCGAGGGCTGGGGGTGTTCCTTTGTAGATTGATATTCTCCTATATATTTCAGACTTTCCTTAATCAGTACCGTTATTGAACTGATCGAAACCCGTAACTACAGACCACCAGTTGCCTGTTAACTAATTGGTAGCCAAAATATATGGCTTAAATCTCAATGCATAAGTTAGACACTTGTTGTTATAAAGGGTTTATGTGTATAGCTAGTACACAATTTATTAACGATTAACATAATACGAATGCTTTAAATAGTATATTATTATGCAGTAGAAAATGCTTGTATTACTGTTAACTATGAGCGTGTTGTTGCTGATAGTAAGAAAACATTTCGGTAAATGGATTTAAATAGTGTTCTTGTCAGGGGTTTGTTTCTGTAATACGTTGAAATGTCTCTACACTGGAGAGAGTGACACCTTTAGCTTATTCTACTGCTCATAACTTTTAAAGGGACAGTCAACACCAGAATTTTTGTTGTTTAAAAAGAAAGATAATCCCTTTATTACTCATTCCCCAGTTTTGCATAACCAACACTGTGATAGAAATACACTTTTTACCTCTGTGATTACCTTGTATCTAAGCCTCTGCAAACTGCCCCCTTATTTCAGTTCTTTTGACAGACATCCATTTTAGCCAATCAGTGCTCACTCCTGGGTAACTTCATGTGCATGAGCTCAATGTTATCTATATGAAACTCATGAACTAATGCTCTCTAGTGGTGAAAATGCATTTAGATTAGAGGCAGTCTTCAAGGTCTAAGAAATTAGCATATGAACCTCCTAGTTTTAGCTTTCAACTAAGAATACAAAGAGAACAAAGCAAAATTGGTGATAAAAGTAAATTGAAAAGTTGTTTAAAATTACATTCTCTATTAAAATCATGAAAGTTTTTTGTACTTGACTGTCCCTTTAAGATTCTTCTACATGAAACTTGCTATAACATATTTTTAGAGAAACCCTCTAAAAAACGTTATGATAAAATAAATATGTGTATCTAAACATATACATATTCATCTTTTTATTTAGAAAATAGGCAATTTCATCAACCTTTTAACCACCAGCCATGGTAGTTTTTTCGTATTCACTATGTGCTTGTCTTGTTATGAAGGGACATGGAAGCCAAAACTCATGATTTTAAACTTTTTTTTTTTTTTTTATTTGATCAAATATACTTCTTGGTATCCTTTATTGAAACAGCCATTGCAGTTAAAAAGTTACATGCTGTAATTTTTTAGAGCATTCCATTTAAAGAAAATTGGCCCTGCACCTCTGTGTTTAACCTGTGCAAATGTGTTAAACACATAGTAGAAGTACTGCTCTGGAGCCTAAGAGCACTGTGGGTCCCAAGCTAAAACTGCTGATGATCCAATTAGCAGTGCTAGTCTTATGACCTAGCTGTATAACTAGTGGCTACGGATTGGATCAGTTGCAGTTGCCGCTCGGGAACAGCAGTGCTTGCTATGCTCTGTGGCTCCTGAGTGGTACTTCTACCATGTGTTTAACCCATGTGCATGGTCGCTAGTCTTAAAATTGCACACTCTAACAAATTAGAACATGTAACTTTTTTTATTATAATGGCCCTTGAAGCTTATTACTTTTCCATGAGAGAATATTTTCAGCACTATATGGAAACAGTGTTTGTAACAATGCTACAACACATACAGTGCTCATGGCACATGCCCAGAGCCTTTCTTGGTATTCTTTTGTGAAAGGAAACTACAGTAAGTTTCAACGCTTACAAAGAGACATACATTTGACAATAGAAGTAAACTGTAAAGATTTTTTTTTTTTTTAAATTGCAGTCGTGAACCTTTCATTCTCATTTCCTTGTTCATTATAAATGTCATGTGATTAATGGGATTTTCTTTTTTTGCATACGGGCACTCCACATAAGCTATTCACTATCTAGTTGGGAGCTTCATTTTGTACTCTGATTATGTATGGTTCTGTAAATACAAGTAACACCAATGCTGTTATTGCTGCAACTTTACTGCAAATGCCCAGTCTGAATGTAGTTGGCGCACTCCTATATGGGGAGGGATCTGGTAATGGTTGAGTATTAAAAAAAAAAAAAACATTTTTAGTTGAAACCAATTTTCAAAAAGAATAATTTTAACAGGTAAGATGTTATAGAGTAACTGTAGAAATAAAATAAATATCTGCAATCAGCCTCTAGAATACTGAGCAGGTCAGATGGAAACCGTAACTACTGGTCAAAAATGAACCCGGTTAAAATCTATTAAGAACATTTTGTTGAAATGAGATGTTTTGTGTTTCTTAGAAAAAAGCCTTTTCATCATTTTATGTTGTTGGTCATGAAGTGGGTTGAAGCACAGTTGTTGGACAGATAATTAATAAACAACAATGACCTATATGCTGAATATTTATACAGGTAGAAAACCTTTTAATTGTTTGGGACCGGAAAAGGTTTGGATTTTAAAATATTTGCATCTTTAAAATGGGAAAGTTTTTGAAAGGGGAATGTAAATTACAAAATCATCATTTAGGCAATATTTACATGTCATAATACGGCTTATACATGCAACATAAAGGTAATTTTATATAGTTTTTAATACATTTGTATACATAATACCCTCAGATAGTACAGTACTGTAATCAGAAAATTTATATTTGTTGTTTTAAATAAAGATTGACTAGTTGCATTTTTTTTATTTCCAACAGTCAGAGAAGATTGAGACTTTTTTTTTTTTTTTTAATATTGATTAAAAAGTTTAGATTTCAGAATAAGTGGATTTTGGATTTCCAGATTTGTACCTCTAGTAAAACAATAAAAAACGTTTTTTAAAAAATTGTTCATTAAATCAATTTATGCTCAACCCTCTTCATGACTGACACTAAATATTTTTACTGTTAATATGTTTATATGCGGTACAAACAATTGAAAAGTATAATGTATCTTTACCTGGCTCATGTTCTCAACAGAAAATGTTGCCAGCCAGGTAGCATTATGAAGTAGCTGATTGGGAGCAGTGTATTACTTTGCAATATTATAACAGCTTCTGTTATTTATAAATGTTAATTTAAGTTATGGTACATCCAAGCGTTTAAAAAACGCTAGGATTTACCGTCATTAAAAATGTTTCATTTATTAAAAAAAAAACTTTCTGTGCCTTAGAAGCTCACTAAAGTCAGGGGCTCTGGCTGTCCCCACAGCACAGCACTCTTCAATGAGGTGACGTTTCCACCTCTAAACCAATAGCCTTGCTTGTCATCTGACAGCGTTTGAGGTTTAGAGGTGGAAACTTCACCTCATTGTTAAAAGAGCGCTGTGCCATGGGGGTGGCCGGAAGCTTTGACTTTAGCGAGCTGCTGAGGCACAGACAGGGGTGAACTTAGCACCTTTGTTTGATAAATGAAACAACATTATTTTTCTTTCATGATTCAGAAAGAGCATACAATTTTTAAACAACTTTTCCATTTATTTCTATTATCAACTTTGCTTCATTTTCTTGGTATCCTTTATTGAAAGAACGGCAATGCACTACTAGGATCTAGGTGAACACCTCAGTAAGTCAATGACAAGGTGAATATATTTGCAGCCACCAATCAGCAGCTGGCTACCAGTTCCTAAGCCTACCTAGTTATCCTCAACAAAGGATATCAAGAGTAAAGCAAATTGATTAAAAGAAGTAAATTGGAAAGTTGTTTAACATTGCATGCTCTGTCTGAATCGTGAAAGAAAATTATTTCATGTCCCTTTTTAAGCTGTCCGAAGCACAAATAAATAAATTCCATAATTTAACATAAATTGATTTGATAATTTCTGTAACAAACTTTATTTTATTTTTTAGCTAATTATAGCTTAATATTGGCTTAACTATTACCCAGGTGGGCAGTAAAATCAGCCAGTGGTGTGCCCATTAAATAGGTCCTGGGTAGAACACTGATATATATTTGTTCTGCTGGAATTTCTGGGATGCTAACATGAGTTGGTCTAAAAGAAGACATTACGGCTCCTGACCTGATATTAATCTTCTGGCTACCACCAAGGTCTTTTTCATCTTTACTTGCAACTACATCCGTATCCTACCAGGCCACCTGAAGCAGCTGCACGACCAGTAGCTACTACACCTATGAATAACTTCTTAAGTTTGCCCTGATCCATAGTTCCTTTTACTAAAGTTTAAACTGTATTTGAATTAGAGGAGCAGGATTCTTGTCTGAAACAAGTGTGATGTCATTTCTGCCAACAACAATTAAATGTGACCGCTAGACAATTTATGTGTCAAGTGGGTGTGGAGTGGAAAAACTAGTAAGCCTTTTAAGCAGAAGTATTAAGCTATTGCTCCTCACAGTACAATGCTATGGAACATTTTTTAGTGTTGATGAGATGAGTCAACATAACAAACATGTTTCTAGAAAGTAGTTTTACTCTCTTTTAATTTAGCCATGTTCTTAATTTCTACATTGGCTTAAAGAGAGGTATTAAAGTTTTCATTCCATTTTTCTGCTTAACAATTGTTGGCTTGTGATGTTTGGGTTTGTGCCTACTAACTTTTTAATTCTTTTTTTATTAAGGTCTTCAGCACAGGTTTAAGCAATTAAAATAATAAAGAACACAAGTCAAGGATATTTGTTTGCTTTGCAGGGCAAAATAATATCTAACTGTTCAGGCAGAATATTATACAGACAGGTATCACAGCTACATTAATTACAAACAGCATGTCCTGAGTTACTAGATAGCAAAAAAGGAGAAAAGACAAAAAGAGGCCTGTCGTAAAGAATATTGTAATCTGCTTTGCTGGTACTTAGACCTTTTTTTTTCCAGAAATGAGGACATATAACAAAACTAAAACTAACATATCCCAACTAATCAAATAATGGCTTTCTTAGATTAAGAATAGTAGGTTACAAAAATAGCTTATAAGTAGTGAGTCGTAATAACTAAGAATATCCAAATTGGGCCTAGTTGGGTAATGCATTATAGGATATACACTACAAACATAAACCATTAATCGTAAATCAACGAGACAACAAAGAAAGAGAAAAAAAAAACACACTAAGCTTCTGCGGATATAATAATTTTATATAAAAAGGAGATTGAGTGTTTCCCAGACCGATATATATTGATAATTGAATCTATATTTCTCAGCTTATTTGGGCTGGAATCTGTCATTTTATTAGTATCGATATAGTGTCGCACTTGTAGGTAAGCAAAAAATTGTGATCTTTTCAAATTATATTCTTTCACGAGAAAGTCAAAAGGTTTAACAGTCTTAGGCCTAGATTTAGAGTTCGGCGGTAGCCGTGAAAACCAGCGTTAGAGGCTCCTAACGCTGGTTTTAGGCTACCGCCGGTATTTGGAGTCAGTGATTAAAGGGTCTAACGCTCACTTTTCAGCCGCAACTTTTCCATACCGCAGATCCCCTTACGTCAATTGCGTATCCTATCTTTTCAATGGGATCTTTCTAACTCCGGTATTTAGAGTCGTTTCTGAAGTGAGCGTTAGACATCTAACGACAAAACTCCAGCCGCAGGAAAAAAGCAGGAGTTAAGAGCTTTCTGGGCTAACGCCGGTTCATAAAGCTCTTAACTACTGTACCCTAAAGTACACTAACACCCATAAACTACCTATGTACCCCTAAACCGAGGTCCCCCCACATCGCCGCCACTCGATTAATTTTTTTAACCCCTAATCTGCCGACCGCCACCTACGTTATACTTATGTACCCCTAATCTGCTGCCCCTAACACCGCCGACCCCTATATTATATTTATTAACCCCTAACCTGCCCCCCACAACGTCGCCGCCAGCTACTTACAATAATTAACCCCTAATCTGCCGACCGCAAAGCGCCGCCCCCTACGTTATCCTTATGTACCCCTAATCTGCTGCCCCTAACACCGCCGACCCCTATATTATATTTATTAACCCCTAATCTGCCCCCCTCAACGTCGCCGACACCTGCCTACACTTATTAACCCCTAATCTGCCGAGCGGACCTGAGCGCTACTATAATAAAGTTATTAACCCCTAATCCGTCTCACTAACCCTATCATAAATAGTATTAACCCTTAATCTGCCCTCCCTAACATCGCCGACACCTAACTTCAATTATTAACCCCTAATCTGACGACCGGAGCTCATCGCTACTATAATAAATGGATTAACCCCTAAAGCTAAGTCTAACCCTAGCCCTAACACCCCCCTAACTTAAATATAATTTAAATCTAACGAAATTAATTAACTCTTATTAAATAAATTATTCCTATTTAAAGATAAATACTTACCTGTAAAATACATCCTAATATAGCTACAATATAAATTATAATTATATTGTAGCTATTTTAGGATTAATATTTATTTTACAGGCAACTTTGTAATTATTTTAACCAGGTACAATAGCTATTAAATAGTTAAGAACTATTTAATAGTTACCTAGTTAAAATAATAACAAAATTACCTGTAAAATAAATCCTAACCTAAGTTATAATTAAACTTAACACTACCCTATCAATAAATTAATTAAATAAAATACCTACAATTACCTACAATTAACCTAACACTACACTATCAATAAATAAATTAAATACAATTGCTACAAATAACTACAATTACATAAACTAACTAAAGTACAAAAAATAAAAAATAACTAAGTTACAAAAAATAAAAAAATATTTACAAACATAAGAAAAATATTACAACAATTTTAAACTAATTACACCTACTCTAAGCCCCCTAATAAAATAACAAAGACCCCCAAAATAACAAAATGCCCTACCCTATTCTAAATTAATAGAGTTAAAAGCTTTTACCTTACCAGCCCTGAACAGGGCCCTTTGCGGGGCATGCCCCAAGAAAATCAGCTCTTTTGCCTGTAAAAAAAAACATACAATACCCCCCCCCAACTTTACAACCCACCACCCACATACCCCTAATCTAACCCAAACCCCCCTTAAATAAACCTAACACTAAGCCCCTGAAGATCTTCCTACCTTGTCTTCACCATCCAGGTATCACCGATCCGTCCTGGCATCCGGTGCTGAAGAGGTCCAGAAGAGGCTCCAAAGTCTTCCTCCTATCCGGCAAGAAGAGGACATCCGGACCGGCAAACATCTTCTCCAAGCGGCATCTTCGATCTTCTTCCATCCGGTGCGGAGCGGGTCCATCTTGAATCAGCCGACACGGATCCATCCTCTTCTTCCGGTGTATCCCGACGAATGACGGTTCCTTTAAGGGACGTCATCCAAGATGGCGTCCCTCGAATTCCGATTGGCTGATAGGATTCTATCAGCCAATCGGAATTAAGGTAGGAATATTCTGATTGGCTGATGGAATCAGCCAATCAGAATCAAGTTCAATCCGATTGGCTGATCCAATCAGATTGAGCTCGCATTCTATTGGCTGTTCCGATCAGCCAATAGAATGCGAGCTCAATCTGATTGGATCAGCCAATAGGATTGAACTTGATTCTGATTGGCTGATTCCATCAGCCAATCAGAATATTCCTACCTTAATTCCGATTGGCTGATAGAATCCTATCAGCCAATCGGAATTCGAGGGACGCCATCTTGGATGACGTCCCTTAAAGGAACCGTCATTCGTCGGGAGACGCCGGAAGAAGAGGATGGATCCGCGTCGGCTGATTCAAGATGGACCCGCTCCGCACCGGATGGAAGAAGATCGAAGATGCCGCTTGGAGAAGATGTTTGCCGGTCCGGATGTCCTCTTCTTGCCGGATAGGAGGAAGACTTTGGAGCCTCTTCTGGACCTCTTCAGCACCGGATGCCAGGACGGATCGGTGATACCTGGATGGTGAAGACAAGGTAGGAAGATCTTCAGGGGCTTAGTGTTAGGTTTATTTAAG
The DNA here is from genome assembly GCF_027579735.1 of Bombina bombina. Taxonomy (NCBI): domain Eukaryota; kingdom Metazoa; phylum Chordata; class Amphibia; order Anura; family Bombinatoridae; genus Bombina; species Bombina bombina. Next base: position 750,881,014 of record NC_069499.1, read on the forward strand.
GGGGGTTTGGGTTAGATTAGGGGTATGTGGGTGGTGGGTTGTAATGTTGGGGGGGGGTATTGTATGTTTTTTTTTACAGGCAAAAGAGCTGATTTTCTTGGGGCATGCCCCGCAAAGGGCCCTGTTCAGGGCTGGTAAGGTAAAAGAGCTTTTAACTCTATTAATTTAGAATAGGGTAGGGCATTTTGTTATTTTGGGGGTCTTTGTTATTTTATTAGGGGGCTTAGAGTAGGTGTAATTAGTTTAAAATTGTTGTAATATTTTTCTTATGTTGGTAAATATTTTTTTATTTTTTGTAACTTAGTTATTTTTTATTTTTTTTACTTTAGTTAGTTTATGTAATTGTAGTTATTTGTAGCAATTGTATTTAATTTATTTATTGATAGTGTAGTGTTAGGTTAATTGTAGGTAATTGTAGGTATTTTATTTAATTAATTTATTGATAGGGTAGTGTTAGGTTTAATTATAACTTAGGTTAGGATTTATTTTACAGGTAATTTTGTTATTTTTTTAACTAGGTAGCTATTAAATAGTTCTTAACTATTTAATAGCTATTGTACCTGGTTAAAATAATTACCAAGTTGCCTGTAAAATAAATATTAATCCTAAAATAGCTACAATATAATTATAATTTATATTGTAGCTATATTAGGATGTATTTTACAGGTAAGTATTTAGCTTTAAATAGGAATAATTTATTTAATAAGAGTTAATTAATTTCGTTAGATTTAAATTATATTTAAGTTAGGGGGGTGTTAGTGTTAGGGTTAGACTTAGCTTTAGGGGTTAATCCATTTATTATAGTAGCGATGAGCTCCGGTGGTCAGATTAGGGGTTAATAATTGAAGTTAGGTGTCGGCGATGTTAGGGAGGGCAGATTAGGGGTTAATACTATTTATGATAGGGTTAGTGAGGCGGATTAGGGGTTAATAACTTTATTATAGTAGCGCTCAGGTCCGCTCGGCAGATTAGGGGTTAATTATTGTAAGTAGCTGGCGGCGACGTTGTGGGGGGCAGGTTAGGGGTTAATAAATATAATATAGGGGTCGGCGGTGTTAGGGGCAGCAGATTAGGGGTACATAGGGATAATGTAAGTTGCGGCGGTTTACGGAGCGGAAGATTAGGGGTTAATAATATAATGCAGGGGTCAGCGATAGCGGGGGCGGCAGATTAGGGGTTAATAAGTGTAAGGGTAGGGGTGTTTAGACTCGGGGTACATGTTAGAGTGTTAGGTGCAGACGTAGGAAGTGTTTCCCCATAGGAAACAATGGGGCTGCGTTAGGAGCTGAACGCTGCTTTTTTGCAGGTGTTAGGTTTTTTTTCAGCTCAAACAGCCCCATTGTTTCCTATGGGAGAATCGTGCACGAGCACGTTTTTGAGGCTGGCCGCGTCCGTAAGCAACTCTGGTATCGAGAGTTGCATTTGCGGTAAAAATGCTCTACGCTCCTTTTTTGGAGCCTAACGCAGCATTTTTTTGAACTCTCGATACCAGAGTTAATTTTATGGTGCGGCCAGAAAAAAGCCCGCGTAGCGTTAACAGCCCATCTACCGCCAAACTCCAAATCTAGGCCTTAGTCTGTATGTCGATTAATTGGCTAGTTTGACTTAAGCCTATTTTCTCCTAGTCATCGAAGGCATAAGTTTCTATGCCGCTTATAAAATGGGTATTTCCCCTTATAGGTAGGTATTGTGATATTCTATGATCTATCTGAAGAATACTTAACATATTTTCTTCCAAGCTAAGGCTATATTATGAATTTTATATTGAAAAGTTTTTCTTTCTGAGGTCTTTATCAAGGGCTAATGTAATAAGGCTCTAAGAGATAAAGGAGAGACTGCAACCTCCTCACTTTGGTAATTGGTCATGTGTTCTGCTCCTGATAACCAATCTAACGCTTTTTTAGCTAGGCAAACCCAGTTATATAATTTTAGATTTGGAAGAGCAAGCCCCATCCAGTCTCAAATGTGACAAATTCTTAAGTGCTATACGGGGCTTCCCTCCACCCCAAATAAATTTTGTACATTGAGAGTTAAATTTTTGAAGATCTTTTGCCGGAATAAAAACTGGAATATTCTGCATAAGAAAATTTTTTTAGGAAAAAAGCATCATCTTTATAAGGAGGATTTTTGCAGAGAGAGAGAGTGGTAATTTGGCCCAGTTTTTTAAGCATTCAGTACATTTCTGCCATATTGGTAATAAATTCAAGTTATACCAATCAGCGGGGTTCTGAGATAAGATTATCCCAAGGTATTTAATTTTTTGATAATCCACAAGATCTCTGACTTATTTAAGTTAATTTTATAACCTGAAAATTTACTAAATTCACCAATTATATTAAGAATAAGCGGTATGTTTCTCCTAGAATTACTTATGTAGAAGAGAATGTCATCCGCATACATAGATAAGATAATTATTTTGTCACCCAGTAAAATCCCATCTAGTCTATTCCTACAGAAAATTGCCAGGGGTTCCAATGAAATGTTAAAAAGTAGTGGTGGCAATGGACAGCCCTGTCTGGTTCCTTTCTGGAGTGTTAGACTAGGAGAGCTTATACCATTAATATTTATATAGGAGATGGGATCTTGATAAATTTAGTTTAATATAATTAGTGAAATTCCCTACTATCCCAAAACTGTTCAGTGCCGTGAAGAGATGGTCCCATGAAATACAATCAAAGGCCTTTTCGGCATCGACCGTCAAAAGGGCAAAATTCAAATTTTTATACAACTTGTCTTTCTTATCCATTGACATCTGTTCTATTAAGAACATGGCAGTTCTAATATTTTTCTGTGAGGTCCTACCTGGCATAAACCCGGTTTGGTCTATATGTATTATTCCCCCTAGGATTCCCTTAAGTCTATTTGCCATAATACTTGCTACAATTTTGTAATCGACATTGAGTAAAGAGATTAAAGTAATATTCGCTGTTGCAAAGTATTTTGAAGGTTTAATATTATCAATAAAATATCTATTATATAAATTTGCGAGTATATGGATAACATCCTACTGTAGTATCTTATAGAATTCAATTGGAATTAAGTCTGGCCTGGGCCAGGGGCTTTACCATTCGGGGAATTCTTTATGACCTGTGATATTTCTTCGTTCATTATCTCCTTGTTTAATTCATCGAGTTGATCTGTGCTAATCTTAGGGGTAGTAATGTTCTTCCAGAAGTTAGTTTTTGCCTCTAGATCAATTTTGTCGGCAGAATATAGTAATTTAAAAAAAGAGTGAAATTGGGATAATATATCTTTAGGAGAGGTATATCTTTTATCATTAACTTTAATAGCCCCAATAAAGTTGTTCTTCCTCCTACTTTTAACTACGTTAGCTAAAGATTTGGCCAGCTTTGGTGAAAACCTATTAAATCTAGCATTATTATTAGTATCGCATTGTAGCAGCTGTTGGCTTAAGAATGCTTCTCTCTCTGATTTTGCTTTTTGGTAGTTAGTCCAGTTTAGCTTATTGGGATTTTCTAATTGCATACTTATTTTTTTAACTGGTTATTCAGTTGTTTTCCTTTTACCTAGGACTTTTTTCCGTGCAATCATATAAGCCTTAATTTGTCCTCTAAAAAAGTCCTTTGCTGTCTCCCAGAAAATTTCTATCTTTGCATCCAGTTTCTAAATCTAATATTTGAAACGAGGAATGAGGGAAAATAATATCCTGCCTTTTTATTTTGTTTAAAGCTTAGTTGACTAATAGTTAGTGAAATAATTGCGTGATCTGATATCAAAATGTTGGCAATGTCTGTTGATACCTCAGCACCCAGGAGAGATTCACTGATCAGTAACATATCAATTCTTGAAAAATTCTGGTGGGTCTTTGCATGTGAAATCTCTTTCATCTGGGTGCTGGAGTCTCCAGATGTCTTTTAATTTAAGGCTATTGGCAAAATTACTTAGGCCTTTGGCTTCTCTTAGGTATCTATCGGTCTGGGAAACTTTAAAGCGGTCCAGATATGGGTTAAATACACTGTTAAAATCACCTCCAACTATTAAATCAGTATCTATGGAATCTATCAGTTTAGCAAATAAATTCTTCCAAAATGTAGGGCAGTGTTCATTCGGGGCGTATATGTTACAGATGGTTAGTTTACGTCCTTGTATGGATAATTTTATAATTAAAAATCTACCATCTTTATCTAGCACTTGAGATTTAATCTCATAATCTAGCTTTTTATTAAATAAACAAGCCACCCCCCTTTTCCTTCCAAAGGCCGGAACTGCTATTACCTCCCCAATCCAACACATCTTTAATTTGGCTGCTTCATGCTCATTTAAATGTGTCTCCTGCAAAAGTACTAAATCTGGGGCAGATTTTTTTAAGCTTATATATTATTCTCTTCCTTTTAATCGGGGAGGTTATCCCCCCCCCCCCCATTGTGAACATGGGTTTAATGGGTTTTTTTGGGGGGGGGTTGCATACGGGCACTCCACATAAGCTATTCACTATCTATTTGGGAGCTTCATTTTGTACTCTGATTATGTATGGTTCTGTAAATGCAAGTAACACCAATGCTGTTATTGCTGCAACTTTACTGCAAATGTCCAGTCTGAATGTAGTTGGCGCACTCCTATATGGGGAGGGATCTGGTAATGGTTGAGTGTAAAAAAAAAAAAAAAAAAACATTTTTAGTTGAAACCAATTTTCAATAAAGAATAATTTTAACAGGTAAGATGTTATAGAGTAACTAACTGTAGAAATAAAATAAATATCTGTAGTCAGCCTCTAGAATGCGGTAAATCCGGCTCCCATGGGCGACAAGCCGGATTTACCGCACAGCTATTGGCTAAGAGGTGAAAATGTCACCTCTTAGCCAAAACATTTTTTAGCCGTGGGCTGCTGTAGGAGCTAAGAGCGGCGATCAATTGAATCAAATAAAGGAGCTTTCTACACGAAGTATCATATACTTCATGAATGAAAGTGCCCTTTATTTGTTTCAATAGTAAATCCTAGCGTTTGTAAAACGCTAGGATTTACTTTCACTTTAAACTTAATGTGCCCTCCAGCAAATAAATAGTGACTCACAAGGGCTGTGTCTGTTGGGCAGGCTGTATGGCATCTGACTGACTGGACCCACTCATTCACACACATCCTAAAGGGACACTAAATACCTTTTATGCACCTCCCTGTAATCATGGGTGCTGCCATTATGGAACCTAGGTTACACTGCGGTTATCTGAAGGAGAGTTGCTGCACTTCTGCAAACAAATCAGCAATGAAATACTAGGGGGAGGCAGAGAATAACATAAATATTATGCTTATAAAATGTACTTAGTGTTTAATGTCCCTTTAAAAAAAAGGGGTAGGAAGATAGGCAGGTGGCAGATTACGTAAATACTCACCCAAGTAGTTGCTAACATTTCCTTTTATCTCTTGTTTTTATCAGTATGCTGGCCGGCTTTTTTTTATTAGATATGTACATGTTTTAAATACGTAGCAGAAATATTTTAGGATTGCTGCCCTTTTAATGAGACAGTCAAGCTCATTGTAGCTTGGATGCATTTTGAAATTGGTCCATGAAAAAGGTGTGACTTTGTGCAGCAAATTTTGTATGTTTGTAGCTTGCGTGATGAGGGTACTGGTATGATGCACTGTTAACTGAGTAGTTGTTATAGTCTTATAGCACTCATATTAATGTATGTAACACATATAACTATAAATCTCAGGCAATACACATAGGGTCAGATCTTTAACTAGAAGTAAGCTTTTTGCGTTTGGATTATGAGTTTAAAGTAAACTGTTTTCACGCACACTAACCAACTGAAGAGCGCAAAAAGCCGAACTTAGAACATATTCCCCTATGTGCAGAACATTGGAATGTGAAATATTTACTGTAAATACACAGTATAACACTTTATTAAATATGAATATTGCATAAAAATGATTTTATATGTTTTAATCTACTAAACTGCAAAGGGCTCCAATGCACTTATATATTTGTCTATATATGTATACATATGTATTTGTGTTTTATATGTGTATATATGTCTATATAAATGCATATATACAGATATAAATACATATGTACATATATCTATACTTATTTAGACATGTATATGTATATATCTCAATGTTAAAGCCCTTTGCTTGCCTTTTTTTCTCTTACTCCGGAGACCTCATATCTGAGCCCTTATGGTTTTTTTTTTTGTTGTTTGTTTTTTTGTGTGCAATATTTTTTTGAATAATTTTATCAGATGATGCTATGAGTGCAACTGTAATGTGTTTTGTGTAACTTTTTTTTCTAAGGACACGATGAGTCCACGGATCATCTAATTACTAATGAGATATATCACTGCTGCCCAGCAGGAGGCGGCAAAGAGCACCACAGCAAAGCTGTTAAATATCACTGTTACGGTTACCCTTAGTCTCGCTGAGAGATGGACCGCTTAGTAACCTGGATTCCTATTGCTGAAGAGGGGAGAAACTGCTTTCCATAGTATTCTATATGAGTCTCGAAAATGTAGAATAATCCCCCTTAGCTGTAGTACAGCTAGGATACCCTTCTGCCCACAAAAACGAGTCAACGCTGCGATTGAGGGACAACCAAGACTGAGGACTGGGATGCCCAGCCTGCTTTTTATTTAGGTTACATGCACACAGGGCACTCCCAGGGGGGGAAGCATAAAATCCCCCATCACACATTTAGACAAAGCCCTTGGACAGGCCACCACAGATAACAAGTACACACAAGAAAACAATTGAGTCCTTCTTATCACCTAGCAGTGAATGCTTATCACAAACTTAATTACAGTACACAATATGCTAGGAAACCTGCCTCAGAAAATAGTTTTCTCAAAACTGAACAGAGTTAACCCTTTATGAAATGATACTTGTTACAGTTTTCTTGGAGCCCTTCTTAGGCGCTGGCTTGGCTGGTTCAGGCATTGCTGCTGGGAAATAAGTTTCTTCACAACAAAATAACTAATGCTTCTGTAACAGTGCTCCCTTTCTGTGGAACACTCTGGCAGACACGGTCTGACCCCTTTTCGGGGCAGACTAAGGCTGTCCAGACCGCTGGTTATGCGGGGCTGAGGTCGGTTTGTCTGGACAACCCGTCGGCGTTGCCATTCTGTTTCCCAGGTCTGTAAGTAATGGTGAAATTGAAGGGTTGCAACGATAAACTCCAACGTAATAGCCTGCCATTATCTCCAGAGACCCGGTTCAGCCACACCAACGGGTTATGGTCGGTGACCAGAGTGAACTCCTGCCCATATAAATAGGGAGTCAATTTCTTTAATGCCCACACCAAAGCCAAACACTCCTTTTCGACCGCTGCATAGCTGACTTCGCGGGGCAGGAGCTTCCGGCTGATGTAGGCAACTGGATGCTCCCCTCCATCTTCGCCTACTTGGCTGAGGACGGCTCCCAGCCCGAACATGGAAGCATCTGTATGGACGATAAAACGTTTGTTAAGGGCTGGAGCCGCCAAGACAGGAGCGTTAATTAGAGCATTTTTGAGAGCCTGGAAAGCCGTTTCACAGTGGGGAGACCACAGGACCTGTCGAGGTAAGTTCTTCTTGGTCAAGTCAGTCAGGGGTTTGGCAAGTGTGCTGTAGTCTGGTACGAACCGTCTATAGTACCCTGCCGTGCCCAGGAAGGCTAGGACCTGAGTCTTAGTGATGGGGGTGGGCCAATTGGCGACAGCTTCTATCTTGGCCGGCTCTGGTCGCTGCTTTCCACACCCCACCCGGTGACCCAGGTACTGTACCTCGGCCATCCCAAAGTGGCATTTTTCTGGCTTCAGAGTCAGGCCAGCAGCCCGGATCTGATCCAGAACCATTCCTATGTGAGCTAAGTGGTCCTCCCATGACTCACTGTGGATCGCTATGTCGTCCAGGTAGGCGCAAGCAAAACTCTGGAAGCCATACAGGAGCCTATCCACCAAGCGCTGGAATGTAGCTGGGGCATTCTTCATCCCAAACGGCATTACCCTAAACTGATATAAGCCGAATGGGGTGACGAATGCCGACTTGGGGATAGCCTCCGGGGCCAGGGGAATCTGCCAGTAACCTTTGCAGAGGTCAATAGTGGTCAGGTAATTTCCCCTGGCTATACGATCGAGTAGCTCGTCTACCCTGGGCATAGGGTAAGCGTCTGTCACGGTCTTTTCATTGAGCCTCCGATAGTCTACGCAGAACCGGGTGGTCCCATCTTTCTTGGGCACCAAGACAACTGGGGAGGCCCAGGGACTATCGGAGGGCTCAATTACCCTGAGTTGGAGCATCTCATCGATCTCCTTCTTCATTCCTATCCTAACTGCTTCGGGGATTCGGTACGGAGCCTGGCGCAAGGGAGCTTGTCCCGGAGTATCTACCTGGTGGGTGGTTAAAGTAGTGTACCCTGGCTTCGGGGAGAAGGTGAGGTGTTTGGACTGTAGGAGTTGGTTGAGCTGCTCCCTTTCAGTGGGGCTAAGTCGGTCTCCTATCTGAACCTGAGCCACTATACCTGTGGGGAGACTCTTTTCTAATAGGTCTGGAATGGGTAGACTGTCGGGGTCTTCCTGAGGGGAACAACATACGGCCGTCACGTTCTCTGGTCGCTCAAAATATTCCTTGAGCATGTTTACATGGAATGTCTTTCTAAGATTGTTGTCGTGGCAGCTAGCTATCACATAAGTGGTGTCTCCCCTTTTCTCTACGATCTGGTAGGGGCCCTGCCAGGACGCCTGCAATTTGTCTGTCTTCACCGGCTTAAGTACTAACACCTTTTGTCCTATGGTAAAGATTCTCTTTCGGGCCCCCCGATCGTACCATACTTTCTGTCTTCTCTGGGCCGACTGGAGATTAGCCCGCACGGATTTGGCTAATTGCTCCATTCGGTCCCTGAGTTCCAGCACGTATGGCACAATGGGGACACCGTCAGTCTCCATCTCTCCCTCCCAGTGCTCCCGGATCAGGTTTAGGGGTCCCCGTACCTTTCTTCCGTAGAGCAACTCGAAGGGAGAGAACCCTGTCGTTTCCTGGGGCACCTCCCGATAAGCAAAAAGGAGGTGCGGCAGGAAGCGTTCCCAGTCTCGGTATTCCTGAGTGAACGTCTTGAGCATTTGCTTGAGGGTCCCATTGAACCTCTCACACAGCCCGTTCGTCTGGGGGTGGTATGGGGAGCTCAGGAGGGACTTAATTTTGCAAACCTGCCAGAGTTGTTGGGTCAATTCAGCCGTAAATTGGGTGCCTCGGTCGGATAGGATTTCTTTTGGAAATCCTACCCGGGAGAACACCTGTACTAGTGCATTCGCTACCGTATCCGCTTGTATGTTGGATAGGGCGACAGCCTCTGGGTACCTGGTAGCGTAGTCCACTACGGTAAGAATGTAGCGCTTACCGGAGGGACTAGGGGTAGCCAGTGGTCCCACTAGGTCAATAGCAACCCGGCTGAAGGGTTCCTCTACAATGGGCATATTTACTAGATGGGCTTTAGGGTGATCGCCTCGCCTTCCTACTCGTTGACACACATCGCAGGTGTTACAGTAAGTTCTAACGTCAGCGTGTACCCCTGGCCAAAAGAACGTGTGAGTAATGCGGTGTAGGGTACGGGTTACAGCTAGGTGGCCTGCTAAGGGGATGTCGTGGCCTATCTTGAGGATTTCTTGACGGTATTTGTGGGGCACTACCAGCTGTCGCCTACGCTGTCCCCTTTTCTCTGTCCAGCGGTATAGTTTCCCTTTTTCCCATAAGAATGTTTCATTATCTGCCCCGCCCCCTCCGGTCTCTGCTCGTTCCCGGTACTTTTGTAAGGTCGGGTCAGTCTTAGACTCTGTCTCGAAAGCATCTGGGGTGTCCCAGGGTATGGGGCCTAACATGTCAGGCAAGGTCGGGGTAGGTCTTACCTGTGTCCCCCGCACTGGTGAGAGTTCTCGCTCCGTCCGGGCTTGGGCCCGTGTAGTCACTGGGTCCGCCTCGTTGTTGCATACTGGAGCATAGGCAGAAGTCATGGGGCCCAAATCATTGCCCAGTAGTACTTCGGCAGGTAAATTATCCATTATGCCCACGTTCACAGCCCCCTTTCCCGCTCCCCAATCAAGATGCACTTTAGCTGTTGGAATTTTGTACACACCCCCCCCCCGCCACTCTAACGGCCACAGTCTGTCCAGATCGCTTGTGCTCCGGCACCAAATGACTCTGTACCAGCGTGATAGTAGCCCCTGTGTCTCTCAATCCCTCGGTAGATCGCCCCTCGAGCCATACCTTCTGCCGATGGTGCTGGCGGTTATCTGAGGCAGCATATACAGGGTCCGCCTCGTGAAGCGGCCCCAAATATTCCTCCATAGGGGCCTCTTGGTTAACACAGAGGGTCCGGGCCGGACGATATGCCCCAGAGGGGTAATTGTAATTCCTGGGTGTCTGGTGCGTATTAAGGGGGCAGCTAGCCATGAAATGCCCTGGTTGCTTGCATCGGTGGCAAGTCGGTCTGGGACGCTCAGAGCTGTTATTGGGTGGTCCTGAGTGTCTGGCGGGCCCTGCGGGCACCGGGGCTCGGAATTCAGCACGAGGGGGTGCACGGTAAACCTCTCTGGGTTCGTGAAGACGGGAGTCATAATGTTCATCTGCCAATTTGGCTGCTTCTTCTAAGGTAGAAGGTCGCCTGTCTCGCAGCCATTCCTTCCCTTGCTGTTCCATGCCATTATAAAAATGTTCTAAGAGAAACAATTGTAAAATTTCCTCACCAGTCACCGCTTTACTTCCGCTCATCCAGTGATTTGCAGCTCTCCGCATTCGGTGCGCCCATTCCATATGGGTATCGTTAGGCTTCTTTTTCGTGCCCCGAAACTGTCGGCGATACGCGTCCGGAGTTACTGCGTACCGTCGCAACAGTGTCTCCTTAACTAGCTCATACTGTGTCACTTCCTCAGCACCCAGAGTACGAAAGGCTTCCAGGGCTCGCCCGGATAGTTTCCCAGACAATATCGTGGGCCACTCCCTGTTGGGAATCTGGTGCAGGGCACATTGCCTTTCGAAGTCCGCCAAATATTCATCAATCCCTGTCTCGCTCTCTAGGAAGGGTCGAAATGCCGCATAGGGTATCTTGGGCCTCCCAGCATTTTCGACAGGGATGATTACCTGCGGGGCTTCAGCATTGCGGTGTGCGTTCGCTAGGTTGAGTTCGTGGGCTCGAGTCTCTCGTATATCCTTGTCCGCTTCCGCCATCAACTGCTGTACCAATTCCATGGAGGGGTTCGGCCCGTACAGTGAGAGCCTCTCCCGAACAATCCTGGTTTTTTTTCGTCACTAATCGTGGTCGGTGTTTCCGCCATTGTGAAGCTCTGATCCAGTTCGGTCAATTCTGCGATCAGCTCTCTCCTCGGCCGGTTGCTGGCGTACCCCCCTCTGCTTTCAAGTAAATCCTTTAGGGTTGTACGCTTCAATTTTTCGTAAGCGCTCTCCATCCGTTCTGTACCTCTCCTAGGAAATCCAGGAAAAATCCCACCGCTGCCGCCAAATGTTACGGTTACCCTTAGTCTCGCTGAGAGATGGACCGCTTAGTAACCTGGATTCCTATTGCTGAAGAGGGGAGAAACTGCTTTCCATAGTATTCTATATGAGTCTCGAAAATGTAGAATAATCCCCCTTAGCTGTAGTACAGCTAGGATACCCTTCTGCCCACAAAAACGAGTCAACGCTGCGATTGAGGGACAACCAAGACTGAGGACTGGGATGCCCAGCCTGCTTTTTATTTAGGTTACATGCACACAGGGCACTCCCAGGGGGGGAAGCATAAAATCCCCCATCACACATTTAGACAAAGCCCTTGGACAGGCCACCACAGATAACAAGTACACACAAGAAAACAATTGAGTCCTTCTTATCACCTAGCAGTGAATGCTTATCACAAACTTAATTACAGTACACAATATGCTAGGAAACCTGCCTCAGAAAATAGTTTTCTCAAAACTGAACAGAGTTAACCCTTTATGAAATGATACTTGTTACAGTTTTCTTGGAGCCCTTCTTAGGCGCTGGCTTGGCTGGTTCAGGCATTGCTGCTGGGAAATAAGTTTCTTCACAACAAAATAACTAATGCTTCTGTAACAATCACCTCCCTTCCCTCCCACCCCAGTCATTCTCTTTGCCTATGTTACAGCAAGGAAGTGGTAAAGTTAGGTGTTAGAAAAGATTCTTCAAGCAAGATTTTATTATTTTTTTAAGTAGTGCAAGATTGTGCTGCTTTGTCCTAGGGTGTCGCCGTATTCCACATCAGTCTCTTCAGTAGAGCAGTGGTGGCTTTAGAGCAATGGGAACTTGTGGGACATAATTCTCACTGCGCCTCCCATATACTGATGCTGCCCTAACTCTGGAAGCCTGAGTAAAATTACTCAGTCTTTATCCTTTTTTTCCACAGGCCCATGTGAGGGAGAGGACCTCTCAAACCTGGTGAGCTGCCTTGCTGTCTGGCAGATTTATGAGGTAAGTGCTGACTTAATTTTTTCTGGGGTAATAAAGAAAGACTCAGGAAAAAATGTGGGCACTTTATTTACCAACGATAGGACAATACATAAAGGACTTAGAAAGATTTTGGGCACTTTATTTGTAATGGCATACATTCTCCTATAGAGGAGACAATATGCAGACAGCTTGGATGCAGGCAGCTTGGATGCAGGCACTGGGGCTGAGGTATATTTGGCTCTGGGGTTTAGGTGGTTATCACAGCTCCCGGTGGTGTTACTTTAGAAACAATATGCCGACCGGGTGATTACTCTCTTGAGGCGCCCACGATGGGCGGAGCTATGGGAGACGGCAATTGCGTTGCATGCCATTTTTCCCTCACTTCCTAGTCCAGAGGGATAGAGAATACAGCCTCAATATAGGTGAAGCATGTTTTTCTAAAGGTGTGCGTTTTTAGGACCGGAGCCGGTCTTTCATTACTAACTATCGGGTTCCGGATCTGTTGCTAGAAGGGACGGTTTCTGACAGTGAGAGCCGGTATCAGCAGGGCAGGTAGGCACCTCAGCAGAGTCTGCTGAGGTGTAGAGGTGTTCTGCAGGATCGTTTAGTTAACTTATTTTTTATATGCAGAAAGGATAAACTAACATTTAAAAATTAAAGGGGCAGTAACGTTTTTTTGTTGTTAATTTTTATTAAAAAATTTGAGTTTTATATTTTGATCTATTGGGAGTCAGAATGGACCAATAGGCTTTGCAAAATGTCAATTGTTCTTTATGTTTTGATTCCAATGTGGAACCACCAATCCCTTTCTGTTCCTCATGTATTGAGAGAACTTTATCTTATAGGGATAAACTTTTTTCTGAGCCAACATTCTCTAAGGCGGATGCTGTTCAGGAGTCTTATGAGAATGTTCAATATATGCCGCAGCTTTCTCCTCAAGCATCCCAAATTTTACCGCCCACACATGCAGTGCCCTGCACTTCCTCTATGACTCCTCCTGGATTTACGTTGCAAGACATTGCTTCCCTCATGTCTTCTGCAGTTTCTGATGTGTTGTCTGCTTTTCCCATGTTGCAGGGAAAACGCAAGAGAAAAAATAAACATTCAGTTAGCGAGGTTACTGATGCAGTCGTCGCTATTTCAAGCGCCCCCTCCCAGAAGCCTGAGGAGGAGGATACTTCGGTAGCATCTGAGGGTGAAATCTCAGATTCTGACAGTGTAATTCCTCCTGCTGATACTGAAGTTGTATCTTTTTCAGGTTTAAGCTAGAACACCTCCACCTGTTACTCAAGGAGGTTTTAGCTACATTGGACGACAGCGACACCATGGTCGTAGTTAATCCTAAGAAATCCATTAAGCTAAACAAATATTTTGATGTACCTTCCTTGGTGGAGGTTTTTCCTTTACCAGATCGAGCTACTGAGATCATTGCTAAGGAGAGAGACCGGGTATCCCTTTTTCTCCATCCCCTATATTTAAAAAGATGTTTACCATAGCTGACTCTATCAAGGAGTCTTGGCGAACTGTACCCAATGTGGAAGGAGCAATTTCCACTCTGGCCAAGAGGACTACTATTCCCATAGAGGATAGTTGTGCTTTTAAGGATCCTATGGACAAAAAATTAGAGGGGTTACTTAAGAAGATGTATGTACACCAGGGTTTACAATGGCAACCTGCAGTGTGCATTGCTACCGTCATTAGTGCGGCGGTATACTGGTTTGATGCGTTGTCTGATTCTATTAGGACAGACACTTCCCTTGAAGAGATACAGGATAGGATAAAGGTCCTTAAGTTGGCCAATTCCTTTATTACAGATACTTCCCTATTTGTTCCATTCTTCCTTTGATCCAAGAGGGTCAATTTACGACTACCGTGGATTTAAAGGACGCGTACCTACATGTTCCCATCCACAGGGACCATCACAAGTTTCTAAGGTTAGCATTTCTAGACAAACACTTCCAGTTCGTGGCTCTTCCATTCGGCCTTGCCCTGTTGGCGGTGCTCCGATTGCGGGGCATTGCAGTGGTGCCTTATCTGGATGACATTCTGGTCCAGGCGCCATCCTTTCAACAAGCAAGATCCCACACGGAAATGTTATCTTTCCTGCGATCTCACGGATTGAAGGTACATTTGGAAAAGAGTTCCTTAGTTCCAAATACGAGAGTAATTTTCTTGGGAACCATAATAGATTCCTTATCAATGAAGATTTTTCTGACAGAAGTCAGGAAATCAAAGATTTTCGATTCTTGCCTAGCGCTTCAGTCCTCTCCTCGGCCATCAGTGGCTCAGTGCATGGGGGTAATCGGTCTGATGGTTGCGGCAATGGACATCATCCCATTCGCCCGTTTCCAACTCAGACCTCTGCAGTTAGACATGCTCAGTCAGTGGAACAGAGATTATGCGGATCTGTCTCCCCTGCGAATACAGCTGGAGCAGGAGACAAGGGATTCTCTTCTTTGGTGGTTGTCTCAGGATCATCCCTCCCAGGGAACCTGCTTTCGCAGACCCTCTTGGGTGATTTGTGACAACAGACGCCAACCTTCTGGGATGGGCAGCAGTCTGGGGCTCTCTAAAGGCTCAGAGAACTTGGACTCGGTCGGAGTCTGTTCTGCCCATAAACATTCTGGAGCTGAGAGCAATCTTCAATGCTCTTCTGGCCTGGCCCCAGTTAGCCTCGGCCCGGTTCATCAGGTTCCAGTCGGACAACATAACTTCAGTGGCTTACATCAACCATCAGGGAGGAACGCGGAGTTCCTTGGCCATGACAGAGGTAGCCAAGATAATGCAGTGGGCGGAGACCCACAATTGCTGTCTGTCGGCGATCCACATCCCAGGAGTCGACAACTGGGAGGCGGACTTCCTGAGCAGACAGACCTTTGACCCGTGGGAGTGGAAACTCCATCCGGAAGTGTTTTCCAGCCTGATTCACAAATGGGGTCAGCCGGAATTGGATCACATGGCATCTCGGCAGAATGCCAAACTTCCGAGGTACGGGTCGAGGTCAAGGGATACCTATTTCCTCCTTTCGCTCTTCTACCTCGGGTCATTGCTCGAATCAAGCAGGAGAGGGCATCGGTGATCCTCATTGCACCGGCATGGCCTCGCAGGACTTTGTATGCAGATCTGGTAGACGTTGTCTCTTCCACCTTGGAGACTTCCGTTGAGGAAGGACCTTCTACTTCAAGGGCCCTTTCTTCATCCAAATCTAGTTTCTCTGAAGCTGACTACTTGGAGATTGAACGCTTAATTTTATCCAAGCAGGGATTTTTGGAATAGGCCATAGAGACCATGATTCAGGCTCGTAAACCTGTGACTAGAAAGATTTACCACAAGATATGGCGTAAATATCTATATTGGTGTGAATCCAAGGGCTACTCTTGGAGTAGAGTTAGGATTCCTAGAATTCTGTCTTTTCTCCAAGACGGTTTGGAGAAGGGATTATCGGCAAGTTCCCTATATGGTCAAATATCTGCCTTGTCTATTTTGTTACATAAACGCCCTGCAGACGTACAATCGTTTTGTCAGGCCTTGGTCAGGATCAGGCCTGTGTTCAAACCAGTTACTCCTCCCTAGAGTCTTAAAGGGACACTCAACCCAAAAAAAATTCTTTTTTTTTTATTCAGATAGAGCATTAAATTTTAAGCAACTTTCTAATTTACTCCTATTATCAAATTTTCTTCATTCTCTTGGAATCTTCATTTGAAATGCAAGAATGTAAGTTTGGATACCGGTCCAATTCATCCACCAATCAAAAACTGCTGGCCAGAGTGCTGAACCAAGAAAAAAACGTAGATGCCTTCTTTTTTTATATAAAGATAGCAAGAGAACGAAGAAACATTGATAATAGGAGTAAATTAGAAAGTTGCTTAAGATTGCATGCTCTATCTGAATCACGAAAGAAACATTTTGGGTTCAGTGTCCCTTTAATTTAGTGCTTAAGGTTTTTCAAGGGGCTCTGTTTGAGCCTATGCTATCTTGGAAAGTTTTGTTTCTTGTTGCTATTTCATATGCTCGTAGAGTGTCAGAACTCTCGGCATTACAGTATGATTCTCCTACCTTATTTTTCATTCGGATAAGGTAGTTTTACGTACCAAATTAGGGTTTCTCCCTAAAGTAGTTTCTGACCGGAACATTAATCAAGAGATTGTTGTTCCTTCTTTGTGTTCTAATCCTTCTTCTCAGAAGGAACGACTTCTACACAATCTGAACGTAGTACGTGCACTAAAATTTTATTTACAGGCGACTAAGGATTTTTGTCAGTCTTCTGCCTTGTTTGTGGTTTTCTCTGGAAAACGTAAGGGACAGAAAGCTACGGCTATCTCTCTCTTTCTTTGTGGCTGAAGAGTATTATACGTTTTGCCTATGAAACTGCTGGACAGCAGCCTCCAGAGAGAGTTACGGTTCATTCCACGAGGGCTGTTGGTTCCTCATGGGCATTCAAAAATTAAGCTTCTATGGAACAGATTTGCAAGGCTGCAACTTGGTCCTCTCTTCACACTTTTTCAAAATTCTATAATTTCCCTGTCTTGTTCCTCCCTTATCATCTGTGTACTCTAGATTGGGTATTGATCCCCATTAGTAATTAGATGATCCGTGGACTCATCGTGTCATTAGAAAGAAAACAAAATTTATGCTTACCTGATAAATTTATTTCTTGACACGATGAGTCCATGGCCCGCCCTGTTTTTTAGACAGGGTGTTAGTATGTTATAAACTTCAGACACCTCTGCACCTTGTTACTTCCTTTCTCTCCTTTACTTTGGTCGAATGACTGGGGTGGGAGGGAAGGGAGGTGATATTTAACAGCTTTGCTGTGGTGCTCTTTGCCGCCTCCTGCTGGGCAGGAGTGATATATCCCATAAGTAATTAGATGACTCATCGTGTCAGGAAAGAAAGAAATTGATCAGGTAAACATAAATTTTGTTTTTGTTTTGCAAAACAGTTAACTAGATCTCTGAGGACGCAGTAATCATTATAACATAAATCTAGATTTACTTTCAACTTTTAATACGAGCAGAAAACCCGAAATGCGCAAACAGCCGTGCTTAATCCCGTATCGCTCGCACGTATCTGTTAGCGTCCACTCATAACCTAGCCCATAATCTTTTCTCAGGACCAAATCAAGTCATTGTCATTCTCAAACATTATAATTCAGATTGAAATTTCATAACATACTGAGATGCAGCGGATAGACCACACATGAGTGATTTCTCTCTTTAAAAAAAAATAGCCAAAAGATATTCTCCCTATGTGATATCTATTTGAAATACCCCCTGTCCTTTGGTCCCACTTGGTCCAATATTAAAGTCGTTACTTCCTTCACTGATGCTTATCGGTTGTTTACTGGTATCTCATTTAAAGGGACAATTTGTCATTCAATTTTAAACAACTTTCCAATTTAAAACACAAGCAAAATAAGCAAGTGTAATACTCCATTTTACCGCTGACATTTTTAAATCTTACTCCTCCTTTCATTCCTTCTCACTACCAATCAGATGATGGATGATGTCACTAACTTCTTGAGTGAACGAGATAGGAAAAACTCCTATTGCTACTACTGATTCCACACTCAAAACTTTCACTATACTTTTTTTGTATCTTCCTTCAAACAATAGTATATCTTGCTGATGTAATGCTCTTATTGAAGAAAAACAATATAAGATAAATCTTGTTGAAGAAAATAACATGAGACAAATCGCACACCACTACTACCTCTACCCCTCCATATTCTCTGCTGGTAAAATCTTGATGTTAGCAAGTTAATGTATATAACTGTTCAGACCTTACTTGTGTTTACACTGTTAATCCTATTGTGGGGAAAACCAATGTTAGTATTTTTTAGCTGACTCCAATGTCTTAAATCATCCTATATCATGAAAGCCTACAAGTCTATCTCAATATTTTACCCATGCGGAGCCATACAATTAAAGGGACAGTCAAATCCAAAAAAACCTTTCATGATTTAGATAGGGCATGTAATTTTAAACAACTTTCCAATTTACTTTTATCACCAATTTTGCTTTGTTCTCTTGGTATTCTAAGTTGAAAGCTAAACCTAGGAAGTTCATATGCTAATTTCTTAGACCTTGAAGGCCGCCTCTAATCTAAATGCATTTTGATAGTTTTTCACCACTAGAGAGCATTAGTTCATATGTTTCATATAGATAACATTGAGCTCATGCACGTGAATTTACCATGGAGACAGCTCTGATTGGCTAAACTGCAAGTCTGTCAAAGAACTGAAATAAGGTGGCAGTATGCTGAGGCTTAGATACAAGGTAATTACAGAGGTAAAACGAGTATAATTATAACTGTTGGTCATGCAAAACTGGGGAATTGGTAATTAAGGGATTATCTTTCTTTTTAAACAACAAAAATTCTGGTGTTGACTGTCCCTTTTAAGATCATAAATCCACTTACACTCTCTCTCTCCTAAGTTTTACTAGTCTCTCATGGCTATCTGACATATGTGGGATAAGCTCTAAAATCCGTATATTCATATTTCTTTATTATAGAATAAACTGAAGTGTTCAGATACACTATGTGTAGTGAGACCTACTTTTATGTTTTCTATGTGTTCATAGCACCTTCTTTTGATTTTTCGTTTGGTCTTACCTACATAGATCAAATTGCACTTGCAGGTAAGAGCATAGACCACAAATGTGCTTCTACATGTTCCTCGATCTTTAAGGATAGATAACCTGCTTGGAATTATCATAATTCTGCATTGTGTCCCCTTTCCAGATACATTTGCACATGCAGTAATTCATTCGTCCACATTTATAGGTCCCTAATTTGACTGTTTGCCAATTTGAAAGGGTCCCTTTTGGGCCCCCCCTTGTCTTCCATAGGGCGTAATTTGGAGGATGCCACAATATTCTTTATGCTTTTGTTTTTCTTATATATCACCTGTGGGGTATTACCTATCACTTCTCTTAGTAGAGGGTCTGCCTGGAGTATCCCCCAGTGCTTCTTAAGGGCCTTTTTAAATAAATCCTGCCCCTCACTATAGGTAGTTGTGAACCTAACTTTGCTGTTATCGAATGTTTGCTAAGTCTGCTCTTCTTGGATTGCAATAACTCCTCCCTTTTTAAGGATTTACAAGTCGACCTAGCTTTACTTAGTAGGTCAATATCATATCCTTTATATATAAATGTGCCCTGTAGAACATCTGCTTCTCTTGAAATCCTGTACCCTTGAACAATTACGTCTTATACGATGAAATTGGCCATAAGCTATGTTTTCTTTTCATTTAGAAAGATGTCCACAACTAGCATTAAGGAACCCATTGCTTTCTGTAGGTTTCCTATAATTCCTTACTAAAACATTTTCATCCGGTTGTCTAAATTTTATTCCAGATCCAGAAATTCTATGCTTTCACTGTTCATTTTCCCTGTAAAAGCAAGTTAAGGTCATTCTGATTTATGTATTCAATGAACTTAGATGACTCGGCTCCTTCCCATATCATAATGATGTCGTCAATATACCTATAGTATTTTATAATTTTTGGACTACAAGGGTTACTATTCCAGATTTTCTATTTCTTTTCGTCAAACATAGCCATATAAATATTGGCATAAGGGGGGCCCATCGTGGTCCCCATTTCCGTTCCTTGTATCTGGTGGGAAATAAAGTCTCAAAACTGAAATAATTATATTCCAAGATATATTGAATTCTTTTTAGTATAAATTCAATTTGCATCTCTGGAATATCTCTCTTCGTTAACATTTCGCATGCTTCCAGTCCCATTTTATGGGGAATACTGCTGTATAAACTTGTTACATCACATGTGACACACAAGTAGTTGTCACCCCATTCGAGACCTTCAAATAAATGGATAACGTCTACCGTGTCATTAAGAAACGACTTAATAATATCTTTTACTATTGGTTGTAAAAACCAATCAATGTACACTGATAGGTTACTGGAGATGGAGTTGATAACGGACACAATCGGTCTCCCTGGTGGATTAGTTGGGTTCTTGTGAATTTTAGGGATATGATAAAAAGTAGGGATTTTAGGGGATGAATTAGAAATTAAATTGAATTAATCTTGATTAATAATTCCCCTTTCCTTCCTTACTCTTACTAATTCACCTAATACTTTATTAAATTATTTAGTGGGATCTTGTGATAACAATTTATATGTATCCCTTTCTCTTAGCAGTCTCTGGGCTTCTTTCAGATTGTCTTCTCTATCTTGTATAATGATACCTCCGCCTTTATCAGCTTATCTGCTGACTATATTTCTATTTTCCTTAAGATCTTTAAGGGCTTTTTCTCTTGTTATGTATCCAGTCCACGGATCATCCATTACTTATTGAATATATTCTCCTTCCCAACAGGAAGCTGCAAGAGTCCACCCACAGCAAAGCTGCTATATAGCTCCTCCCCTAACTGCCATATTCAGTCATTCTCTTGCAAGCCTCAACATAGATAGGAGGTCGTGAGAGTCTGTGGTGCTTTCTACTTAGTTTATTCTTCAATCAAAAGTTTGTTATTTTTAAATGGCACCGGAGTGTGCTGTTTATCTCAGGCAGTATTTGGAAGAAGAATCTGCCTGCGTTTTTCTATGATCTTAGCAGACGTAACTAAGATCCATTTGCTGTTCTCACACATTCTGAGGAGTGAGGTACTTCAGAGGGGGAATGGCGTGCAGGTTTTCCTGCAGATAAGGTATGTGCAGTAAAATATTTTTCTAGGAATGGAATTGACTAAGAAAATACTGCTGATACCGAAGTAATGTAAGTAAAGCCTTAAATGCAGCGATAGCGACTGGGTATCAGGCTTATTAATAGAGATACATACTCTTGTAAAAATGTGTTTTAAAACGTTTGCTGGCATGTTTAATCGTTTTTTAACATATGTTTGGTGATAAAACTTATTGGGGCCTAAGTTTTTTCCACATGGCTGGCTTAAATTTTGCATAGAAACAGTTAACTGAAGCTTCCCACTGTTGGCTGTGGCAGTTTGTTGTGTCTGTTTTTAAAAACGTCTGTCATTTTTTTTTTTTTTTTTTATCTGTTTTTTGCATTAAGGGGTTAATCATCCATTTGCAAGTGGGTGCAATGCTCTGTTACCTTATTACATGTACTGTAAAAATTTCGTTTGTTTTACTGCCTTTTTTTTCACTGTTTTTCAAATTTTGACAAAATTTGTTTCTCTTAAAGGCACAGTAACGTTTTATATATTTGCTTGTTAACTTGATTTAAAGTGTTTTCCAAGCTTACTAGTCTCATTATTAGTCTGTTCTAACATGTCTGACATAGAGGAAGCTCTGTGTTCATTATGTTTTAAAGCCATGGTGGAACCCCATCTTAGAATGTGTACCAGATGTACTGATTTCATGTAAACAATAAAGATCATTTTTTGTCTTTAAAAACATTATCACCAGAGGATTCTGTCGTGGGGGTAGTTATGCCGACTAACTCTCCCCACGTGTCAGACCCTTCGACTCCCGCTTCAGGGACTCACGCTCAAATGGCGCCAAGTACATCAAGGGGCGCCCATAGCGTTTATTTTACAAGACATGGCAAAGGTGGTGAATAATATTCTGGCAGCAGTATTAGTCAGACTACCTGAAATTAAAGGAAAGCAGTTAGCTCTGGGGGTAGATACAGAGCATACAGACGCTTTAAGAACCATGTATGATACTACCTCACAATATGCTTAGTCTGTGGGTGATTTTTTTTTTTTACTCAGGGAAGATGATTTAACCTGATTCTGATATTTCTACATTTAAAATTTATGCTTGAGAACCTCCACTTGTTGCTCAGGGAGGCTTTGGCTGCTCTGAATGAATGTGTACAATCGCAGGGCCAGAGAAATTGTGTAGACTGGATAAATAATATGCAGTGCCGGTGTGTACTGATGTTTTTCCAATACCTAAAGAGGTTTACTAAAAATTTTTAATAAGGAATGGGATAGACCAGGTGTGCCGTTCTGTTCCCCTCCTATTTTTAGAAGAATGTTTTCTAATAGTTACCACCACACGGGACTTCTGGCAGACAGTTCCTAAGGTGGAGAGAAGAGTTTCTACTCTAGCTAAGCGTACCACTACCTCTGACGAGGACAGTTGTGCTTTTTAGATCCAATGGATAAAAAATGTTTATTCAACAGGGTTTTATCCTGCAGCCCCTTGCATACATTGCCTTCTGTCACTGCTGCTGCGGCGGTTCTGGGTTGAGTCTCTTGATGAGGCTTTACAGTTAAGCGACTCCATTGGATGAATATATTTGACAAGCTTATGCTAGCCAATTCCTTTGTTTTCTGATGCCTTGTTCATTGACTAGACTAACGGCTAAGAATTCTGTTTTTTACTATTCTGGCGTGCAGAGCGCTATGGCTTATATCATGGTCAGCTGTCGTGACTTTAATAAATAAGCTACTTAACTTCCCTTCAAGGGGCAGACCCTATTCGGGCCTGGTTTGAAGGAGATTATTGCTTATATCACTGGAGGAAAAGGTCATGCCCTTCCTCAGGATAGGTCTAAATCAAGGGCAAAAAAAAAAAAAAAGTCTAATTTTCGTACCTTTAAAAACTTCAGGGCAGGTGTGGCATCCTCTTTCTCTAAGGCAAAACAAGAGGGAATTTTTGCTCAGTCCAAGGCGGTCTGGAGACAATCGGACCTGGAACAAAGATAAGCAGGCCAAGGAGCCTGCTGCTGCCTCTAAGTCAGCATGAAGGAACGGACCCCTATCCGGTAACGGATCCTATAGGGGGCAGACTTTCATTCTTGCCCAGGCGTGGGCAAGAGATGCCCAGGATCCCTAGGCATTGGAATTTATATCCCAGAGATATCTTCTGGATTTCAAAGATTCCCCCCCCAAAAAAGGGGAGATTTCGCCTTTCACAATTATCTGCAAACCAGATAAAGAAGGAGGCATTCTTACATTGTGTACGAGATCCATCCAGTTCCAAGAGAGGAACAGGGACAGAGTTTTTACTCAAATCTGTTTGTGGTTCCCAAGGAGAGGGAACCTTCAGACCTATTTTGGATCTAAAGATCTTAAACAAATTCCTCAGAATTCCGTCATTTAAGATGGAAACTATTCGTACCATCTTAACTATGATCCAGGAGAGTCAATAGAGGACTACAATGGATTTGAAGGATGCTTATCCTCACATTGTGATGCATAAAGATCACCATCGTTTTTCAGGTTTGCCTTTCTAGACAGGCATTACCAGTTTGTAGCTCTTTCCTTTGGGATATCTACAGCCCCAAGAATCTTTATGGAGGTTCTGGGGTCGCTTTGCGGTCCTTAGACCGCGGGGCATAGAAGTGGCCCCTTATTTAGACGACATCCTGATACAGGCGTCAAACATCCAAATTGCCCAGTCTCATACGGACGTAGTACTGGCATTTCTGAGATCACCTGGGGTGGAAAGTGAACAAGGAACGAGTTCTCTATCCCCAATCTCAAGGGTTTCCCTCCTAGGGACTCTGATAGATTCTGTAGAAATGAAAATTTACCTGACGGAGTCCAGGTTGTCAAGTTTCTAAATTTCTGCCGTGTTTTTTTTCATCCCATCCGCGCCCTTCGGTGGCTCAGTACATGAATGAAATCGGCTTAATGGTAGCGGCAAGGGACATAGTACCGTTTGCACGTCTACATTTCAGACCGCTGCAACTATGCATGCTCAGTCAGAGGAACGGGGATTACACAGATTTGTCCCCCTGTTAAACCTGGACCAAGAGACCAGAGATTCTCTTCTCTGGTGACTATGTCGGGTCCATCTGTCCAAGGGTATGACCTTCCGCAGGTCAGATGGGGACAATTGTTACAATAGATGCCAGCCTTTTAGGTTGGGATGCAGTCTGGAACTCCCTGAAGGCTCAGGGATAGTGGACTTAGGAGGAGACCCTCCTTCTAATAAATATTCTGGAACTGGGAGTGATATTCCATGCTCTTCAGACTTGGCCTCAGTTAGCAACTCTGAGGTAACATCATACTCAGTCGCGACAATATACACGACTGTGGCTTACATCAGCCATCAAGGGGGAACAGAAGTTCCCTAGCGATGTTAGAAGTCTTACAATAATTCACTGGACAGAGACTCACTCTTGTCTATCAGCTATCCATATCCCAGGTGTTGAGAACTGGGAGGTGGATTTTCTAAGTCGTCAGAACTTTTCTTCCGGGGAGTGGGATTTCCTCCGGAGGTCAAGACCAAGCAGGAGAGGGCTTTGGTGTTTTTTGACAGCGCCCTGCGTAGCCCACGCAGGACCTGGTATGCAGATCTGGTGGGACATGTCATCCTTTCCATCACGGTCTCTGCTTCTGAGACAGGTCCCTCTACCTCAGGGTCCTTTCAACCATCTAAATAGAATCAATCTGAGATGGACTGCCTGGAGACTGAACGCTTGATGTTATCAAAGCATGGCTTCTCCGAGTCAGTCATTGATACCTTAATACAGACATGAAAGCCTGTCTCTAGGAAAATTGAACATAGATATGGTGTAAATATCTGATTGTTATGAATCCAAGGGTTACTCATGGAGTAAAGTCTGGATTCCCAGGATATTATCTTTTCTCCAAGATGTTTTTGAGAAAAGGGTTGTCAGCTAATTCCTTAAAAGGGGACAGATTTTTACTCTGTCCTATTTTTTGCACAAGCGTCTGGCAGGTATTCTAGACATTCAGGCATTTGGTCAGGCTTTGGTTAGATCCAAGCCTGTGTTTAAAACTGTTGCTCCGCCATGGAGCTTAAACCTGATTCTTAAGGTTCTTCAAGAAGTTCCGTTTGAACCTTTTTTTGTTCCATAGATATCAATCTTTATCTTGGAAAGTTCCTTTTGGGTAGCTAATTCCTCGACTCGTAGAGTCTCCAAGTTATCTGTGTTACAATGTGATTCTCCTTATCTGGTCCTTCGTACGGATAAGGTAGTCCTGCGTACCAACCTGGGTTTTTTCCTAAGGTGGTATCTAAACAAGTACATCACTCAAGAGAGAGTTGTTCCATGCTTGTATCCTAATCCTTCCTCAAAGAAGGAACGTCCTATTACACAATATTGGACGTGGTTTGTGCTTTAAAGTTTTACTTACAAGCTACTACAGTTTTCATCAAACGTTCACCTTGTTTGTTGTCTATTCTGGACAGAGGAGAGGTCAAAAGACTTCAGCAGCCTCTCTGTCTTTTTGGTTAAAAAGCATAATTCATTTAGCTTATGAGACTGCTGGACAGCAGCCTCCTGAAGGGATTACAGCTCATTCTACTAGAGCTGTGGTTTTCACTTGGGCCTTTTTTAAATGTGGCTTCTGTTGAACAGATTTACAAGACGGAGTCTTGGTCTGCGCTTCATACTTTTCAAATTTAACAAATTGATACCTTGCTTCTTCGGAGGCTATTTTTGGGAGAAAGGGTTTTTTACAGGCAGTGGTAACTTCCGTTTAATTACCTGCCTTGGTCCCTCCCATCATCCGTGTACTTTAGCTTTGGTATTGGTATTCCATAAGTAATGGATGATCCGTGGACTGGATACACTTAACAAGAGAAAAAATAATTTATGCTTACCTGATAAATTTATTTCTCTTGTAGTGTATCCAGTCCACGGCCCGCCCTGTCACTTTAAGGCAGGTAATTTTTTTCATTTGAACTACAGTCACCACTGCACCCTATGGTTTTTCCTTTCTCTGCATGTTTTCGGTCGAATGACTGATATGGCAGTTAGGGGAGGAGCTATATAGCAGCTTTGCTGTGGGTGGACTCTTGCAGCTTCCTGTTGGGAAGGAGAATATATTCAATAAGTAATGGATGATCCGTGGACTGGATACACTACAAGAGAAATAAATTTATCAGGTAAGCATAAATTATGTTTTTCTCTTCTCCTGACAAATTATTATACTTTCCAATTTACTTTTATCATCAAATTTGCTTTGCTCCCTTGGTATTCTTTGTGGAAAGCTAAACCTAGTAGGCTCTATGCTAATTTCTAAGCCTTTGAACTGCCTCTTATCCAACAGTTATTGACAGTTAGAGACTGCTAGTTCATGTGTGTCCTATAGATAACATTGTGCTTACTCACGTGGAGTTATTTAAGAATCAGTACTGATTGGCTAAAATGCATATCTGTCAAAAGAACTGAGGTAAGGGGGAAGTCTGCAGAGGCTTAGAAACCAGGTAATCAGAGGTAAAAAGTAAATGGGCAATAAAGGGATTATCTATCTTTTTAACCCCTTAATGACCACAGCACTTTTCCATTTTCTGTCCGTTTTGGACCAAGGCTATTTTTACATTTTTGCGGTGTTTGTGTTTAGCCGTAATTTTCCTCTTACTCATTTACTGTACCCACACATATTATATTACCATTTTTCTCGCCATTAAATGGACTTATTAAAGATACCATTATTTTCATCATATCTTATAATTGACTTTAAAAAAGTTATAAAATATGAGGAAAAATGGGGAAAAAAAACACTTTTTCTAACTTTGACCCCCAAAATCTGTTTTATATCTAAAAACACCCATGCTAAATAGTTTCTAAATTTTGTCCTGAGTTAGAAATACCCAATGTTTACATCTTCTTTGCTTTTTTTTGTAAGTTATAGGGCCATAAATACAAGTAGCACTTTGCTATTTCCAAACCATTTTTTTTTTTTCAAAATTAGCGCTAGTTACATTGGGACACTGATATCTTTCAGGAATCCCTGAATATCCATTGACATGTGTATATATATATATATATATTTTTTTTTAGTAGACAACCCAAAGTATTGATCTAGGCCCATTTTGGTATATTTCATTCCACATTTCACCGCCAAATGCGATCAAATACAAAAAATCGTTCACTTTTTCACAATTTTTTTCACAAACTTTTGGTTTCTCACTGAAATTATTTACAAACCGCTTGTGCAATTATGGCATAAATGGTTGTAAATTCTTCTCTGGGATCCCCTTTGTTCAGAAATAGCAGACATATATGGCTTTGGCGTTGCTTTTTGGTAATTAGTAGGCCGCTAAATGCCACTGCGCACCCACACGTGTATTATGCCCAGCAGTGAAGGGGTTAATTAGGGAGCATGTAGGGAGCTTTTTGGGGTAATTTTAGCTTTAGTGTAGTAGACAACCCCAAGTATTGATCTAGGCCAATTTTGGTATATTTCATGCCACCATTTCACCGCCAAATGCGATCAAATTAAAAAAAACGTTAAAGTTTTCACAATTTTAGGTTTCCTCACTGAAATAATTTTTAAACAGCTTGTGCAATTATGGCTCAAATGGTTGTAAATGCTTCTCTGGGATCCCTTTGTTCAGAAATAGCAAACATATATGGCTTTGGCATTGCTTTTTGGTAATTAGAAGGCCGCTAAATGCCGCTGCGCACCACACGTGTATTATGCCCAGCAGTGCAGGGGTTAATTAGGGAGCTTGTAGGGTTAATTTTAGCTGTAGTATAGTAGACAACCCAAAGTATTGATCTAGGCCCATTTTGGTATATTTCATGCCACCATTTCACCGCCAAATGCGATCAAATAACAAAAAAGTTCCCTTTTTTCACAAACTTTTTCACAAACTTTAGGTTTCTCACTGAAATTATTTACAAACAGCTTGTGCAATTATGGCACAAATGGTTGTAAATTCTTCTCTGGGATCCCCTTTGTTCAGAAATAGCAGACATATATGGCTTTGGCATTGCTTTTTGATAATTAGAAGGCCGCTAAATGCCGCTGCGCATCACACGTGTATTATGGCAAACAGTGAAGTGGTTAATTAGGTAGTTTGTAGGGAGCTTGCAGGGTTAATTTTAGCTTTAGTGTAGAGTTCAGCCTCCCACCTGAAACATCAGACCCCCTGATCCCTCCCAAACAGCTCTCTTCCCTCCCCCACCCCACAATTGTCCCCGCCATCTTAAGTACTGGCAGAAACTCTGCCATTACTAAAATAAAAGGTATATTTGGGCTTTTTTGTTGTTGTTGTTTTTTTGCATATTTACATATGGTTCTGTGTAGGATACCCCCTTAGCCCCCAACCTCACTGATCCCCCACCAAACGGCTCTCTAACACTCCCCCTCTGCCTTAATGGGCGCCATCTTGGGTACTGGCAGCTATCTGCCAGTACCCAGTTTAGTAAAAAAAAAAAGAAGTATGCGCCCCCCGTCGGCCCCGGCCCACGATCCCGCCCCCCTCCACTCCACACGGCCCATCGATGGCCGCCCACCTGCCTCCCAGACTGGCTCCCACCCACCAACGATACCGGCCATCAATGTCCGGTGCAGAGAGGGCCACGGAGTGGCTCTCTCTGCATCGGATGGCCAAGGGGGGTTATTGCAGGATGCCTCGATAGCAGGATCGCTTCCAGCTGCTTTCCAGACCGAGGACGTACGCCATACGTCCTCAGGCGTTAAGTGTATTTTTTTTGAGGATGTATGGCGTACGTCCTTGGTCGTTAAGGGGTTAAACAATAAAAAGTATGGAGTAGACTGTCCCTTTAAATCCTACAGTGTGGCAAGGGTTTGCAGTGTAGTTTTGTATTATGAGAACCATCACTTTGTTTTATTTGAGTCTGTCAGGTGCACCACCCTGCTAAAATCTTAGCCAATATTAAAAATGTTCCATTTTTATTGCACAAATTATCATTTAAATACATTTTTTTTTAATAATGCAATTAATTTGTGCTTTGAATTGCAGAAAATGTTATACTATAGAAAAATATTACAGTGACCGCACCGGCTTCTTCAGAATGCCATCCGGCTGCAAAATTGTATGTGGAGAAACACTGCTATATGATAAAAGAACAGCTGTGTTTTGTTTGATTTAAATTTATTTAGAGTAAAGCAAAGCTGGTTTGCTGTCTATCACTATATATTGTCTTTGTGACAACAGATCCTCTTTTTTTTTTTTTTTTTTTTTTTTTTTTTTTATTGCTGAACCCAAAAATACTTTTGTAAAAGTAACAATATGTATTAGCTTGTATGTACTTTGTGGATGAACAGGTTACTATTTAGAAAACATATGCAAAATACGCCTGTAAAGGTAATGTGCTAAGCTGTTATGCTATTTAGCAAGGTCTTTTAAGCACTGTTGGTAGCAGAAGTAAGTTCTAGCTGTACAGCAATATTCCGGAGAAAGCACAATGTTTACAAGTCTTAAGTGCAGTTAAAAGGACATTAAAGTCAAAATTTTAACTTCCATGATTTAGATAAAGCATAAAATTTAAAAAATAAAAATACTTTTCAATTTACTTCCGTAAAGTCCTTTTATATGCACACTGAGGCACCAGGTTCAACTGACCATGTGCAAGATTACACAGTATATACATATATGCATTTTGTAATTGGCTGGTGGCTGTCACATGATACAGGGGAGGGAAAATTGAATTAACTTTGAAATTTGCCAGAAAAAAAATCTACTACTCATTTGAAGTTAAAATTAAAGGGATAGTCAAGTCCAAAAAAAACTTTCATAATTCAAATAGGGCATGTCATTTTAAACAACTTTCCAATTTACTTTTGCACCAATTTTGCATTGTTCTCTTGGTATTATAAGTTGAAAGCTAAACCTAGGAGGTTCATATGCTAATTTCTTAGATCTTGAAGGCCACCTCTAATCTAAATGCATTTTGACAGTTTTTCACCACTAGAGGGCGTTAGTTCATGTGTTTCATATAGATAACATTGAGCTCACGCACGTGAATTTACTGAGGAGTGAGCACTGATTGACTAAAATGCACGTCTGTCAAATGAACTGAAATAAGGGGGCAGTCTACAGAGGCTTAGATACAAGGTAATTACAGAGGTAAAACGTGTATTATTATAACTGTGTTGGTTATGCAAAACTGGGGAATGGGTAATTTAAGGGATTATCTAACTTTTTTAAAACACAAAAAAAAAATTCTGGTGTTGACTGTTCCTTTAGTGCTATTGCATTATATTTTAATTATGTATTTTTCGGGTCAGTGTACTTAAAAATTGATTACTTCTTAACGTTTCCAATGACTTGTTATACCAGCTGCAGAGTTTAAAATGTATGGGAAATTGCTCATTTAGGTATATTTTTGTATAAAAAATAGTTGATTCTGCTAATTGAACCAACAACCCACTGAAGTGGGCTGATTTTTGTAGGTAGATGAGACCTAATATTTGTCTAATTATTTGCACAGTCTTCTTTCTCATTTCTCACTATTAAGCAAACACTAATAAATAAAGAGTACCTCTGATAGAAAGTAGATTTTAGTACATCTGTCCCCCCGCAGTAACCAGTACTTAAAGGGACACTGAGCCCAATTTTTTTCTTTCATGATTCAAAGCAGGAATGTAAATCTTAGCAGCCAGACCATTTTAGGTTCAGCACCATAGATAGTGCTTGCCTATTGGAGGCTTACATTTACCCACCAATAAGCAAGTATAACCCAGGTTCTCAACGAAAAATGGTCCGGCTCCTATGCATCGCATTCCTGCTTTTTAAATGAAGATGGCAATAGAACAAAGAAAAATTGATAATCGCAGTAAATTAGAAAGTTGCTTAAAATTGCATGCTCTATCTAAATCATGAAAGAAAAAAAATGTGGGTTTCCCTTTTAAGTAGTGATGCACCGAAATGGAAATTCTGGACCGAATCCGAAAATCCGGGATGCACTTTGCCGAAGACCGAAACTGATACCGAAAATGTATTTTTTAAAATTATTTTTTTTTTTTTTTTTTTTTTGCATAATTAGAGCCAATAAAAAAGCCCACACTTGTATTGAAAGTAACACACTAAAATTGGACAAAAATATCTTAAAACAATAATATGCTACACAATAATTTTACCAAGAAAAAAAAAAAAAACAGGCAAAAAATAATGCCATTTTCGACCAAATGTTCTCTGCGACCAAAATTTTGGTGCATCCCCTACTTAAAACAATTATAAATATCAATATACTGTATTATTCTTCATTTAGTTCTATGTAACATAATCATATTTAACAGGGTTTTTTTTTACCAATTATCCAAATAAAGTATAATCCTAGAAAACTCATTATATGCAGAACAGTAAGATGAAGTAATAAAACTTAAACAGCAGCTCTAGGCTAGCATCAAATTTGAAATATGCTACACAATAATTTTACCGAAACTAACAGGCAAGAAAAACGAAATAGCCAAAATGCAATTTTTCGGCCGAAACTTTCTGCGGCCGAAATTTCGGTGCATCCCTACTTTTAAGTTTCAGAAATTTTCATTATAGGTGGGGATACAAAAACAGACAAAAAAAAGATAAAGTTGCTGTTTGTAAACTATTTAATACGCTCCAGCAGGTAAAATAGCTAATTGGGAACACATCAAAAGAATAAAAAATGCAGTACCCTGTCCCTTTTTTAAATTTTACTGTATTTAATGATCCTTTAAAAAAAAGTTTTAACATTTTATTTTATTTTGTTTCAGGTAGAAAAAGTGATTTAAGTTTTGTTTAGCGTTTTTTGGGGGGGTTTTCTGGTATGAAAAATATAATGTAGCATTTTCCTGTGGTATTAACATTTTTCTTGTTCTGGTCTTGTAGGAAAGATGATTTCAGAAGGAAGTTCCTTCATGCGTGGCATGCTGATCGGTGGGGTCTTCTGTATAGTGGTTTCTCTGCTTGGACATATTAAAACTGGTCACGATTCTGCTTCTCACCACGAGCATCATCATGTGCAAGCCCCAACAAACATGAAGTTCTGACCCTATCAGAAAGTGAAAGAATAGAGTTAAGTCAAGTATACGAGTGTATGGTATAATCCTGTAAGGCCAAAAGACCTCAGCCTTTGGGCTGCAGTTCGGGATACTTGGAGCAAACACTGTGATAAGGCAGATTTCTATAGCTCAGAACATGTGAAAGTATTTGACTCTAATTCCCGTTAACACTATGACATGTGGGTAATGATGAGAAGAGCTTTGAATATGGTGTATGAAAAGCACAGAAATGATTATCAGTGGTTTTTTATTGCCAGTCCATCAACTTTTGCTGTTATTGAAAACCTTAAGTATTTTTTACTTAAAAAGGATGCTTCTCAACCATATTACATAGGCCATTCTGTAAAATCTGGAGACCTTGACTACGTTGAGTACACGGGTGGCATAGTCTTAAGCATCGAATCTCTGAATCGGCTAGTCTCTGTGTTCAGTGAGACCGATAAATGTCCTGAGCAAGCCAGCATGATCTGGACTATTTCTGAAGAGAAGCAGTTGGCCATGTGTCTCAAATACAGAGGAGTGTTGGCCGAAAATGCAGAAGACTCTGAAGGAAAAAATGTTTTTAACACAAAGCCTGTTGGGACACTCATCCAAGAAGCAATGGCAAACAAGCCACAGACGGTTGTTGAGGGTTGTTGTTCAGATATGGCAATCACTTTCAGTGGGATGTCGCCAAACCACATGCAAGTGATGATGTATGGGGTGTATCGTCTCAGAGCCTATGGACATAGTTATAATGATGCTTTGGCCTTTTTACCTCCCATTGGCTCAGACAATGATTGAGGTTCACAACAGAGGAGAATCTATAGAAGTCCCATCTTCTTAGGTTACAGACACTGACAACAGTATGAAGCGCTCTACTTAAATAGAACTCATTTACCTTGGAGGTTCCTTGAAATTTGTCCCTTTTTATCTTTTTTTTTTTTTGTGGTTAAAATTGCTCCAATTGTAACAAGGTCCATTTGGCTCCATGCAGAAATGTAAACTACAATGGATATTGTTGATTTTTTTGTTTGTTTGTTTTTGTAAACTACAATGGATATTGTTGTTTGTTTGTTTTTTTGTTTTTTTTGGAAGCCACAAATGGAACTTTCTTGCAGTTTTGTAAGAAAGCGTTTCTTAAAAGACAAACAGCAAAGAGTTTTACAGCAACACATTTTGAACTTTAAAGTCTATCTATTTTTATAATTCTGTATGATTAGGTGGCTAATACTATTTAAATGTATAAGGGGTGCACCTGAATCAATATGTTACATTATCTGTGATACTCCCTGTGGGAGATGATTGGCTGTGATTTACTTTGTTTAATGTGTTGCCTTAAATAATTGGGTAACCCAAAATAACTGCCAAAAAAGTCTTTATTTTCAGAACATAAGATCTGCACTCCTGAATTAATTGAATGATACAGTATACACAAAGCTTCTGCATTGTTATTTAAACCAAGGATCACAGTTAAAAAAAAAAAACAACAAAAAAAACTCTGTGCAGTATTTTAATGGTTATATTCTCATTCAAACAAAACCAGAATTATTGAAACATTCTTTTTTATTTTATTTATTTTTTAAATATGCACAAAGCAGGAAAACGTATTTTGCAGAAATAGAGAAATAGTTAGAATTTATTTCTGCTGCATAGTCTCATGCATAATCAAAGAGAGTAGCCACCATATGTTTGACTTTTTACTGGTGGATAATTATATCATTCATAAATTAAAAAAAAATCTAACAAACTGGTATTAAAGTTTTGGTTTAAACAACAGACAAACCAAAGCTTTTACACTTTACATCCACAGGACAGAATTTATATTAATCATTTGAGATCTTTAATAGGTCAAAGTGGACAACTATCTTGAGTTTATTAAAGGGACGGTAAAGTCAAAATGAAACTTTCACGATGCATATAGATCATGCTATTTTAAGCAACTTTTCATTTTACTTTTATTTAATTAGCTTTGTTCTCTTAGAATTCTTTGTTGAGGAGCATACCTAGGAGCTTGCAAGTGATTGGTGGCTGCACATAATATGCCTCTGGTCATTGGTTCACCCAATATGTTTAGCTTCCAGTTGTGCATTGCTGCTCCTTCACAAAGGATACCAAGAGAATTAGTGAAAATTGTTTAAAACAAAATACTATAACGGAATCTTGAATGAAAACATTTGGGTTTTTGTCCCTTTTTTAAAGGGATAGACAATACTCTTTCCTTTGCTATACCCCTATGTACCATTAATTTACCTATTTTAATTATATAAATATTTTTATTTGTTATTTTTACCTCTGAAATGGCTCTAGGTACCTACTCCTAATGCAGCCACATTTTTTTTATGTTAATGAGCAGTGTGTAGTCCAGCAAAAGAAGAGCGCTCGTCCCTATTGATTTTATTTAGCTTGCTTACAGAGCTTCCCCTTATAGCATGATAGCTTCGTTCATGAAATTAAATTACTGCACATGCACAGCAGCTCCTTAAGAAAGCAGCATAATATATAGATGAGAGAGGTGGTTGTGTTTTTATTAGACGGAACCACTTACTTGAAGATTGTAATTAAAACGAAATAAAAACATATGCTGATGCGTGGGGGGGAAGCACCTTCTGGAGAGGGATTTATGAGGTAAAAATAAGATATAAAAAAGTGATTTTTTTATATTATTTACATAGGTATCATAAGTCCATAATGCATACAAATCTATCAGAGGGAAGATTATAACTATTACTGTTCCTTTAAGTCCAGAAAAGGTTTGTTACAAACTGCTAGTGGCTCAAATAAACATGTTACTTTTCAAAGTATGGTCAATACCCAAACAAGATTGGCCATGTCCATTAAAAGCAATAAAAAGTTCTGCATGTGGATAGCAATTATTTCTTAGGTTGGAAAACACAGAGCAGTGTAGAGGGCTTGAAATGCACACAGTATTGTTTATATCCTCACATTTTATGTGAAATCTACAATTATTCCTTTCCTTAGTTATGAAGGAAATGTTATAGACAAAGATTATGTTTAGCTGTAAACGGAACAAAGACTGCATTATTAAAGGCACAGAAGCACTGTTGTCATCTCATGAGGTATACAGGCTATGTGCAATAAACGGGCTGTGCAGAGGATAACAATAGGTAGGCTTACAGGTTCCAACACAGAAAAATGTGCAAATCTAACAATAGTTTAGAAGTACTGATTAAAGTGAAGGTCAATTTTGATGAATTAGTGCCCATTTTTTAATAATCTTATTAAAAACAACAAGGGCACTTTAATTAATCAAAATTGACATTTCACTCGTTTTCTTCAAAAAAACTTACCTTTTTAATCCTGGCAGCCGCTCCAGCACTTCCTCTGCCCGTCGCAAGCCGTCTTCGCGGGTCCAAAATGACGAATCCGGCTTCCTCCAATCATGGCGTTGCATCAGGCCAAGATTCCGTGATTGGAGGAAGCCGGATTCGTCATTTCTGACTCCTGCAGAGGCTTCCGACGGCCAAGGAATCGCTGGAGCAGCTGCCAGGATTTAAAGGTAAGTTTTTGAAGAAAAGAAGTGAAATGTCAATTTTGATGAATTAAAGTGCCATTGTTTTTAATAGGGTTATTCAAAACCGGGGACTAATTCATCAAAATTGACCTTCACTTTAAGTAACATTTCTACTGAATAAAATCTTGGGAGTGATATGGAAGCCAACCGTATACTATTGCAATGACTTTAAAGGGACTTAAAACCGAAAAATGTTATTTCATGATTCAGATAGAAAATACAATTTTAAACAACGTTCCAATTTACTTCTATTATCAAATTGTCTTTGTTTTCTTGTTATACTTTGTTGAAAAGCAAGAAGGTAAGTTCAGGAGTTTGCACGAGTCTTCAGCACTATATTGCAGCAGTTTTACAACAGTGTTATACTTTAAGCAAGAGCACTAGATGGCAGCACCATTTCCTGTCATATAGTACTCCATACATGTGCACGCTACCTATCTAGATATTCTTTCAACAAAGAATAACATGGAAACAAAGCAAATTTGATAATCTGAGTAAATTGGAAACTTTTTTAAAAAAGTATTCTCTATCTGAATCTTGAAAGAAAAAAAATATATTTTTATGTCCCTTTAATTAAATGTTGCATTGCTGAGAGGCTAACACTGCTGCAGCTGCACAGAAGTACATATTTATAGTACTCGCAAGTTTATGCCCCTTTAAACACTATAAATACATTTCATGCACCTCCCTCTAATTATCGGTTCTGCTATTTTGGAACCTAGTTTCAGTGCAGGTACCTGAAGGAGAGGTGTGAACACGTCGGCATTGGCATGCAGTAAAAGCTAGATTTCATCATGACTAGAAGAATGCGGGAAATAACCTCAATGCTATGCTTATAAGATATATTTAGTGTTTAATGTCCCTTTTAACACTTACACTCCCTGATACAGTATATACTTATACAAAATCATGTTTACATTATTGTGTGTGATTACGGACAGGAGATGATTTTTAGGGCCAGTTATATAGAACCCATATTGTGAATTTTGTCTGTATGATTATAAAGACTATTCATATTGGTGTGTGAAATGTACATATTATCAAAATTAAGAATCGGGGGGGGGGGGAGCATTAGGAATATCTATTTTTGCTATCTTTTGTATGGATGTGTGGAAACCTAACTGTATTTCTTATACAGATTTAAAAAAAAATTGTAACTTTTTAAAGATCTGGGAAATGTAAAAATTGTGGTACGTCTTTACAAAGTAAAAAAGAAAATTCTTAAATCAAAGTTTCATTGTGTTTTTTTGTTGTTTTTTTTTTTAAGTTACAAATTTCTATTGGCTCAAGTAAAAAAATATTGCTTTTGAAAGTGTGGCTAGTACTATAGTAAAGTGCAATAAAGTTCAAAAGGTACAGCACTATGGTATAGGTGGTGCAAACTGCAGAGGGTTCCACACAATTCCCCAATAAAAATGTAGTGAAGTCCAAAATACAGCAGCACTCACCAGGTTAGCAAAATTCCATTTTTTGGGGGGCATCAAGGTAAAAAAAAGACGTTTCAGACCTCTAGTCCTTAGTCATGTCAATACACAAATGCAGGCATCACACCTTTTTATAAAATATTTAACCCATTAGTCATATATTCACAAACAGATTTAGTGATACATAGCAAACATGGAGAATACACCATCTAGTGGCAGAAAAATCTCAGAATATACATATATACAAAATATTCTTACAAATGTAACAACATACCAGTGTGCTTAGAGGAATGTGGCTGCACGTCACTGACGAGGCCCATAGGAGGCCGAAACGATTGTCTGGGGTTGTCATGTTCCTTGTTCAGAGGAGAATTGCCTGGTATTTCGGGGCTGGACTGACCTTACTTGGCAGGATCAGACTGAAATACTTCAGGAAAGTTTTCTTCTGTGAAAAGCACACTGGTCTAAAAGAGGCTGCTTCCGGGGTGGTAAATCGCCATAGAACAAGCCACTGAGCTGTTGTTCGTTCCTGGTAGAGCGCTTCTCTCTTTGTATGCAAATTATTATGACCCTGGGGAAGTCTCCCTATGGGTGATGGGGGAAACCAGACGTGGACTCCTTGCCCAGTGTGCTTAGAGGAATGTGGCTGCACCTCACTGACGAGGCCCTTAGGAGGCCGAAACGATCGTCTGGGGTTGTCATGTTCCTTGTTCAGAGGAGAATTGCCTGGTATTTCGGGGGCTGGACTGACCTTACTTGGCAGGATCAGACTGATATACTTCAGGAAAGTTTTCTTCTGTGAAAAGCACACTGGTCTAAAAGAGGCTGCTTCCGGGTGGTAAATCGCCATAGAACAAGCCACTGAGCTGTTGTTCGTTCCTGGTAGAGCGCTTCTCTCTTTGTATGCAAATTATTATGACCCTGGGGAAGTCTCCCTATGGGTGATGGGGGAAACCAGACGTGGACTCCTTGCCCAGTGTGCTTAGAGGATGTGGCTGCACCTCACTGACGAGGCCCATAGGAGGCCGAAACGATCGTCTGGGGTTGTCATGTTCCTTGTTCAGAGGAGAATTGCCTGGTATTTCGGGGCTGGACTGACCTTACTTGGCAGGATCAGACTGATATACTTCAGGAAAGTTTTCTTCTGTGAAAAGCACACTGGTCTAAAAGAGGCTGCTTCCGGGTGGTAAATCGCCATAGAACAAGCCACTGAGCTGTTGTTCGTTCCTGGTAGAGCGCTTCTCTCTTTGTATGTGTGTGTGTATATATATATATATATATATATATATATGTACAAAATAACAGGTACACTATGTAGCGAACCTTGAATCATTCTCAAAGCAGAAGGAGGCATCCTGTATAGCAAAGAAAGACCGAAAGGTCATATTCCTTGTTCATACCTATCGGATGACGGGTTTCCAATTTATTAATCCAAAAGACCTCCTCCTGCTTTAAAAAAAAAAAAAGCTCTCTATCCCTACCCCTCCT
The DNA here is from genome assembly GCF_027579735.1 of Bombina bombina. Taxonomy (NCBI): domain Eukaryota; kingdom Metazoa; phylum Chordata; class Amphibia; order Anura; family Bombinatoridae; genus Bombina; species Bombina bombina. The sequence goes on from NC_069499.1 coordinate 750,919,476, forward strand.
AGGCACAGCTATATGATCTATATTCTGAAATCCTAATTGGCAGATATTGTGACCTGCCTGGATGAAATGTTCAGCCACTGGATTTGTAATTTTTTTGTTTCTAATATCAGACCTATGTCCACATAGCCTATCACGGACCATTCTAGTGGTCTCTCCAATGTAACTCCGCCCACATGGGCATTTGATCATATATATAGCGTATGTGGTAGCACACATGAACAGGCCTCTGTTTTCTACCAGTACGTGGATGAAAACAATATTTGCTTTTTGTCATGCTATTGCAGCTAGAACACCCCAAGCAGAGATAACAGCCTTAATTCTTATCTGTAATATGTTTGTGTATAAGATTTCTTAGGGCCTATATCTGCCTTGATAAGCTTATCACATAAATTCTCACGTCTCTTATAGGCTGGCATAAAGCCGCACTGAAATTCCTTAACTGCAGGGTTGCAATTTGCTCAAAATGTGCCAATGTTTTTTAAGGATATAATTTATTTGATTGCTCAGATCATTAAACTTGGTTACAAAAACCAGATGATCTTGTTTTTTCTTAAATCTTACTTTTGGTTTGAATGATTTCAACAGAGTAGATGCTACTTCCAAAATTTTCTTATCCACCAAATCGGATTGGTAACCCCTGAATTTAAACTCGTCACCCATCTCAGTGAGTCTTTGTTTTTATTAACATTTCATCAGATACAATTCTTCGACTCTCAACAGTTGAGTACGGGGCAGGGTATTTTTTTTGGGACTCCGGATGAAAGCTTTCAAAGTGAAGCAAACTATTTTTATCTGTGGATTTCACAAATAGATCTGTCTCAAGCCCATATTTGGATTTGTAATCTTTGGTGTCTAAAAATTCAATGCTTTCTTCACTATGTTTTAAGCTAAATTTTATATGTGTGGTAGCACTGCTTAATTGATTAACAAAGTCCCATAGGGATCCAATGTCGCCCAACCACATGCCAAATATATCATCTATGTAGCGCCACCAAGTGGCGCCTCATAGAACGAAGATGGGATTCTCAAAAACTAATCTCGCCTCAAAGATATTCATAAATATATTTGAGTAGGTTGGAGCGACATTGGACCCCATGGCTATGCCTTGGAGTTGGATATAAAATTCGTCCTGAAACAGTAATTACATCTTAGTACAATCTCCAAGAGATCAAGGACAGATTCAATTTGACCGTTATTATATGTACTGAATTGTTGGAAAACCTTTTTGACTGCTCCCATACCAGAAGTATGTGTTATGAAGGTATATAGGCTTGATACATCTAGTGTATATAGAATGGTTTTATCAGTTACAATATTTAGGTCACCTAATTTAATTAAAAAGTCGCTGGTATCTTTGATGTATGAGCTGGATAATTCAACAAAAGGTCTTAAAATGTGATAAAGGTATATCGAGATATTGGAACATACTGAATTCATGCTGGAAACAATGGGATGCCATGGTGGTGCACGTAAATTTTTATGAACCTTTGGCACGGTATACAGTACTGGGGTTCTTGCATGTTCATAAATAAGAAAAGCCATCTCTTTCTTGCCAATTATCCCATTTTTAAAGGCACATAAGACCTTACTTTTGATTTCCTTTTGTATATTAAATATGGGGTTATATGGTACACAACAATACACCTCTTTATCAGAGAGTTGGGATTTGATTTCATTTACATAATAATCTTTGTCTAAAAGGACAGTTGCTCCGCCCTTATCAGCAGATTTCAAAACAACATTTTTATTATTCTGCAAATTGCTCCCATGGTTTGTTTGTTTAAATAACTCCCATCATTAACACTAGTATCTACATATGTTTTTCTCTATACCTTGTTTTGTAAAATTTTATCATCTAGTACTAATTTAGTAAAAGTGTCTATACTATGGTTATAGTTTTGAGGCATAAACTTGCTCTTGGATCCTTATCCGTCTAAAAATTAATTGCTTTCTTCACTATGTTTTAAGCTAAACTTTATATGTGTGGTAGCACTGTGGATTATTTACAAAGAGAGATCACCACACAGCAGTCTGAATTGTTAAAGCTGGAGACCAAACTTAAAACCTGTTTAAAATCAGATGAATTGAACAAACTGCTTGAAACCACTAACAAAGCTGTTACAGAGCTCCGTTCTGTGCTGGAGGCACGCAAGCGCAATAAATTTCTATGTGATCAGGAGTAGGGCGTCCCATTGTTTCCAGCATGAATTCAGTATGTTCCAATATCTCGATATACCTTAATCACATTTTAAGACCTTTTGTTGAATTATCCAGCTCATACATCAGATACCAGCGACTTTTTAATTAAATTAGGTGACCTAAATATTGTAACTGATAAAACCATTCTATATACACTAGATGTATCAAGCCTATATACCTCCATAACACATACGTAGGTATGGGAGCAGTCAAAAATGTTTTACGACAATTCAGTACATTTAATAACTGCCAAATTGAATTTGTCCTTGATCTCCTTGAGATTGTACTAAGATGTAATTACTTCCTGTTTCAGGACGAATTTTATATCCAACTCCAGGGCACGGCCATGGGGTCCAATGTTGCTCCAACCTACGCAAATATATTTATGAATATCTTCGAGGAGAGATTCGTTTTTGAGAATTCCATCTTTGTTCTATGTGGCGCCACTTGGTGGCGCTACATAGACAATATATTTGGCGTGTGGTTGGGCGACATTGGATCCCTATGGTACTTTGTTAATCAATTAAACAGTGCTACTACACATATAAAGTTTAGCTTAAAACATAGTGAAGAAAGCATTGAATTTTTAGATACCACATTTTACAAATCCAAATATAGGTTTGAGACAGATCTACTTGTGAAATCTCACAGATAAAAATAGTTTACTTCACTTTGAGAGCTTTCATCCGGAGTCCATTAAAAAAATCACTGCCCCGTAGTCAACTGTTAAGAGTCAGAAGAATTGTATCTGATGAAATGTTAGTAAAACAAAGACTCACTGAGATGGGTGACAAGTTTAAATTCAGAAGTTACCCATCTGATTTGGTGGATAAGGAAATTTTGGAGGTAGCATCTACTCCCAGGAACAGTCTGTTGAAATCATCCAAACCAAAAGTAAGATTAAAGAAAAAACAAGATCGTCTGTTTTTTGTAACTAAGTTTAATAATCTGAACAATCAAATAAATTACATCCTTAGAAAACATTGTCACATTTTGAGCACATTCAACCCTGCAGTTAAGTAATTTCAGTGCGGCTTTATGGCAGCCTATAAGAGACGTGAGAATTTACGTGATAAGCTTATCACGTCAGATATAGGCCCTAAGAAATATAATAAACAAACTTATATTACAGATAAGAATTCAGGCTGTTATCCCTGCTTGGGGTGACAAAAGGCAAATATTTTTTCATCCATGTACTCGTAGAAAATTCAGTATTAGAGGCCTGTTCACGTGTACTACCACATAACGCGCTATATATATATATATATATATATATATATATATGATCAAATGCCTATGTGGGCGGAGTTACATTGGAGAGACCATTAGAATAGTCACTGATAGGATATGTGAACATAGAAAAATTAAAAATCCAGTGGCTGAACATTTCATCCAGGCAGGTCACAATATCTGCCAATTAAGATTTCAGATTATAGATCATATAGCTGTGCCTAGGAGGGGTGGGTATAGAGAGCTTTTTTTTTTTTTAAAGCAGAAGGAGGTCCTTTGGATTAATAAATTGGAAACCCGTCATCTTATGGGTATGAACAATAAATATGACCTTTCGGTCTTTCTTTGATATACAGGATGCCTCCTTCTGCTTTGAGAATGATTCATGGTTCTCTGCATAGTGTATCCTGTTATTTTGTACATACAATATATATATAAAAAAGATATAGTTTATGTTGTTACTTTATGTTACATTTCTAAGAATATTTTGTATATATGTATATTCTGGCATTTCTCTGCCACTAGGTGGCGTATTCTCCATGTTTGCTATGTGTCACTAAATCTGTTTGTAAATATATGACTAATGGGTTAAATATTTGGAGGTGTGATTTGATGTACCTACCCCTTTATAAAGGTGTGATACCAGCATTTGTGTATTGACATGACTAAGGACTAGAGGTCCGAAACGTTGTCTTTTGTTTTACCTTGATGTCCCAATAAAGATGGAATTTTGCTAACCTGGTGTGAGTGCTGCTTTATTTTGGACTTTACTATAGTAAAGTGCAGCCTGACAGGCTATTCAAAAATTCATTGGGTCTGGAGACATGCTTGGCCAGTCCATCACCTTTACCCTCATTTTCTTTAGCAAGGCAATGGTCGTCTTGGAGGTGTATTTGGGGTTGTAATTTTGGAATACTGCACTGCGGCACAGTCTCCAAAGGGAGGGAGGGGATCATGCTCTGATTCAGTATGTCACAGTACATGTTAGCATTCATGGTTCCCTCAATGAACTGTAGCTCCCCAGTGCCCGCAGCACTCATGCAGGCCTAACCATGACACTCCCACCACCATGCTTGACTGTAGGCAAGACACACTTGTCTTTGTACTCCTCTCCTGGTTGCCGCCACACACACTTGACACAATCTGAACCAAATGAGTTTATCTTGGTCTCATCGGACCACAGGACATGGATCCAGTAATCCATGTCTTTAGTCTGCTTGTCTTCAGCAAACTGTTTGCGGGCTTTCTTGTGCATCATATATAGAAGTGGCTTCCTTCTGGGACGAGAGCCATGCAGACCAATTTGATGTAGTGTGTGGCGTATGGTCTGAGCACTGAATGCCTGACCCCCCACCCCTTCAAAGTGAGATTAGTGTGAAAGGGAGTGCTAAAAGCTAAAAAGGCTAAAACTGGTATGATCATAATGTTTAATACATACAATAACAATCATACAATAATTAAAAGACAATCAAGCCTAAAACAATAGCATTAATTAAAACCTACATGGATCCATGATGTATATGTGATCAAATAAAAAATATATGTAATGTAAAACAATTCTGTCACAGCTTAGACTATACTGTGGATGAATACACAAATGCAATATGTTTCAACAGGTACTCAATTATAAATTAAATACATATAATTGTGGCAGCATACACTGTGTTACTCGGTGTACAAAGTGAGGTCAAAGATGAAATGAAATATGTGCTTAACACTTCATGCAAAATGTGTTGATACAATCGAAAAAAGAAAAAAAATTCTATCAAAACATTCAAAATGGTCATAAGTGTCCAATATGGATGTCCAAAATAAAATGTCCAAAATTGATGTGTGATAATTAATCCAAACTTGAATGAGTGATAAAAATGTGGTAGAAAAAATGTGAAACAGTAAGATGTGACAACAATCTCCAGATCAGTTTCCAAATGCTGAAAAGTGAAAGACTTGAATTGCTGGATTATGTGGATGTGTTCAAAAATGGTGTCCAAAAAGTATTGTGGCAAACCTAGCCACTTCTGGACTATAACGTAAGAAAGGTTGTCTATAGGCTGTATATTGTGCTATGTAGATGTGACAGACCCTTCTGTCAGCACTGAAGGAGTTAACTGTGTTCAGCTTTAGCCTCAGCTATTGTGCACTGTCATTAATGTTATTGATAAACAGTCCATTGTTTAATCACCCTCAGAGAGAAAACGCCTAAGTGATAAGAAGAGCCAAACGTGTCTGGTGTTTAAGTTGTTATCTGCCTAAGTAAAGTAATGTACAACATTCTTTCAACCCCCCTTCTGGGGAGTCTGACCTGCATAAATACTGGGCATATGAGCCTTAATAAAGTCATTCTGTTTAAACCTGAAAACTGGCTGGGTTGTGAATTGCTGATTCCCTATGCAGGACACTGTTCCCTGGTGTTAACCCTTGGTATCCTGTTGGTACCGTTACAATTGGTGGCAAGCGACGGAATGAACCTTATCGCCCAGAAGAGCAACTACACAAGCCAGTAACCTCAGGAAGAGGGGGATTACTACAATACTGACTAAGATGGAAGGAGTACCAGGGACCAAAGTGAATGGAGATGGATTATTCTAAGTTAAAGAGACAAACGTTAAAGGAACTGCTAGAAGCCAGGGGAAAGATAGGCAGCAGCAAACCCAAGGCTATATTAATTGCTGAGCTGATGGAGGGAGACAGAGCTCGCAGCGCTACGCCTCCAGCAGCCATGGAGGAGACCCTATACAGAGGGAAATGAGGACCAGGCTGGAATTTTTACCCCAACCTGTACCACGGGATATGCTATCCGTGGTAATGGCAGATGTGCAGGAGTACGTGATGGCACACAGTCCGCGGAATGCATCCTCCCGAGCAGAATCCATTTTGGACGCACTCAGCAACCCAGTAAGACCCAAAATCCCATACCATGCATTTAAAATGTTTTGTGAGGAGAAGGATGAGATCGATGGGTATTTACAGGATTTTGAGAGACTGTGTGAGTTACATGATTTGGAACAGTCCGTATGGGTGCCGGTACTAGCAGGCAAGCTAGCCGGTAGAGCAGCGGAAGCGTATCGCGCTGTACCCAGGGAGGACAGCAAGGATTACGCTAAAGTGAAGAGAGCGATCTTGGAAAGATATGCCATTACCTCAGAGGCATACCGGCGCAAGTTTAGAGGCCTGCGCAAGCCAGAAAGAGATTCACATGCAGAGTGGGCCCACAAGCTGGATCAAGCATCTCAAGGGTGGATACAGGCCAGCCAAGCTACCACCATGGAAGAATTGCGACAACTGATGCTATTGGAGCAATTCTTTAACGGCTTGTCCCCAGAAGCCCAAGAATGGGTGAGAGATCGAAAACCCCTCACCTTAACCGAAGCAGCCAGATTAGCAGACCAGCATTTTGATGCCAGGAGGCACCATGGACTACAGCCTAACAACGGACAGGCGAATATACAATGCCACACCTGCAAGCAGTGGGGACATATGGCACGTGAGTGCACCCAAAATCGGAGCAGACAAGCTTGGAACCAGGTCAGACAGAACCAGGCCCCAAGGGCGGCTGCTCACCATTACCAAACGGAGCCAGCCGCTCATGAGGTGTTGAGCACCCAAGCCGAGGAACCCCTGGGAATTCTGCATGAGGTGATGTCGGTCCGGGCCGCCGATAACTGGCAACATCCCCGCCAGCTGGGGACCATAGAGGGGAAGGAGGTCCAGGGACTTCGGGATTCGGGAGCTACTTTAACCCTGATAGCTCCCCATTTGGTGCCGGATACAGTACACACGGGCGGATCCGTGGCAGTACGAGGGGCAGGGGGAGCGGTATACCGATTGCCCACTGCTAGAGTGGAGTACAGACCCCCAGTCACCCCAGCAGCTGCCAGTTACCAGCCCCCGGCGCACCGCTATACCACACGGCCTCCGGCCACGAACTACCCTCAGAGAGCCCGGTTCAATTCGCGGGGCTACTCACAACCTATTCGGTGCTTTGGATGTAAGCGACTAGGGCACAAAAGACCAGAGTGTCCCCTAAACGCAGCAAATCAAGCACAGTCCTGGAGAAGACCCGCCGGCGGAATCCCACATAATCCTCAGCCTGCGGCCCGCTACGTAGAGGCGCCAGAATGCTGGGGCAGCCTACATGAAGCAGACCCTGTGCAAGCTGCCCACCGGAATAACCGGCAGCGGGTTAAAGTGAATGGGAAGGAGGTCAGTGGTCTACGGGATACTGGTGCTACCATGACCTTGCTTCAAGAGAACTTGGTGTCTGAGAAACAGCACACTGGAGACACTATGGCTGTGAGGGTAGCAGGGGGGCACTGTGTTCCGCCTACCTGTTGCCAGGGTACATTTGGATTGGGGAGTGGGCGCTAGACTTGTGAATGTGGGGGTCAAGAAGGACTTACCTGCTGATGTTCTCCTTGGAAATGACTTGGCCCCCCCTTGTTTCTGCCTATGCTCCCATGGATCCCGCTGATGTTAACCCTGTGACTACCCAAGCCCAGTCCCCCCGGTAAGAAACGCTTCCATGTTTGGAGTGGGGGCAGTACTGAGCCAAGTTGGAGCAGATGGCGGAGAACACCCCGTAGCTTACTTGAGCCGAAAGTTGTTGCCCCGGACATCCCCAAGCCGATCCGTTGGGATCAGACTGTGTATGCCGGCTTGGTTCTGGGGGGAGCATTGTGGCAAACCTAGCCACTTCTGGACTATAACGTAAGAAAGGTTGTCTATAGGCTGTATATTGTGCTATGTAGATGTGACAGACCCTTCTGTCAGCACTGAAGGAGTTAACTGTGTTCAGCTTTAGCCTCAGCTATTGTGCACTGTCATTAATGTTATTGATAAACAGTCCATTGTTTAATCACCCTCAGAGAGAAAACGCCTAAGTGATAAGAAGAGCCAAACGTGTCTGGTGTTTAAGTTATTATCTGCCTAAGTAAAGTAATGTACAACATTCTTTCAACCCCCCTTCTGGGGGGTCTGACCTGCATAAATACTGGGCATATGAGCCTTAATAAAGTTATTCTGTTTAAACCTGAAAACTGGCTGGGTTGTGAATTGCTGATTCCCTATGCAGGACACTGTTCCCTGGTGTTAACCCTTGGTATCCTGTTGGTACCGTTACAAGTATGATGGAAAAAACATACAAAATATATATACAAAAATCCTGAACCTGTGAAAAAAACAAGAAAAAACAATAGTGCAATAAAGTTTTTACACTAATGGAATCATAGAAATAAGCTCACCAGTAGTATGTCAACGTGTTTCGGCCTTTCCCAGGCCTTTTTCAAGACTATACTACTTTGTGTCTACTGGGAGCTTATATAGGGTAACAGCCAGGGTCAATTGTGTCTATGTTGGCGCCACATATATTAGGAACGCTCCTTCCTGTTTGTGCTACTGCATTCTGGGAGTTTTGCTTAACCGGCGGCAATTTTGTACTCTTGAAATAGATTCTGTGTAATGAATATATGAATCTATAGCAGTTATTTATAGAGTTACACTCTTCGAGTATAGTTTGAGTTTCTGTAAGGTTATCCTCAACCCATAAGGACATTATTTATATACCGTTATGTCATTTCCATTTTGTTTGCTTTTTACATCACTTCCGGTTTCCGTATGACCGGATGTTTACTTAAACTGGGTTTATAATTCAATGTCTGGTTATAGTAGGAGTTATTTGTATAGTGGGAGTTTCATATATAGTGTGAACTTTTGAGACTCTGATAAGCTTGTGAATCCGTTGTTATTTGTTTATTATTTATTTGGCATTGTGTCATTTCCGGTTGAGTGCTCGTTACCTCACTTCCGGTTTCGGTATAGCCGGATGTTTACTTCTACCGGATGGTTTATTTCTCATTACTGTTTTGAAGTTACAATTTTTTCTTTTTTTGTATTTACCCCCCCCCCCTTTTTTTTTTTTTTTTTTTTTTCTTTTCTTTTTTATTTATTTCTATCAAGATCAAATTATTACTCATTTCCCATTTACGATCTTTGGATTTAAAAGTAGGTATTCACACAGGGACATTGAACTTTTTGTCTTTTGTTTTCTTTTGTTTTTTGGTATGACTTGAATAACTGTATCTCAGAAAGGATGAGTACGTAATGATTACAGCTTCTTTGTTTTATGTACTTTGTAAAAACAAAAATCTTTCAATAAAAATTATTTTAAAATAAAAACTATTAAAAATGTAAGATGCATATCTGATAAAGATATATATTAAAAATGTGTTCTAAATGTTCTAAAAGGCTTCTTATAGAGTCCATGCTTAACAGACATATACAAGAGCATATACATCAATGAAGTGTACAGGCAGATAGTGAAAAGACTTAAAAAATAAAAAAGACCATATAAAAAGCATTTGGGATATCAAGACAGGAATTATAAGTTTGGGATACATGTATGTTAAAAAATATTTTAAAATATTTTAAAAGGCTTCCTATGGAGTCCAATTGACAGAATGTATTGAAAGTAATCAAAAGTCGCAATAAGTGAGTGATGATTTGCGATCTTAAAGATTAAATTTCAATTGAGGTGGCAGACTATCAGACTGGCACATGTTATCAATAAGCTCTCGGGAGGTATAGCAAGTGAGACAGACTAAGTATCAGACAGTGTAAATATTCTACATGTAGATGTCAGTCATCTGTATAGTATATTTTCAGATTATGATAGATTCTAGTCTGATATGTGGGGACCTATGTTTACTCCATGATGATATAACTTACTTCTGAAATAGATCAGAATAGTGCTCTAGATTAATCAAAGTTCAAAATTTAAAATATATGCTAGATATATATATACATATATAATATATATATATATATATATATATATATATATATATATATATATATATATATACATATAAAAAACTCAACATTTCAAAGTTTATACTGAGAATATCTAATCTATATATAAAAAAATAAATTTGAAGTAATTCATCAAAAAAGACTGTCTATGTCCATTTGTTCGTCTTATCATCTAGGGTCGTCAATTGAAGGCTAGCGTGAAAACACATGCGGTCAGTTTATGGACCTAGTGCAAATGACTCACTGAGCTGGTCTACTGTTTTCTCAGTGACAAAAGGTGTGAAAGGTCTTCTTTGTGATTTAATCCTTTCGGATAGAGACAGTCCAATGTGAAGATCCATTTCGATTCGTTGTACAGTAATTTTTTCTCATAGTCCCCTCCTCTACAATTTACTTTTTGTATTCTGAAAAGTTTAAAATCTTTAATATTGCCTCCATGTTTAGTGGAGAAGTGTCTATACAGTGGAGTTTCAGTGTTTTTCTTCTCAATGCATAGTATGTGCTCCCTAATTCTGTCCTTAAGAGCTCTTGATGTCTGTCCCACGTATTGTAAGCCATAGGTACAAAATATCAAATATATTATCCCCTTATCATGAAATCTTATGAGTTCTCGGATTTTGTACTGGTCTCCCTTGTGGTGTGAGGAAAAGTGGTTGGTTTTCAACCCACTTTTGCAGGATTTACAGCTTGAACAAGGAAAGAAACCTTTAATTGGTTTGCCTTGATAATTTGTAGGATTTCGTGTTCATATTTTTCAAATTGTTGGTCTTTCTGTAAATGAACCTTGGCTGAGATATCAATTTCTCGCCAATCACATCATCTTCTTTGAGTATTGCCCAATGTTTCTTAATTATTTTTTCAATAATGTGTTTGTTAGTGCAATACTCTGTTATCATAGGTACGTTGATGGTATTCTCCTCCCGTCTCATCATCGGCTTAGCTTTATATTTAATGAGTTCACTTCTGTCAACTTTCCGAACCGCCTCTATTTTTTCTTCCAAGGTCTCTTTTGCATATCCTCTTTCCAGGAATCTTTGTTTTAGAATATTCGCTTGTTTTTCCCATTTTTCGGGGTTAGAACAGTTTTTTTCTCACCCTTAGCAGTTGTCACTTCAGAATGTTTACTTTCCAGGTGGGATGATGGCAGCTTAGACTGTGGATGTAGTTATTACAATCGACCTCCTTAAAGAAGGTTGATGTCTCAATCTTGCCGTCTATAATTTCGATGGTCAGATCTAGGAAATGTATTTTATTGTAGCTATATTCATACGTAAATTTCAGATTAATCGAATTTTGGTTCATCAGATCAATAGTGTACATTAGATCATCTAGTGATCCACTCCAGATTATCAGAATGTCATCAATGTACCTTGAGTACAGGACCAGGTCTGCGCTAGCTGGGCATGAATCCCAGAAAATCTGTTCCCATTTACCCATATAAAGGTTAGCGTAGCTCGGCACGAACCTGGTCCCCATTGCTGTCCCGCATAGTTGTTGGTAAAATTTATTATCGTTACAGAAGTAGTTGTGAACGTTGTTCTTCAGGTACTTCTAGGTCTTTTTCGAGAAAGAAATTTTCAGCTTCTATGCCTCCTTCGTGTGGGATGCTTGTATAAAGCGATGTAACATTGCATGTCGCCATTATGTATTTTTGGTCCCAGACTAGTTTATTCAATATTGCTAGGATTTGGGTGGAGTCTCTTAGATAAGATGGAAGCTTGGTCACGTACTTCTGTAAGTTCTTATCTACATATTCAGAAAGGTTACTGGATATGGACCCTATTCCCGATATGATGGGCCTTCCTGGCGGGTTCTCTAGGGATTTGTGGATTTTAGGCAATTGATAGAAAATTGGGGTTATCGGATGTGATATCTTGATGTAGTTGAACTCTTTTTCATTTAGTATTCCCTGTGTTTTGGCCTTTAATAACAAATCCTCTAGTTCCTTCTTATATCTCGCCACTGGATTATTGCAGAGTCTCTGATAGGTTTTTTTATCACTAAGGATTCTTCTCCATTCTACGTCATAGTTATTTCTGTCCATGATGACTATTCCACCACCTTTATCTGCCGGCTTTATCGTCAAGTCTTGGTTCTTTTCGAGTTTTCTTATAGTGTCTATTTGGGACCTTGATAAATTGTGTTTAATGCGTTTGAGCTTCCCCGAGCTCAAATTTCTGATGTCTTGGCAGACATTAGATTCAAATGTTTTGATAGCACTTCCTTTACTACTAGCTGGGTAGAAGGTAGATCTAGACTTTAGATCTGTATGTGCAAATTGGTCCTCCACAGGTTGTCTTGGCTGTGTTGCATATAATTCGATAGGAGACCTTGAAAAGTGTCTCTTCAATGTCAGTTTCCTGATAAACTCTTTGATACTTATGAAAGTCTGGAATTTGTCCATTCCTTTTGCGGGGGCATAGCTTAGGCCATATACTAGTACCGATTCTTCCTTCTCTGACAGGGTTGTAGAGCTAAGATTGAATATTCCTTTTGTTATCTTCTGGCTGGTCAAATGGTTACTGTTAGTGACTTGGGAAGCTATGGTCTGTTGATTGTTTTGCTTCTTTAATTTTGTGCCCCCTCTTTTGCCTCTATGGGTCTTCTTTTCTGAATGGGGCTTCCTGGTTCTTCCGAATCTATGTTCTTCCTTTTCAGTGTGGTTCGTTCTTTCTCTTGTTCTTTGGGAAGTTGGGGACTTTCCCCTAAAAAAACATGGTCGGAAGTAAAGGCTAGGTTTGAGATCTGGATATTGACAGGGTTCGTTTTAATCTTATGAGTCTGGGGTGTCTGGTTGTGGTGACGATATTCTGTCTCGTAATTCCGTTGCGGATCAACCCCTTGTTGTGTATTCTTGGATCTGTTGTAATTGTGCGGAAATGGTTCTCTCCAACTCGATCTCTGATATGCGTTCTTATAGTGGTTGTATGTATACTGGTCATATTTATTGTCTTGATTTCCATAATGAGGGTTTCCTCTCTCATAGTTGTATGACTCTTGTCTATGATCAGGGAAAGATATCTTTCTTTTGTGAACATGTCTCATTGGGGATAATCTTGAATCTCCCTGATGGTTATGAATATGGTGAAAATTTCTCTCATAAGGTCTATTATGATAGTGAGTTTTGTGTGGCCTATTGTTATAATTGGGGTAACGTGGCCTTGCTTCATAATGAGAGTGGTGGTTGTATTTGTTATCAAAATTAAATTTCTGTTCATATTGTCTCTGATTAGTTCCCCTGTGGTCTCGTTGTCCTCCCTTGTATATGTCATCCCAATGTCTATTATGATATGTACTGTTCTTTCTGAATGGGCCCTGATTCCCCGATATTCTTCTTTGAGGGGGGTAGTGGCCTTTGTATCCCCTATACTGGTGGTTATGTATGTCTGAATGGTAATTTTGTCGTCTTCTATTATGTTTGACCTCTGTCCAAGTATTGGGGGTTCCTGTGTCCATGTTTCTTAACTCCTGATTGGGTGTATGATTATCAGAATCTACTGGGTTGTCAATTGTTTGGTCTTCTGTCTGCATGTTACTTGAATTGTTTTGTTTTCTACGGTCTAATTCTCTGTTGAGTTTCTTTATCTTTTTCATTATAATGTCTTCCCTAGTTTTTGTAACTCTTTTGACCAAATTCTCTTTCCTTTCTATTATTTCTTAGGATTCAGATTCTGTTAAATCAATATTAGTTATCATGAAGTCATCATCTTTAATATCATTATCTAACTTCGTGATCAAAGATGATCTGTATTCTATGTTGAGTGTGATGAGTTGTTTAGAAGTTTCTAGAAGTATATTGTTCCATTTATCTGCAAATTTTGGGTCAGCTAACTGAAAGGCACACTCTTTTTTTAATGCTAAGGCCTTTAGAAATAATGTCAAGTTCCAGACATTTATTCAAGAAGGAGATTTCATTCTTATATTTCACTTCAGAGGTTAGAAGTTTTTCCAAATTCCTAAAAATGGAAGCAATGTCTAATCTATCTGGATCAATCTGATTATTACTTGTTGTAGCTGTAAAGATGTCTAATGTGATGTCTCTCCTTAGTGTTATCAATGATTCCATAATGAATAGAGTGGAGGTATGTGACTAAAAAGAGAGCTGATAGTGTCGTTCAATAGTTTAATCACTAAATAATTTGTGTAGAAAGTCCGAGTACTCAAAGAATGTCCCACTGCTGCTTGGGTTACAGGCTAGACAAAGATACAAAAGCAATAGTCAAGGGTGTGGTAAACCGAGCGCTAGTGAATATGCCTTAAGCTCACTTTCATAAGTCCCCTAGCGGACTTCGAGGGATATCAGAGTGAGATTAGTTTGAAAGGGAGCGCTTAAAACTAAAAAGGCGGAGGCGGAGCTAACACTGGAGCTGAGCGGTCGCATCTCAAGGTGGCTCCGGCTGCACTATATACAAAATACTAATTTAGCGACCGCTCTAGCTCCCTTATTCCAATAACAGCTGGAATTAGCAAAGACAGAGGCATCAGAGATTTAAAATCCAATGGTGATATATCTCTTGGATGTAACCCTATCCCACCCATGTTGGCTTTGCAGATCAGAGTGCTAAGCAGCGGCCATTTTCCTTTTACCTACGCAGCAAAAAATTAGCGGGGAAAAACTGACTTTTTGAACTACATTATTTCTATGGCGACAGCTGCAGTGAAAAGCAATATGGAACCAGCGGTATATATACTCAGAGAACTTGGTAATCTCCTGGCCGGTTATCAGGCTGTATTTTCACACACGCTCAAGATGGCAGTTCAAGCGGTCGCTACGGATTCTACCACCTTGCACCATGTCTCCACAGTAGTTTGTGAAATGGATGGCGCCTTGAGGCCCCGGCAGCCATCATCCACCCTGCACGATCCATGGAGAAACATGGTAGTGAGCCCCGTGAACGCTGCTTTTCCAGCTGATGAGCCGGCTGATGTGTGGACTCAGGATGAGGCGGTGAGCATGTCTCCCCCCTGTCATGTAAATAGAACCATCGAGGCAGCGGTCTGTACCGTTCCTGCAACTGTCCAGATACCTCCTGTGCTTAGGGCTGGGAAATACCTTTACTCACTAACATGGCTGTTTGTTAGGGAGATCCTGGAGGGAGATCACCTACCTGCTGTTGCGGTGGAAGAGAACAGAGCAGGTCCATCACTAGGTTCAGAGTTAACAACTCCTAGAGGCATCGGCTAGATGAACTATCCGACAGATCCTTAAGCCCATTATGCTCTTTGTGGATCTAATGGAGATATTGGTTATTAGAAAGACTTGTTTGACTATGTTAGGTCCGTGAAATGTTGGCAATACGGCTGGTCACACACACCGTTAGCCCTGTGTTTTAGGCAGGATACAATGCTAATCACCTTTTTTTATTATTACTGTTCCCTGTATACCTTATCCTATCATACTTGTTTGTCTTAAAGTTTAAGAATGTTGCGTGGGGTGAAGTGAATGACTGCTATCGTATCTGCTACCTTTATTCACATACTTGTAGTGCTCATAACGATCCCTGCTTTGTTTGCTTAAGGAATGATTATTTATATGATGGGGCATCATTCATGGGAATACCTGCACTCAATGTGGACAATTTATCTATGTTGGTTATATCTCTTTACAATGGGCTGTTGCATAAATGTGCTCTATTTAACTTAACCATGTTCTGGCTTACAAAGGTAGTTTGCATCTGAGCTATGCTGTTACATCTGGCTTTGATGCTATATCATGTCATAGGAGTACCTGAAGGATGAATGTTTTAGAAGTTCATATGCTTGATATTTTACTAAGTGGCACGGTCCTATTTTACAGATCGTGGTTCTTGGTTTAGTGTTCAATTGTTGCTCACTGGTAGAGGATGTAATTGCTAACTCTCACCACTGGAGGGGAGTCTTAGCTTGCTTATGCAGTGTTTCAAACCTGTACATATTTACTTTGCAAAACATCTGATTGATACTTTCCTATGAAGATCCGTAGTTTTGAATCTCTGTAGCTATTAATGTAACAGCTGTGCTCCTTGCTATTCTTGTTTCCTGGGTCCCAATGATTGCAGTGGATTAAGGTATTTAATATATTTAGAACTAGGTTACAGTTTAATAAGGTTAATCCAGCTACATCGCCAATTGTTGTGAACATGTTTACTATTTGCCTCTCTATATTCTTAATATTGTTACCATATGTAAAGACATTATTTCTGTGCCCCAAGTATAACACATTGAGAGTAGCTCTAATTTAGCAGTTCTCTCTAGATATAAGTTTTAGTTACTGGGTGTCTTTAGTTCATAGTCTTTTTCTATATACTTTGGCCTGCAACATCTATATACCCAAGGCTTGTGTAATTAAAGTAGATAGATGAGCCACATTTTCCTCAGCTAAACTATACTCTCCATATAGGTTCTCTCTATACCTATACATACATACCTGTTATACCAAGTTTTCCTGTTTGAATTTTAACTGCTTATGGGGTACCTGACAAACCTTATCATTTTTGCTGTTAGCTTCTAATCTATCATACCGCATATTGCTTGATACCGCTATAATGGAACTAACTATAGTCTATATAGTCTCATATATTTTGTTCTAAATTTTTTATACTCTGGATAAGGAATACCCATATAGTCAGCTAGTTCAAGGTTAATACTCTAGTTTAGAGTTAATTTCTCTCTACTTTCCCTATAGCTATTCATATGCTTATAAGGCCATACACAGAGACATAATGAGCCCTCACCTACCTCGTTCAAGCAATCAACTATAGTAGCCGACCCAATTGCAATCTCTTACAGATGCTAGTGATCGACATACATAGAAATTACTCAGATGTTTTACAGGCTTCTCATGTATATCCTACCACCTCCTACCCCCCACCCCATATTATAAACCTCCTTTTATAGGAGGGTTAAATACGCGGTTTTCCTTGCAAATACCGCACCCCATTTCCCTTCTTCATTAGCAAAATCTTGCAGTTTGTCAAGATATTTAGAACGTTCCGAAACATAACAAAGTTTGAAGATGTAGCCTGAATATTCCTAAATGTTTCAGAAGCTTTTATCAGTTGAAAATTTTATTCTAATTTGCCATAGGTTCAAGAGAGACCATTTCTACCACTCTATTTCCTCTAGACATCATTTTAGATGACAGGAGTCCAAAAGTGGCTTCTTTTATTAGGAGAGGAAAATAATATAAAGCAGAAAATGAGGTTTCAGTTTTGCCTGTTACATATAAATATGGTGATGTTACTTTGGGTTTTCTCATGACAAATCTTTACCTGCATGTGACTATAGCATAGTTTTGAACTCTTAAGTAATGTCATAGTTTAAAAGAATGATTTTGAATACCTATGTAACATGTGTATTTGATGTTTTTTTTGTCAATAACCTCAATAAAAAACTTATTTTAAAAATAAAAAAAAATAAAACTAAAAAGGCTAAAACTGGTATGATCAAAATGTTTAATACATACAATAACAATCATACAATAATTAAAAGACAATCAAGCATAAAAAATAGCATTAATTAAAACCTACATGGATCCATGATGTATATGTGAACAAATAAAAAATATATGTAATGTAAAACAATTCTGTCACAGCTTAGACTATACCGTGGATGAATACACAAATGGAATATGTTTCAACAGGTACTCAATTATAAATTAAATGCATATAATTGTGGCAGCATACACTGTGTTACTCAGTGTACAAAGTGAGGTCAAAGATAAAATGATTAACACTTTGTGCAAAATGTGTTGATGATACAATCGAAAAAAATAAAAATAAATAAAAAAAATCAAAACATTCAAAATGGTCATAAGTGTCCAATATGGATGTCCCACTCCCCACCCCTTCAACCTCTGCAGCAATGCTGGCCCGCACTCATATGTCTATTTTCACTCAACTTCTTTGGTTGACCATGGCGAGGCCTGTTGTGAGTGGAACCTGTCCTGTGAAACCACTGTATGGTCTTGTCCACCGTACTGCAGCTAAGTTTCAGGGTCTTGGCAATCTTCTTATAGCCTAGGCCATCTTTATGTAGAGCAACAATTCTTTTCTTTCAGATCTTTAGAGAGTTCTTTGCCATGAGGTGCCATGTTGAACTTCCAGTGACCAGTATGAGAGAGTGTGAGAGGGATAACACCAAATTTAACACACCTGCTCCCCATTCACACCTGAGACCTTGTAACACTAACGAGTCACATGACACCGGGGAGGGAAAATGGCTAATTGGGCCCAATTTGGAGATTTCCACTTAGAGGTGTACTCACTTGTTGCCAACGGTTTTGACATTAATGGCTGTGTGTTGAGTTATTTTGAAGGGACAGCAAATATGTTACTGTTATACCGGCTGTACACTCACTACTTTACATTGTAGCAAAGTGTCATTTCTTTAGTGTTGTCACATGAAAAGATATAATAAAATATTTACAAAAATGTGAGGGGTGAGACACTGTGTGTGTATGTATATATATGTATGTATATATATATATATATATATATATATATATATATATATATATATATATATATATATATGTTTGTGTATATATATTTCCAAGTTATAGTCTAGAGTTTCTTTATATCAATATTTCTTAATCAAAACTCAGGAATCATATCATTGAAGTATATATCAATTTTTTGGAAATTTCCAACATTTCGGCCCTTACAACACCCAAAGCCCCTTATCTATACACCCAGGTATGCAAACAAATATATGGCAATGTTACCAGAGTATCTCTCACCCAAATGATTCATAGCCCTTTGCAGTACTATGTGAAGAGCTATCCCCATCTAGTGGACATGTACAAATTTGCATTTTTTGCTTCTATTCTTGCAATTTTGCTGCTTCTAATCTTCACTTTTTTTGCTAAAGGGAGAAAAAAAACAATCACAGAATCAATTCCATACATTGTAGTAAAAAAAAACTACAGTCACAACTTAAATGTAAATGTTACCATATCAATTTGGGATATCAAATGTAGAAGATTATAAGTAACATGTTAGGAACAAATGTATGTTCAAACCCCTTGGATATAACAGTATCCACTGTGCCTCCCTTTGCAATAACACATTCTATCATCACCTCCTCTCTTTGCTGGAGGTACTTGGTCTATTGGGCAACATCTCAGACTAGACACCGGGTAGCTCTTGTTTTTTTATATTTTATTTTTTTCTGCAGTGTAGTGATCCTCATCAACTCTAACACATCTCTGTTCTTTTCAAATAGCTTTCTAACCTACCCCATCCCTCTATTTGTGGCCATCTTTAGTACTCGCAGCTGTCTGAATATTTCCTGTAGTGTAGTGGTCCCCCCCCACCTGAACTTTTTTCCTGTATTGTAGCTCCCCATCCCCCTTCTTCCTTTATTTTTTTTCTGCAGTGTAGGGCCATTCCACTCCCTCCGCCTCCCTTTGCTGCTGGACCGCCCACCCGCATCCTGGTTTTCCTCTCACATCTCTTTCCAGCAGATGACTGTTACAGACAGTGACACACACCGTGTTACCGTCTGTAACAATCTGTCATCTATTCCAGTTGCATAAAAAGACAGATGACGGGGGTCGGAGCTAACCGCTGAGCAGAGTGGACGTGCAGGCAGAGAGCTTCTGTCTCACAAACTTTATAACTTTATAAAAAGATAAAACAACCTCTATATCTTTTAATTTGGGGAATCTGACCAGCCCTCTGGGTCATTTAACATAGCTGGGTTGCTTTTACCCCACAATCTATTTTTTGCAGAGGCCCCAGAGGAGTTGAAAGTGGATTGATGGGCCACTGGCTTTGCAGTTTGAGAACTGACTAGCCCTACTCCAAGTCTGCTACCTACTGAGCTCCGAAGGGTCGGGGATCCTGTTCTAAAAAAATGTTTGGCTACTGGCTGGTCTGCTTTTCCACTATCAAGTGCTTGTCTTATGGACATGCTATGCATTCCGTAAGCATGCATTCAGTTTTTCCAATATACAATCCCCCACACTGGCATTTAATCATATATACAACGTATTTAGATTCATAATTCATTGCTTGTCTAATCCCATATTTTGTTGCCAGTGTGGCTGTGATAGAAGGAATCTCCTAATATCAGACTATCGCATAAATGCCAAATTTCCTTGTCAAAAAATGAACTTTAGTTACTTCATATTTATTTGCTACGTCTGCCTGCACCAATATGTCCATAAGACTCCTACTCTTCCTATAAGAGTAGATAGGTAGCTCATTCACATACATTCTCAATTTTTCTTCAGCCTTTAAAACATTTCAATTATCACCAACTGCTTTCCTCAGTTTCCATGCATCAGCTGTGTAATCTGTCACAAAATAGAAACTTTTAGTTTGTACGCCATCTTCTATAACTGTCTCATGTCTAGCAATTTCTTGTCCCAAAACATTTTTTTTTGCTTCCTCCAATAACTTTAAAGGGATAGTATACACCAATTTTCATATAACTGCATGTAATACACTACTATAACGAAGAATATGTACAGATGCTGATCTAAAAAATCCAGTGTAAAACCTTACTTAGAAGCTGCCAGTTTAGCACTGTTGATGAGGTTAGTCTGGGAAACCCACTGAAAGAGGTTGGGTAAACAAAAAGAGCAGACACTCCCACCTCCCCCTTCCCTGCATATGAAAAGACATAACATAAACAGGAGCCTGTAAACGCGAGTATACATCTGGCACTCTGGGGCTTGGTTAGGAGTCTGAAAATCAGAACAATGTTCTTAAAAAAATAAATAAGCAAAACTATATATTTTTTATAAAAACAATACCAGATGGGCTATATTAATGGATCATCTACAAAACATTTATGTAAAGAAAAATCTAGTGTACAATGTCCCTTTTAAAGGATAGCTCCTGCTGTTAAACATTTATTTTACTTCATCCTCCATTGGTTCTATTTTAACCTGGACTTTGGTCATTTATTTGATCAAATGCCTAGGATGGAAGATATTATAATTTTTCAATCTGTTTCTATCAGTGGGTTTCCTAAACATTGTTTAAAATTTGTTCTGACCCTTGTATACTGTACTTCCACATCTATATATTGAATTGCATCCTTATCCCAATTAGCAACAAACCTAATTGGACCCTCAATATTATTTAATGTATAATATGGCACAAAACCAGAAGAAGAAGCAGAGATCCTCTGCTACTCAGGAAAAAAAAACAATTTTCAGCTTACTTCACCTAATCATATGTATGCCTCTGAGGAGGAAAGGTCAGATCCTGTTAGAATACAGCGTTCAGATATTTATTACAACTACTGAGAGTATATTGTCTATGTATTATATACTGTTCCGTCAGTAGGTGGCAATGTTTTCTTGTCTTAATAAAAACTCTATTGTAGGCTGCAGCCATTTTCCAGAAAGCATGATTAATACTGTGCATTCTTTATTTCTGTAGTGTTTAAAGGCATTTCCAAAAGATTCTAATGTTTCTACTGATTAAACTATGGGACCCATACTTCCTCCTTCAGGATTAGACTTACCAATGTCAAAAGATTCCTCCAAGTTATTAATAGACGCCATCAAGTCTTAATTGACAGGTCATCATGACTCCCTCTCTAAGAAATTTGACACATCTTGAGCTGAATTAAGAAGAAAGATCACATACATAGGATTGGACTGATGTATTAGAGAGAAAGTAGGACAACTTGATTGCAGACCATTTTATATCACCAAAAGTTGAAAGCTCAGATCGCATCAATAGGGGTGAAAGTTGCTGACTAGGAGGATATATCAGGGCTAAGTAATATCAGACTAAGAGGTATACCTGAAGGAATTCCTCCTCAAGATTTAGAAACCTATTTACAAGAACTCTTTCAAGGGACATGAAAATAAAAAATGTGTATTTCATGATTCAGATAGAGCATACATTTTTAAACAACTTTTCAATTTACTTCTATTATCAATGTTGCTTCATTCTCTTTGTATCTTTTATTGAAAAAGCAGCAGTGCACTCCTGGGAACTACCTGAACACATTTGTAAGCCAATGAAAATGGGTATACACGTTCAGCCACCAATCAGCAGCTAGCTCCAAGCTCCTGAGCCTCTCTAGATATGCTTTTCAACAAAGAATACCAAGAGAATGAATCCACTTAGATAACAGAAGTATATTGAAAGGTGTTTAAAATGGTATTCTCTATCTGAATCATGAAATAAAAAATTTGGGTTTCATGTCCCTTTAAGGAAGTATTAGGCTTCTCGTCGGAAAGAGATAGTTTGATTGATAGTGCCCCTAGGTTCCCTCAACCACGCTCTATTTCCAATGAGAAACCACAGGATGTATTGGTGAGACTACATTATATTTTTTCATTTAAGAATAAGCTTATCAATACTGTTGTCAGAGGAGTGACTTTGTAAGGAAAATTGAAAGTATTCAAATAGTTCTGGACTTGTCTGCACGTATTCTTGTTTTACCAAAGGCCTATGCAGAATATACTAAGATCCTAAGAAATCTGTGTCTTAAATATCAAATGGAATTTCCTGTTTTATCACAAAATATACACAGGAATTTACAGTATCTTCTGGTCAGCAGGTGAAAGCCCTTCTTTAACAGTAGAACTTGCTGGTACAAGAACCAGAACAATCAGAACGTTCTAATTCTCAGATTTATAGCCTGAGGATATCTGCTCCATAATGGCAAACATCGTCCCATAAATCTTTTCAAGCTTGGAAAAGGTCAGTTCTGACTAAAGGAAATAGTTAAAGGGACAGTCTACTCCAATAATTGTTATTGTTTAAAAAGATTGATAATCCCTTTATTATTCATTCCCCAGTTTTGCACAACCAACACGGTTAAATTAATATACTTTTTACCTCTGTGATTACCTGGTATCTAATCCAAACTGCCCCCATATCTCAGTGCTATTTACAAACTTGCATTTTACTCAGTGCTCACTCATTCGTAACTCCACGGGAGTGAGCACAGTGTTACCTATATGACACATTAGATTTAACTAGAAACAACTGTAGAATATTTTTTTTCTCTATTCCATCAATATAGATAAGGGGAAAGTGAAGAGTGCTAGGGGATAAGTTGGAAGAGGGGAATATTTTTTTTTTCTCTCTCTACCCCTTTGTAAGTATAAACCCCAGAAGTCTAGATGTATAATGTATTATTACAGTTGGCATCTTTTTTTTATATAATTTTTTATTATATGGTGTTTTGGGGGTTTTTTTACGTTTTTTTTGTAGATCAATCAGGGAAGAATGAGGATGTAATTTTAGGGTAACCTCGCCCTCTCTTAATTTTTTGTTGTTGTAGTGTCACCCTAGGGTTTCCCTTTATGGGTGTCCTAGTGTGGTTATTAGCAGTGCTGTATAGCACTGGCTTTCTTTTTCTTTATGATCATGCAAGGTGGTTATTATCGTCTGCCTGGCTTCCTCCCCCCCCTCTCCTTTTTTTTTTCTCTTCCTTTTGGGCCTCAATATTTTTTTTTGGGGGGGGTCTTTTTTATTATATCATATTTAAGTAATTAAAGATGACCCCTATTAAAATAGCCACACTCAATGCTAAAGTGTTAAATACCCCTACCAAAAAAGTTTGTTAATCGAATATCTATATAAGGCCCCATTCAATAGAATTATTATAAAAAGGATGTCTCTTATGAACCTATCTATGTTGAGAGAGACTAGGAGGGAAGGTATTTTATTATTCCCTGCAGATTAACCCTATTCGATACCTTGACTTTCAGAGAACTTGCCCAAAATACCAGAGAATTTTAGCATTTTTACTCCATTTAAACAGAAATAGAGCATTTTTTTTTTATTTACCTGTCAAAACTATATATTTTTTAAGTAGACAACCCAATGTACTGATCTACGCCCATTTTATAATATATCGTCACCAATTCACCCCCAAATGCGATCATATAACTTTGGGTTACTCACTGAAATGATTTACATACTGCTTGTGCAATCATGGCACTAATGATTTTAAGACTTCTCTGGGATCCCCTTTGTTCAGAAATAGCAGCCATACATGGCTTTGCCATTGCTTTTTGGTAATTAGAATGCTGCTGATTGCGCCTGCGTACCACACTACTATTAGTCCTGGCAGTGAAGGGTTTAATTAGGTAGCTTGTATGGTTACTATTAGCTGTAGTGTAGAGATTACTCTCCCACCTGACACTTCCCTCCCCCTGATTCCTCCCAAACAGCTCTCTTCCCTTCACCCCCCACATTGGTCACCACCATCTTAGGTACTGGCAGAGAGTCTGCCAGTATGCAGTTTAGGTTGTTGTTTTTTTATATTTTATTTTTTTCTGCAGTGTAGTGATCCTCATCAACTCTAACATCTCTCTGTTCTTTTCAAATAGCTTTCTAACCTACCCTATCCCTCTATTTGTGGCCATCTTTAGTACTCGCAGCTGTCTGATTATTTTTTGTAGTGTAGTGGTCGCCAACCCCCCCCCCCCAAAGCAATCTTTAGTCGGGGCCCGGCCACCTGAACTTTTTTTCCTGTATTGTAGCTCCCCATCCCCCTTCTTCCTTTATTTTTTTTCTGCAGTGTAGGGCCATCCCACTCCCTCCGCCTCCCTTTGCTGCTGGACCGCCCACCCGCATCCTGGTTTCCCTCTCACACCTCTTTCCAGCAGATGATTGTTACAGACAGTGACACACACCATGTAACCGTCTGTAACAATCTGGCATCTATTCCAGTTGCATAAAAAGACAGATGACGGGGGTCGAAGCTAACCGCTGAGCAGAGTGGACGTGCAGGCAGAGAGCTCCTGTCTCACAAACTTTATAACTTTATAAAAAGATAAAACAACCTCTATATCTTTTAATTTGGGCAATCTGACCAGCCCTCTGGGTCATTTAACATAGCTGGGTTGCTTTTACCCCACAATCTATTTTTTGCAGAGGCCCCAGAGGAGTTGAAAGTGGATTGATGGGCCACTGGCTTTGCAGTTTGAGAACTGACTAGCCCTACTCCAAGTCTGCTACCTACTGATCTCCGGAGGGTCGGGGATCCGCTCCGGAGCAGCTGAAAGCAAAAATAAAAACAAAAGGTGAGAGGCAACCAGGTTCGTGGGAGTCCGAGAGCCAGACATGTCCAAGGAGGGGACCTGGGGCCCTGTTGTACAAGCCCGCTTCCTACCTGTCTCTCGGAAATCACATCGGAGGGGAGCCAGGACCTGTGAGACGGCCGGAGAGGAGAAGGTGGAGGCTGGAGGAGCCCTGGCCGCGGAGCTTTCAGGGGCCGACATCTGCGCTAGTCTTGGCGCCAAAAGTAGGCATCTTGCGGCCCGGGTGAGATAGACGCCACAGACAGGCCCACATGTGAGGAGGCGAAGAGGTTTCCCCGGTGAACGGACACCACGCAGGCTAGCTCTGGAGACTTGCGTGCCTTTCCGCAACTAGATTAAGTTGGATTCCTGTAGAGCCAGATGCTCTAAAGGCCTCAGGTGAGATTTTTGCACCCCACAGTCACTTGAATTTGACACACCATTAGCCGGCCTCCCACATACAGGCCCTGGGCTCAACTTATTTTAAACTATCTCCCACCTCGGGCTGGATTTGTCTAAAGCTAAGCCCTTCACTGATATTAATCAGTTACAGGAGTGTAGTGAAGTGTACACACTGGGGACAATTTGGGCCCTCTTCAGGCCTTAACATAAATATACATTTGAGAAGTGAGAGCTTTACTGTCCTTTCTGGATCTCCCCACAACTTGGCATGCTGCTTCACAAAATCCTGGGTCTCCTTTAAACATACATTTGGTGATTTCTAGTCAGTGGGGTTAGTGCTCCCTGGCCCTGCAACAACTCATCTTCCACTGGGAGTCCCTATAAAAACTTTCATGCCTATATCTGAGAAGTCCTGCAGACCTAAGCATAGTCTTCATTTAGACTCACCCCTCTTCCACTTAGGGCTTGGGTTAAGGCCCTACACCCAGTTGCTTTCACCCTTTTGCCTTTGAGGGTGATAATTGGAGCTGCTACCCACTGATAGCGGGACATACATCTGCTTTTTCTTCTTGGTTTACTGTAAAGTATATTGCTCTGTTGCATCTGTTTTTTGCACTGTGATTTATAAGTACAAATTGTGAGCACCTTGCTAACTTTCAATAAGGGCCTCTAGAACTCTCCACAATACAACAAAGCTGCTGCGTCAGCTCAGGTGTCCCTGAACTTTGCATTCAGGGTGTAGTGTCATTATTCTAACTTGTATTTCTCTCTCCAGGGACCTTGCCCCTTGAGTTTGCCATGGGCCCCCAAGCCCTTCTCCCTCACTATAATAACTACACTACATTGGGGGAACCTACCTACACCACATACCTTACAGCCAGACGAAGGGCAAGCCCTCTATTTCCAGAGAGTCACGGACTCGGGCCTCCCTTCCCCAGCTGGCAAGCTATATATATATATACATTAGCCCTCCTGTTAAAGCTCTACTAGGGACGACAACATATTGCCTTACGTGAGAACCCCTTAAGGCTTACCTTAGGGTTATGAGATACCTTTTCCCACCCGTACCATTTTTCTCATACTACCTATATTAGGTGGGTATTTTAGAATTTATCTGGTGACTTAAACTTATAGGTAGCTTACTGGAGGGAATATTGGAGTCTATACCTACATTTACCTAACTCTGTAGTGCTACACACATAACACCTGCCCAGCACATAACCCTAGTTTTACACTTTACAAGTAATTTACCAAACTCAAAGCCCTTCTCAGGCTAACACCTGTCTCCCTCCATCATTCCTATTAATTTTCTATATTTACAGCAAGGTTTGAATAGACAATACTATAAGTGCACTACCCGTTTGACCACCCCTCACAAGGTAATTGAAATTGTTCATTTCTTAACTGTAAGTGTGTTCCCCTCGGGACTCCTCCTTTTCGGCCCAGCTTGTCTGGGTTGGTCACTTCCACTACCCCTTTCCCCTTCTTTTAAGTCGTATCCCCTGTTCCCTGAGTCTTGAGGGGACCCTTTGGCCCTTGCTGAGTGATAGGACACTTGTACAAGTGAAGACTGAGATTATAGTGTCCGTCTCAGAGCATTTAAGTTGTTCTTGTGTTGGCTCACTCACCAAGCTCCTATGTCTTATAATTTGCCTACAATGCTTTGTAGTCTAATAATGATGTAATGTAGACCGTAAATGTGACACCCTATCCAGCCCGCTCTAAAGATATATGAGAAAAATTATACTTTTGAATGTGCTTGTGCAACTAACTTATGTTTACTTTATTCTGTGTTGTGTATATCTCTTGAGTGTGTAAAATTTAACTACCATTCTCTCCTCTGGTTGTTGGAAACTTGTATAAAATGCCTCACACAGCTAGAAAGCACCTCAAGTCCACCCCCAAATCCAAAAAAACAGTCTTTGATCATTTCTCACAGGCGTCCAGGGAGCCGGCTATGAAACCTAATAGGGAGCTGAGCGAGCTAGACTCTCAGGATGAGGAATCTTTATCTAGTTCCCACTCAATGGCTGCTTCGCAGCACTTCATCACAGAGTCTTCTCTTAAGAAGCTCCTGGCTACTCAGACCCGTTCCATCACCCAGGAGATCCAATGTAGCTCGGCTGAGCTCAAGAAGGAAATCTCAGAGATTGGAGAAAGAGTGGATGCCTTGGAGCGTAAGCAGGATGACTTCGCTGCGGATCAATCTAATTTACTGGCCTATTCCGAGAACCTGGCCGAGCAAATTTCTCAGTTAGAGTTCAAACTAGCTGATGTAGAGGACAGATCTAGACGCAACAACATAAGATTCCGAGGCATACCAGAATCTGTCGCACCTTCTGAATTACAAGAATGCTTACAGGCTCTTTTTTGAGAACTTATTGGCGCCCCTGAGGGTCTAACATGTACTATGGAGCGGGCACATAGAGCGTTGTGCTCTAGATTGGTAGCTCAGGACAAGCCGAGGGATGTTATTGTGTGCTTCCATAGTTTCCTGTATAAGGACCGGCTGATGCAGGCCGCTTTTCAAAAGCCAACACTGAGCGACAAATTCAGAGAAATTTAACTTCTTCCTGACTTATCCGCCCATACTCTTCAACAAAGGCGACAGTTCCAACCAGTCACCTCTGCTTTACGCAAAGCTAATATCAAGTACAGATGGGGTTTCCCTATGAGACTCTTTATTACTAAAGACAACCAGACAGTGGTGGCCTCTTCGGTCCCTCAGGGAATCTCTCTCCTCACATCATGGGGTCTGCTTCAGGAACCTCTAACAGCACATGCTCCAGCTCAACCTACACTACGAGCTTCGGCTCTGGAGTGGGCTACAAGAGAGCAGAGACCAAAACGCCCTAAGTTGCAGCAACCCCGAGATTCTGCAGGACATTCTGGTACTGCCACCTGATTATTTTATGATATCAATGGGGCCCCATTGGTCTCTGATTCTACTTTCCCACTAAAGTTGCACTAATTAAGCAAATACGTTTACTTAAATGTTCAGAATGGTTTCTTTAAGGGACTTAGAAATGAACCACTATATTATCCATGTTAATGTTTATATATTTCTTTGTTACTGCACGTTTTATCTATGTTTAGTTCGCATCTAATGTTTAATAATTACTAATGAGAAGTTTTGCACGTTAGAGCGGGGTTGGTATTCCGGCGCTACCACCTTAACTTTGCTTCCAACCATTAAGTTCTCCCCCCCCCACTAAGAAACCCACTCCAGGGTTCTTCTGAGGTGGACTATTTCCACCGCACTTAAGGTACTTCCCAGTGCTACTTTCATCCTTTCCCCCTTCTTCCCTACCTCTCCTTCCCCACACCCTATCCTAAGTAACACATACAACTTGTACAGATTGCCTATTCATAGCTATATATGACCCGACCTACACTTAGATTTCTCACTCACAATACCAGAGGCCTTAATTCTCCACACAAACGCAGCCTCCTTCTGCGTTCTCTTAAACATAATAACCCTGACATTGTCTTCCTGCAGGAAACGCATTGGCTAATAGATGAACCCCTCAGCCTCTCCTCCAAGTCGTATACCCACATAGAATATGCCCCTTTTAGTAAGAAAGCCAGAGGTACAGCTCTGCTTCATAAGCGCATCACCTTTGAATCCATACAGACTATCAGGGATCCACAGGCTAGACACGTAATAATGATTTGCAGACTGAACCACATGCTTTATACGCTGGCCTCTGTATACCTCCCTAATTCTCACCAGCCCAAATACCTGAAACATATTCTTCACACGATAGACCAAATTAAACAAGGCAGAGTCATTATTGCAGGTGACTTCAACATGGTTTGGGACCCTAAAATTGATAAAAAATCTGCAGACACAAATAGGACACACCCAGCCTCTGAACTTTTAGCCAAGAAGTTCCGTAACCTAATGTCTTGCTCTGGGTATTACGATATATGGAGAGCTACTCATCCCACAGACAAGGACTTCACACACTACTCACAACCGCACAAACAGTATGCTAGAATTGACTACATCTTTTCCACAGCAGACTCGCTAGACCTCACCACACAAACTAACATATCACTCTGTGCATGGTCGGACCATGATCATGTTTTAGCTGACATCCAATCAATAAACTCTTCTCTCTCTAGACCCCCCACAACTTGTTGAGTGATATCCCATTTAGAGAGGTATTGCGTACTGAGATTAAACATTTCATACAAGCAAATGACAATATACAGGTCAAAGATGATACCCTATGGGGTGCTGCAAAAGCGACAATATGGGGGCTCATAATCAGTAAACAGGCGAGCAATAGAAAGAAAGCTGGTCTGATGCTTTCACAGGCCCATATCCAGTTGAGGAATCTCGAAACTCAAAACAGAGTAGCCCCTTCATCCATTCTGACGAGTCAGATTATTGCCATCAAAAATCACATCTCCCAAATCTAACTCAAAAGGACCCAAACCAATTTAACCAAACTGAAACAGTTATTTTACTACAAAAGTAATAAAGCAGATACCCTTCTGGCCAACAAACTCAGATGTAGAGCGGGCGCTTCGCGCATACATAGCATTCGGACTCCCCAATCCCTTCTTAAAATCCCCTCTCAAATTGGTGATGAGTTTGCCAAATACTACTCAAATCTTTATAACATAAATAGGTTATGTGCAGTTACCTAAAATCCCTGAATCTCCCTACGCTTTCCACAGGCTAGTGTGACCAACTAAAATCCCCCTTTACCTTAAACGAAGTACGACAGGTCATTAAAAACTCAAAACCCTTTAAATCCCCTGGCCCTGATAACTTTCCGGACCATTTTTATAAAACATTTAATCAGGAGCTCTCGCCCCTACTTCTCAAACTTTACAACCTTGCCCGAAATGAGGGCACTTTGAAGAAAGAATTTCTTGAAGCCCATATTATAACGATCCTTAAACCCAACAAAGACCCTTCCCTATGCTCCAGCTACTGTCCAATATCACTTATTAACACTGACATAAAGTTCTATTCCAAATTATTAGCCAACCGAATAGCAACTCTTTTGCCACATCTCATCAATCCTGATCAGGTGGGATTTGTCCCAGGGCGAGAGGGTCCAGATAACACACGCCGCCTTTTAAATATTCTTAGCATTTCCTCCAGCCTCTGTAAACCTTTGTCTGTTATTTCACTCGACGCCGAAAAGGCCTTTGATGGTGTGCGCTGGCGGTTTCTGTGGGTGGTCCTTGAGGCCTTTGGTTTTCCTAGTGAGCTAATTCGGGCAATTAGAGCCCTATATTCTTCTCCCTCCGCTTTGGTGAAAGGGCTTGGATTCCAGTCAGCCCCATTCGACATAACAAATGGCACCAGACAGGGCTGCCCCCTGTCGCCTTTACTGTTTGCTATGGCCATCGAGCCGCTAGCAGCACAGATTAGAGCTGATTCCCTAATCAAAGGTGTCACTCTTCATGGAACGGTCCATAAAATAGCCTTATTCGCGGATGACTTGACTCTATTTTCGTCAGATCTTGAACTAACTATTCCAATATTGTTACAAATAGTAGATTCTTATAATGCCCACTCCTATTATAAACTAAACCTCACAAAAACCGAGATATATACCCAAGATATCCATAGCTCGCGCTTATCCCCTCTGAAATCCAACTATTCCTTCAATTGGATGGAATCCTCAGTCCTCCACTTAGGAGTTAGGTTATCGGGTGATTTAAGTCAGGTCATTAAAGATAATTATTTACCCCTACTGACCCAGTGCCGCTCTCTCAATAAAACTTGGAATTTGACCCATGTTTCATAGCTAGGCAGGATAGCAGCGCTTAAAATGTCTTTCCTGCCTAGACTTACATACCTATTTCGCTGTCTCCCCGTTAAGGTTCCTAAATACATCCTACTACAGTTTCAGGGAGAATTTACTAAACACATCTGGCATAGTAAGCCTCCTAGAGTGGCGCACAAACTTCTCCAACTACCTAGGAACAGGGGAGGTATAGGCTCTCCCTCTGTTCTTAGATATTATGAGGGTTCTTTGCTTACCCATATTGCTCAGTGGAGAGTTAAACAATCCACATGTAAATGGAGGTCTGTTGAGCAGGCCTCTTTACCCTATAGTTTAGAAATCAGAGATCTGAACTGGACTCCCCTACACTGCCGCAGGGAACTAGGTATAACCAACTCCATCGTTTGTGAATGCCTAAAGCTTTGGGACAGCCTCCGTCACTTCACACATATAGCCCCACTCCCCTCTCCCATTACCTCTCTGGCCGGCCTTCTTATGGGTTTACAGGATACCCACCCTAATAGATGGGCCCAATTGGGGATCACTACGGTATCAGACCTTTGGATTACCAACCCAAAGGCTGGCTTTAAGCCCATTTCTCAGATTGGAGAGGATCGTGTTCTTCCTCGATATCTCTCATTTGACTATCACAGAATCAAAAGCTTTCTGCTAAGTTGGGGCTTTAATCCCACTCTAGCTTGCCCATTGACCGCCTGGGAATCCGTCTGGAAACTAGGGAACAGACTTTGTGGCCCCTTATCATTCCACTATACCCTTTTAGGTTCCTCTTCATCTCCAGAAACTCCGGCCCACCTACTGAGATGGGAGGCCCTACTAGAGATGACCACTACAATGGAGACCTGGGGACGCACCCTTGAACTCCCACAAAAAGCTATTCATTGCACTACTTTGTTTGAAACTTACTACAAACTGTTAGCACATTGGTACTACGTCCCTTCCAGACTCTCTAAAATGTTCCCAAAGGTATCCTCTGACTGTTGGAGAAATTGTGGCCAGAAGGGTAACGTTATGCATATATGGTGGGAATGCCCTAAGCTCCGCCCCTTATGGAATATGTGCTTTCTTGTTCTATCCAAATTGTGCATCTCTCTACGTAAATTGCCCGCAGTAGCTCTACTACACATAGGTCTGCACTCCCTTCCTAAACACCACTCATATTTATGCATATATCTTTTCATGTTAATTAAACATACTATTGCATGCGTTTGGAAGAGCGAGTGCCTTCCAAATTGGTCTAAAATTTGCTGCTCAATGGCTTACCTGTACACTATGGAGAAAGACATTTACTACAAATTAGGCACATCCGACCTTTTTGAATTAATTTGGGCGGACTGGCAGCTCCACTACGACACGACCTGGAAGCCGAACCCCACGATTACAGGTTGACCCATTCCCCTAGTATAGCCTAATCGTTTCCTTAATTTGGATGGGCATCACTCCCCCTCTTCCTGCCCTTCCCCCCTTCCTATACCCCTCCTATTCTTCAGTTTTCCTCAACCCTATTTTTCTTGGGGACGGTTCGTCCCCAATTATATTTTTTACTAAGTATCCCATATCTGGTAATTATATAACCTTTGTTGCATTTGTTGGAATATGTATACCCACTTATAACATTTGTATTCGATGATCAATGCAGTTCTAAGACTCTTTCGATGTTGTTGAAATTGTCCTACTCCTTTTCTTTTTATTCATTGTAATTTCTTGAAGTTTTCAATAAAGCTTTTGAAAAATAAAAAAAATAAAAAAATATAATAATAATATTGGAATGTCATTTTGCAACATGTATTTTATATGTGTATATATATATATAGTTATATATGTGTGTATATATATATGTATATATATATATATATATATATATATATATATATATATATATATATATATATATATATATATATATATATATGTAAAGCATCATATTTATGTTTAATACTGATTTGTTTTCTAGTCTGAAATGTTAAAAGTTATCCAGTCAATCAACTGATTGCGCAAAATAAAATAATCTAAAATTGAAGAAAAAAAAAAAAAAAAGACAGATGACATAAGTTCAGGAACTCCAGCTCTTAGTTGTCACTTTACAGCTGAGACTGCGTCATGTATATTTACATCATTTTAGGTTAAGGGGTTAAATAATGTCTTATGTACACTTGTTAATGTATATGCTCCAAATGAAAACCAAGTTAAGTTTTTTTAAACAATTACAAAAAAATAAGCAGATATTAAAGAGATATGAAACCTAGAATCTTTCTTTCATGATTCAGAATATAATTTTAAACAACATTCCAATGTAGTTCTATTATCTAATTTGCAAATTAGAAAACTAGAAGTAAATTGGAAAGTTGTTCAAAATTGCATGCTGTTTCTAAATCATGAAATAAAAAATGTGGGTTTCATGTACCTTTAAGAGAGGACCATTAATGATAGGGGGACTTAAATGTTACTTGTGAACTACCTATAGATAAAAAAAATACCTAAAGGTAAGAAGCTTGACTAAGCCACTATTAGTCTTTTTAGGACCTTTCATAATATTATGATCCAAAATAATCATAATATTATGATCCAAAATAATCCATATGATGCTTGGTTATGTTGTTGCCCTAATGATTATGATTTTATTACCAGAGACTCCTATTTTGCATTCTCTTTTTTACTACTCATAATGCAGCATTTTAAAGAAATAACATAGCATCATCAGATATAATAATATTAAAACAGAACAGAAAACAAAGTACAACAATAAGAAGCCAGAGTATAGGCTATCTTATAACACCAAGAAAAAAAGTGACCAATAATGTCCATAGACTGACCAAGAGTAGGAATAATGTCCATAGACTGACCAATACGCAGCCAAACCTCTTTCTTTTGCTGCTCATCTCTGAGATAAGTCGTGCAAACAATTAACTGTTAAGACATTTTCTATCAAATGAGTTTTATTTATATTTTGTGTTTTTATTTTCCTTTTATTTTCCTTTTTTATTATTATTCTAGTTGTCTGTTATTTTGTTTTGCAGCCCTTGTATTTGTATTTGTATCCGTTTTTTAATCATTTTCTTTTCTTTTTAATTTCTTTTTCTTTTGTTCTGTTCCGCTTTCTCTTGCGGTTTTTCATTCTCCATTTGACCCTTATAGACTCTAGCTTTGCTTAATTTATCTCCATTTTTTCTTTTTTCCTAATCCTCTATTCTGTTAGTCTTGGAGCCTCTCTCCATCTTACCTCCTAGCACGCGCTGTCCGCCGCCATAAAAAAAATCCTTAAAGAGATAGTAAAGTCCAAATTAAACTTTCATGATTCAGATAGGGTGTGTAATTTTAAACAACTTTCTTATTTACTTTTATCATCAAATTTGCTTTGTTCTCTTGTTATTCTTAGTTGAAAGCTAAATCTAGGTAGGCTTATATGCTAATTTCTAAGCCCTTGAAGGCCGCCTCTGCATTAGACAGTTTTTCATAGCTAGAGGTCATTAGTTAATGTGTTTCATATAGATAATATTGTGCTCATGCACGTGAAGTTATTCAGCACTAATTGACTGAAATGCAAGTCTGTCAAAAGATCTGAGATACAGAGGCAGTCAGCAGAAGATTAAAGGCAAGGTAATTACAGAGGGAAAAAGTATATTTCTATAACAGTGTTAACTATAATTTTTAAACAATAACATTTTTGGTGTTTACTATCCCTTTAAAAGGAAAAATCCTTCTATTGCTGTTAAAACAAGTAAAACGCTGGTGTCAAAGTCTTGTCAGTTGCTTACTGACACTTCAATTCCTCACAGCAAAGGAACTAAAACTGCTGTTAAAAGAACCCTGCATCCCAAGGGTACCCAAATTGGAGATTCTAAAGTTATTTCTAAAACAAAATCTAAAGTTGTTTCTACGCCCTTTGTCAAATTACAATCTTCCTCAGAGTCTAATAGTTAATAGATGAGAATGAATATTTAGATTCTTTTAATAATTCTTCTGATGACTCAGACTATTCCCCAGTTTCTAAGAAGACTAAGAAAATGTTTAAAAAAATTAAAGATAAGAATGAGGAAGAAGTTGAATTTACTGACTGTTTAGGTAACCCCAGGTTTAATCCTGATGAATTATACCACCCACGCTCTTCAGAATGGTGCCCAACCATTGATATTGCTAAGTTTATTGACTTTCAACTTAGAAAACCTCTAAAAAAGCAAACTCGTAATAAAATGAGAGCTGAGTGACCTCGTCTTTTGCTTCTGAAGAACGCTTCTATTACCCCAGAGGTGGATCCCAATATTTTAAAAAAGGTATTGACAGATCATGGAACTCTGTCAAGATAAATTATTGGATTCGGTGGGTCCTATCACTAAATTATTTGAGATATCTGAACAGGCTGTTGCAGAGAATGCTCTTCTTGACCCTTATATTGTATGTGAATGGGTCCAAAGGCCTCTCTGTTTCGTTGGAAATACCAATACTGCAATGTCTTTAGAAAGACATCGTAATATTTTACATAAAATTGACCCAAAAATTGCTGATTTTGCCTCAAATGACCTTGCTTCAGACAATAATGGTCTCCTTTTTGGTGATTATTTTATTAAAGAAGGTTAAAACTTCGGTTAAGATTTTTTTTTTATCCCCACCAGAATTTCTCTGACAGAGCTAGGAAAGGTAGAGGCTTTCCCGGCCTCCATCCATACTTATCAAGGTCTCAATATTACCAATCCCATAAAAACCAATACCCTTTCCAATACCAAAGTCATTTTCAGAACCCTCCACTTCATGTTTTTTTCCATCACGAGCCCGTCCATGGAATCAAAGAGGTATAAGAGGCAGAGCTAGTTCACGACCTGCTCCGGGTAAATACCTCCTTTCTTTTCCCTGTTCTTTCTTCTCCAGACAAAATTGGTGGCAGACTCGCTTTATTCGCTCAAAATTGGTTTTCAATTACTTCAGATCCTTCGGTTCTCCAAGCAGTAACAGGCATTTACATAGAATTTATTTCTCTTCCAGTTCAAATAAAACTTCCTTAACCCATTCATTTTTCCCAACAAGACAAAATTCTGGTCCAAAATGATATCTCAATTTTTTTTTCCAAGCAAGCAATTCTCCCCGTACTTCAGACTCACAATATTTATTTAAGCAACTTGTTTTTGGTAAAAAGGAAAAACAATCAATTCAGGCCAGTAGCAAATCTAAAATCCCTAAATGCTTATGTTGCATACCACCATTTCAAAATGAAGGTATCCATCTATTAAGAGAATGTTTAAGAGAAAACAATTGGTTAGTCCGTCTAGATCTTACAGATGCTTATTTATTTATTAACCGTCCCCATTGCCCAAGATCATTGGAAATTTTTAACGTTCTGTTGGGAGGATCAACTTTGGAATTTCACTTGCCTCCCATCCCCTGTATTTTTACCAAATTACTCAAACCAGTGGTTACTTGTGTGAGACTTCGTGGCATTTGTCTAATAATATATTTGGACGACATTCTTATTATGGATCAGAATTTTCTCTCCATTCAGAATCATTTGTTTACCACCCTAATCTTATTAGATTCCCTAGGTTTTATAGTCAACAAACAGAAATATGTCCTTTCTCCTTCCAAATCTCTAGTTCTCTTGGGATTTCAAATAGATACTGTTCACTCAACCTTTAATCTTCCTTCAGACAAAGTGAAGAATATCTAAAAATAAATTTCCAAAACTTTATCCAAAGATTCTGTCCCTATCAGAACTTTAGCCAGAATAGTGGGTTTACTATCATCCTCTATTCAGGCTATTTTTCCTGCCCTTCTCAATTATCACAAACTCCAGAGATTGAAGATTCATCATTTGAGGAAAGGTTTCTCTTATTCCCATCCTATTTCATTATCTCCAGAAGCCAAAGAGGAACTCTCTTGGTGACGTTCTCATTTGGAAGCTTGGAATGGGAGAGCTATTTTTGGCAAGACTCCAGATTTAGTCATAGAATTTGACGCTAGTCATTCAGGCTGGGGAGCTCGTTGCGGTCCCTCCATCACAGGAGGCAAATGGACTCTGGAAGAGAATTGTATTAACATCAATTGTTTAGAACTATTGGCTGGTTCTATTGCAGTCAAGAGTTTTGTCAAACATTCTTCTCCAGTTTCCATTCTTCTGCGTATGGACAATATTTCAGCGGTTCAATATCTCAATTGTTTGGGAGGCACAAAATCCAGAGACCTTTCTAACATCACCAAAGAGTTCATTCATCTCTGCCTAGACAGGAACATCTCAGTCAAAGCAGAATATATTCCAGGACAAGTGAACTTTGCAGCAGATTGGGGATCTCAACATTTATCAGATTCCAGCGACTGGAAACTAGACAGGAATTTCTTTCTTTCTCTTCAATCCCTCAGAGACCCTTTCCATTTAGATATCTTTGCATCCAGAATCATCTTTCAGATTTTTCCTTATTTCAGCTGGCGCCCAGATCTGGATGCAGCAGCGATAGATGCCTTCCTTCACCCGTGGCCACTTTAAGGAATGTACTCTTTTCCCCCCTTTCCATGATTCCAAGGACAATTTAAATTGTTTGCAGGAATCTTTTATCTCTAACGATAGTGACCCCCCTTTGGCCAGCTCAGACCTGGTACCCATCCCTTCTGGAGATGTCTATCAACTTTCCAATTCTGTTTCCCCTTCTTCCTAATCTTCTAACAGATTCAAAAGGCAACTTCCACAATCTAGGTCTTCAAGGGTCTCTCAGACTGGTGGCATGGACGTTTTCAGGGGACCCTGGACTCTCCAAGGGCTTTCAGAAGGAGCTAGATCACTCATGCGAGAGTCTTGGGCCGCAGGTACTCGTAGGTGCTACTTTGCCGCTTGTGGAGAGACCTGGATTCCTTTTCTGCAGATTTAACTAATATTATTATTTATCTCATCTTTTTAATTCAGGTCTAGCTTATAGATCTATTAATGTTCATCTCTCTGCCATTTCTGCCAGACATAATTTGATTAATAACCTTCCTATAGGCAAACATCCTTTAGTTTGTAGACTTCTCAAAGCTATTGGGTTAAAATATCCTCTTGTCCCAAAACATCCATTTTTCTCCCCATGACATGTCTGCCATGTCGATATTTTTGTTGTGACCAAATGGAGTGTCTTAATTTTCCATATCCAAAAAGTCTCTCAGTGCCTTAAATGCGTTAACATATTAACCCCCCCCCCCCCCGTATCTGGAATCCCTTCTATAGGGATCATCCTAATGACATTGATAAAATCAGAATGTTCATTTACTATGTATCTGGATATACTAAGTTTAATTAGTTTGTGTTTAATGTTCCTACTGTGTTCACCCCATCTTTTCTTGATGGGTCGACACAATCTACCAATGTATTGGAGACCACAAACACATTGGAGAAGATATATTACAAATGTTAAATCACATGTAAAATGTGTATTGATCACAAAAGTCTCTCCAGTTGAAAAAAAAAGTAAACGTATTAATTTTACCAGGAACATAATAGCACATCCCACATAACTTTTTACCACACTTATAAGTCCCAAAATGCTTCAATTTGAAATAAGTGTTAAAGTGAAGGTAAAGTTTTACCTATCTCTATACACAAATTAATTATTCACAGTTTAAACAATATAATCGCTAACTTCTTTTTATTCATCTCAGATATAGATATATTCAATTTATATATCAAAGTGTAATATAAGTGTTATATATGATTTATAAGTTACATGAAAATTCTGAGAATAATATTTATAGGATGATATAACAACGTTTTAATAGTAATTTTGTTTTAGCAAACATTTGATTTATCAAAGACAATTATCTACTTTAAATAATTTAAATAACATATGAACTTTCAATTAAATTGAAGAAAGTGATTCACTTGTTAAAATTGTATCAGTCCGGATTTGACCCTTCGCGGTTGTTGCCGTTTAAAGAAAGCATCCTACGTATTACTGAAGTTCAACAACAATTGCAATAAGCATGCGCAAAACGGGAGCACGCCTGTCTTACAAGACTACTAACAAATTCTAAACGAATACGCAGATCATCCAGGAGACGGATGACGTAGATTGACGGCCGCCTCACGGACAGAATTTCAATTGGCAGCTTTTTTGCTTTTTTTTTTAACGTTTATTAGGTTTTAAGATCTTTACAATATGTCCGAAGAAATCTTCGTATAGATAAACATAAACAATCATGAGTCATATACAAGGCATTGGAATCAATTTACAAGGGTATCATAACAGTTACAATGCAAAATGTTTCTACATTTGCTGTTTAGTAAGTGTTGCAAACTTGTAGCATAAATTTTTTGTATTTGTCGAGTTTGTCATCTGGGTGTTACGGGTATGGGCAGGTGTCAGTAGATGAGTTAAAGTGAATGTCAATTTTCAAACTACTTAAGGCTCCTAATACTTATATTACACATGGTGATTCAAACCATCAACTTTTAAACAAAAAAATAATAATAATTTATAATATATTTTATATACTAACTTCACTCCGTTTTGAGCCACAACTCCTCCCATAAGGCACTTCCTTGTTTTGCAGAGAGTGAGGTATAGAGTGGTCCCACCTACTCTATACGTATCTCTGATGCGTTTAAAAAACTAAATACTTAATGTGCACAAGCGTGAAAATAGGATAGACAGGCTGCGCATGCATTAACATCCGACCTCCTCAAAGCGCAATACTGCTATCCATACTCGCCATGCCAACACTGCACAACACCAAGACAGCAGCACTGTCAGCACCGTAAATCTCTAATTGCAGTACACCTGGCAGCACTGCACACCACCAACCCCAACACCCCCGGACACTACACACCAATAACCACAGTACCCCCAGCAGCACTGCACAACACCAATCACAGCACACCACCAAACACTGTAAAACAAGATTGACAGTACCTCTTAAAGGTATACAGTGCTGGCAGGCAGGGGTGCTGTGATTGGTGCTATACAGTGCTGGCACGGGCAATGTGACTGATGGTGTACAGTTCTGCAAGGGGTTCCCTGATTAGTGGGTTACATTGCTTGCACCGACGCTACAACCAGCGGTACACAATACTGGCAGGGGAACTGTGATTAGATGTATAAACTGCTGGCAGTTCTACTGTTATCATTGGCATACAGTGCTGGTAGGGGCCCCGCGATCAATGTTCATCACCTCCAATTGCACTGCGACTACTGTTATACAGGGGCACTATCACCAGCGGCGCACAGTGCTGACAGGGGCGCTGAGACCAGCTGCGCCCAGTGCCGTCAGGGCCACCGCGAGCAGTGGCATACACTCAGCGCTGACAGGGCCACCGCGACCAGTGGTGTACAGGTGGGAATACAATTATTGGTATACAGTACTGACGGCCACTGTGACTTGCGGTATACAGTACCTGCAAGAGTAATGGGTCTTATAGAGCATGCGCGTCTCGTGGACACACATCACTTCTGAAGCTGGGTATTAGAAGCTAACGCATGCTCAGAATAAGCGCATGACGTTGCAAAAAAGGGGTTGAACGCCACAGGGTAAAAAAACGGATTGGCAATCGCTATTGTCAATTATTTCCAAATAGAGTGACAAAATCGTGGGTGGAGGAATCTCGGCTCCAAAAATGAGATAAAAAGGTATATAATTTGGATTAGCAAGTACACACAAAAAAATGATGAATTAAGGTCCACCTAAATTGTTGCGAGTGATATTATGGCAATAAGCGACACTGTTGAGTTTACATTCACTTTAACGGTCCTAATGATGGATTGAGCGTGAGTTGCACATATGGGGTACCTATAGAAGTAATTTGTTTATGTATTCTTTGCAGAGGAAGCAAATGGAGTGGTAGTCATCTATTTGTTTGTGATGTGTAAAGTGATATTTTTCCATTTGTAATGCATGTGTTAGAGTACTTTTCCATAGAGATATGGGCAGTAGGTTATATGTTTTCCAGTGTTTGGGTATACATTTTTTGGCTGAGTTGAGCATTATGGTTAGTAAAGTGTGCCTCAGTTTGCATTTAATGGTGGGGAGTGTGTTGAATAAAAGTGTCCAGATACTAAAAGGTAAAGTTAAGGATACTACCAT
Organism: Bombina bombina; assembly: GCF_027579735.1. Lineage (NCBI taxonomy): Eukaryota > Metazoa > Chordata > Amphibia > Anura > Bombinatoridae > Bombina > Bombina bombina. Next base: position 750,960,903 of record NC_069499.1, read on the forward strand.
TTCAATCTCATTTTTTATGGCTAGCCAGTACGTTTGTGGAATTGGACAAGACCACCAGATGTGTGTAGGTGTACCCTCCATAGGGCATCCTCTCCAGCATAGTGGAGGGTGCGTGGGAAATAAACTGTGTAGGCAAACCGGGGTGTAGTACCATCTACACAAAAACTTGGTATGGTAGATGGTACCTGCTAGTTGGTGCTCTAATTGGATCCATTATTTATGGGTTGTGTGTTTACACAGTCTACAATTCTAGTGAAAAATACAGCTATTCTGAAGTGTTTTAAGTTAGGGACAGCTAGGCCTCCAAGTTCTTTTAAACGGAATAGGGTGGCAGTGGCTACGCAAGAGCGCTTGTGGAGCCATATGTAGGCGTTTAGCATTTTTTGAATGCTATGGATTAGTGAGTCTGAAAGGGGTATTAGTAGAGCTTGAAAGAGGTATAACAGCTGAGGTAGTACCATCATTTTCACAACTTTAATTCTGCCGAGCCATGAGAGAGGCTTTGAAGCTGTTACCATTATGTTGTTGGAGCTCATATATATAAGATTTAAAGCGTTTCTTTTTTTAATGCCCTGGCTAGTAGTTTGCCCATTCTATTGCTTTCAAAGTAAAACTTACTGTTAGTTTTATGGGATAAGGTTTATGTTCTATTTGAAGCAGACAATCTAGTTCCTCTCTTGCTTTATGCAGATCAGCCGTGATAGATGGGTCAGTGGGATTTCGTTTGTGGGCATAGTTTTTTATGTTTCACAATGTTTTTTGGTGTTGGGCTTTTAATTTTATAAACTCTCCTCTCAAGCAATGTTTTTTGTAAAAAGTATATAGAAACATATTTGTATCCACTATATAAGACAAGTTTCAATGCACAACAATAAGAAATGATTGTAAATGTACCTCTCTCTCTTGTCTCTCTTCCTCATACTCCATAGATACTGTACATCATCTGACTTCTCAATATTGCCCCAGAAATTTACAAAAAAGTAGTCATATAAGTCATATAAAGTTAATATTATTGCCTAATGCATGCTCTGCTTAATAGTATTATTATACATAGGGTAGGTACTGCTATTGTTTGTTGTCAATAGGATTGCTTGTTTCCATGGGGATGATCTCACATGCTTTGTGAAAGCTGTATTATACTGTGCACTGCTTCAGTCAGGTGTCATGTGGCTCTGCCTCCTACCGTAAATGGGCACCAGTGCATTCTGCAGAAACTTTAGCTTGGATAGCAACTTCCATATATGGAAATGCCCAGGGTGAGCTTGCTGCAAATGAAACTATTCCTGTATTAAAGGGGTTAAAACAGAAACAGTTTTGCAGTTAAGCTTTGGTTGCATTATATATTTAGAAACGTATGTTAGTTCATACTGTTTTATGTCCCTTTAAAGTTGAGCATATTTGTTCACTTTTAAAATAAATGTTGCTTACATTAGAGGTTAATGATCCTAAAGTAGATGGGGATAAACCCATAGTTAAAACACCTGTTGTATTTCCTATTCCTGATTTGGTCTCTGAGATTATATCCAGAGATTGCACTAAACCAGGTATTCCTTTTAATCCTTCTGCAAGGTTTAAGAAGATGTATTTTTTACCAGCTTCTAATATTGAGCTTTTGAAAACTATTTCCAAGGTAGGTGGGGCCATTTCTATTCTGGCTAGACGTACTACCATTCCGTTGGAAGATAGTTCTTCCTTTGAAGAATAGTTTTCGTGTGCATACTTTTTGCCCATCCCCCCCATCTGCTATATGATGCAATGTGTACTATGTATTGCACTCCTGATCTGTAAGTTTATGAAACTAAGTTTATTTTGAGAGTTATCACTGAGGTAAAACTGTGTAGGAAAAAAAGTGTAATAAAAAGTATTTTAATACAATTTTCAAAAACCTGCAAAATTACTTACACGTTAGTGTTGCAAAGTGTAGCCTGCACCACTCCACTTATCAGTGTCCTACTCCATACCTTGTGGTGTCATGTAACAAAAGTGTCCAAGTGAGGATAATTACTTAGGCAAGCAAGGGGGGTTGAGGAGGGATAGCCCTGCTTACTAGTACCTACTGAAAAAAGGATAATGTTTTTTGTAAAAAGTATATGGAAACATATTTGTATCCACTATATAAGACAAGTTTCAAAGCAAAACAATAAGAAATGAATGTAAATTTATCTCGTTTCTCTCCTCTCTTCTCTCTCATACTCCATAGATACTGTACATCATCTAAATTCTCAATATTGCCCCAGAAATTTACAAAAAAGTAAAGTCATAATATTATTGCCTAATGCATGCTCTGCTCAATAGTATTATTATAACTTTCACAGGGTAGGTACTGCTATTGTTTGTTGCCAAGAGGCTTGCTTGTTTCCATGGGGATGATCTTGCATGCTTTGTGAAAGCTGCATTATACTGTGCACTGCTTCAGTCAGGTATCACGTGGCTCTGCCTCCTACCGTGAATGAGCATGAGTGCATTCTGCAGTAGCTATAGCCTGGGTAGCAATTTGGCTGCATTATATATTTAGAAACGTATGTTAGTTCATACTATTTTATGTCCCTTTAAAGTTGAGCATATTTGTTAACTTTTAAAATAAATTTTGCTTACTTTAGAGGTTAATGATCCTAAAGTAGATGGGGATATGCGACGACCAGGGTTATCCAACCCTGCGCCAGTCACTTATTTGGCAAAGAAAGGGTTATCAGACCCCTTCTACTCTCACTAATATGTCACAATCTAGCCACACCAGACCAGCTTTTGATTTAGTTCAGTGGGTGCAAGGGTTAACAACACTCTCCAGTCTGTACTAGACGTAAAATAAATGCCCAAAACTCCCCTTTAATGCCACCCACACTAAACTAACTACAATATCTCAGCTGCCACCACTTATACTTTATTAAAGGGAAAATCCTAAGAAAAAACCCAGACTTACACATTAACTCTCTGAATACAATTTAGCAGTAAATAACCTAAATTATACAGTTCTAATATTCCAGTCTCTTCAGTAACGTGGTTCAATTATTAGACAAAGTCTAACACTTAATAAAGGAATTATTTATTATGCCAAAAATATTATGCACAATGCATTATTAATAAAAAGTTGTTACAAATACAATTACACACAGCAAACAGGTTAAAATAAAAAAAGAGAAGACGGGGCGGAGCCTGGCCATGCCGGAACATGGCTGCACAAAGTTAGTGCTCTGAGCTACACGGCATCCCTTCCCTAGATTGTGGCTAAAAAGGTAACCTGCAGAAAGCCCCTTTGAATTGCGGAGGGGCAGACAACACAGTGAGTCACTCCGACTGCGGAGATGGACTGATTCACAGCCGACATTAGAAGCAGCTCTGATCACTACTCGCGGCACAGCCGCAGCAAGCGCCATACTTCTCTCCTCTCAGAGCTTTGGAGAAACACGCGACACTGTGCTTGGAGGAAGTAAAGATGGTCACGTTCTAAGTAAAAGTAAAGCACAAATGCATGGATCCGATGATACAACTCAGACCACTCGACAAGGCGCATAAAGAATCACGCAGCTACCAGAGATCCTCGGCTGGCGCACCCCGGCCTAGCCTGAACGGTGATCACGCAGTAAGTTGTTAACACCGGCAATATGAAAATAACAGCAATTGATATCCTAAAATGAAATAATCATGCTGCTTTAATAAACCCTCACAAGTCACATCATATTTAGCAATACTGACACAGATGCTAGATGTGGGTATCCCTGACATGTATCACAGTTAACCATATTTTTAGTGTATGAGCAGTGGTTTTCACCTAACCTCTGTTTCAGAAAGACACAAAAACTTAACTATATCTTCCGATCTGGACCACATATTGGCCTATCTAGCCTCATAGAGGGGACAAGAGCTGCAAAAATGACGTCCAAGAAAGGCGCGAAAACAGACAAAAATACAAAACAATCTTCTACACTTCCCTTGTCTGTAAGTAGTTTTTTCAGCCATACTGACACCTCTATCTCAGAACAAAAAGACACAGGGGGACCCGCTACAGCATCACAAGGCTTATTGCAACAGCAAACGGCACCTACTGACTTTATCTCACAGATTAAGGCAGATATAGCTAATCTCCCCTCTAAGTCTGATTTTGATTCCCTGAAAAGCCTTATTAAATCAGAACTCACTTCCATCAGGAAGGAAATATCAGACATTGGGTATAGAGTAGAGGACATGGAGGAAACCCAGGATGTATTGATTAATAAGACAGACTCCCTCTCAACCGCATCCAATATTCAGGAAGCCAAGATCTCAGCCCTCCAAGACAAACTGGATGACATAGATAACAGAAATCGCAGGAACAATCTGCGGATTAGGGGGATTCCAGAGACAATCGCAACTGGGGAATTGGAAAGTTTTGCTCAGCAACTCTTCCGTCACCTTAAAAAAGATCAGCAAGCCCCTGAAATTGAACTTGACAGAATTCATAGAGCCCTCAGACCCCCTCCACCAAGCACTGCTCCACCAAGAGATGTGATACTAAGGTTCCTAAGATATAAAGATAAAGAGGAAATATGGCTGCAAGCCCGCCAACTAAGGGATATACCATATCTTGATCATAACCTTCAGGTTTTTCTGGACTTGTGCCCCAATACGCTGCAAAGGAGGAGGGAAGTTGCTTTCATCACTAAAGCCCTTAGAGATAAAAAGATCAGATATAGATGGGGATACCCCTTCAGCCTAACCATCTCATATGAGGGCAATGTTTACACCTACAAAGAACCTCAGGACCTGGACTCTCTCTCCAAGGGCCTAAATATCACTTTTGATGTCCCAGCAGACTTTGATACCCAGGGAGACAAAGAAGATAACAGCGACCAGGAAGATCACAGTCACCTGAGGGGAAAACAAAGATGGCAGAAAGTATCCAACAACAAACGCAGAAGGGACAAACATAAGCCTGCCTCTATGGAGGCCACAGTTTCTACTGCACAGGAGACATGAAGCGATCCAATTCTGGGTGAGATTGTTTTGTTTGCTAAAAATGTATGAATATAGCTAGTTGACTTGCATATCTACATGTAGATATAGAATTTAGAGAGACTATAAACATCTATAAAGGTTATGTTAAAATTTTTAGAGCTCGAGGGAGGGGATGCTGTCTTGCATTTCCCCTAATATTATGACAAAAAGTTGTAATTTTATTGTTTTCTTATATTGTTTTGTTACATGGTTTTTATATGTTTGGAGTTTTGTTATAGCAATGCAAGAGCTGGTGTACTTTTTCCCCAATGAGCAAATACACACTGAGACAAGAATTGTACACCACACACACATCCTCTATTTTCCAAAATACATAGATGGGGCCCCCGGGTAAGACTGAGAATACCACAAACATACATAAGGGGCTTAACTTTCTCATGGTTAATGCGAAGGGCCTTAATAGCCCATTCAAGAGAAATCTAGAGATGAGAGACTTTAGGGGAAAAAAAGCAGATGTGATCTTCCTACAGGAGACTCACTTCCTAAAACATAGAGAACCTGGAACGTTTAAACAACACCAAGAAGGGGGGAGTAGGCATTATGTTTAAAAGGGGCATACCATTCCAAACCAGCACACAAGTAAAAGATAAGCAGGGCAGATACATCATTCTGGTGGGGTCACTATACCACAAACAAGTAACACTTGTTAATGCATACGCCCCGAACATAGCGCAAGGTGCCTTTTTCAGAAGTTTGACAAATGCAGTATTAGAGGTTGCTAAAGGCTCGTTGATCGTGTGTGGTGATCTCAATTGCACACTAGACCCTGCATTGGATAATTCCACAGGGACGTCCTCCACCGCACATGCAATCATAAACAAACTCAAGTTATGTTTAAGAGAACTCGCCTTGCACGATGTCTGGAGGGTATTACACGATAGAGAGAGGGATTATACATTCTTTTCACACCCCCACGCTAGACACTCCAGGATTGACTATATTTTCTCTGACGTCTCTAGTATAGCGCTCACGATTAGCTGTCAAATACTCCCGGCATCATGGACGGACCATTCTATGGTATGCTGCCTTATGAGATGGGACACTAGGGAGAACACTAGTTATCTGTGGAAGCTGGATGACAGCCTGCTAGACGACCCTATATATACGATTAGAATAGAGACTGCATTAGAAAACTTTTTTCAAATAAATTCAGGTGTGGGGGTGGATGTCAGATATTGCTGGGAAGCACATAAGGTGGTCTTAAGGGGAGAATTGACCACCAATTAAAACAACAGAGAGTATACTACGAATCGGTCCTAAATAAGTTGGAGGACCTGGATAGAGAGCTTAAAAAACACCCCGAAGACACACAGACACTAGCCTTACTATCGGAGTATAAAAGCAAACTCAATGACATAATAGATAAAGATTGCAAAAAGATGGCTCTCAAACTCAAACAACAACATTTTGAGGGTAATAATAAGTGCAGCAGACTATTTGCTAGGAAACTAAAAAGAAAGATAAATAAAACACACATCTTGAGAATTAAAGACTCCAACGGGAGGGAGCAGGTGTCGTCCTAAAATATAGCAGAGGCATTTCGTACATATTACAAGAACCTTTATAACTTGCAGGAACCACCATCAGAGCATATAGATAGGTTCTTGGATGACCTGAATTTCCCTGAACTAAAAGAGGAAGATAGGGCTTACCTGGAGGAACCTTTCACGCTAAATGAAATTAAAAAAATAATTAAGGATCTCCCAAATGAGAAAGCACCAGGGCCGGATGGCTACACAACATATTACTATAAAAAATATATAGACGTACTCACACCACATTTATTGGATCTATTCCAGACGTTATCAGAACAAAAACCATTCCTAAAAGAATCCTTGGCAGCCCACATAGTGGTGCTTCCTAAGCCGGGTAAAACAAGTGATAGAGCTGACAACTTTCGGCCTATATCATTACTTAATAATGATATTAAGATTTACGCCAGATTGTTGGCCAACAGATTAAACTCCATTATACCACGCATAATAGCTAGAGATCAGGTAGGGTTTGTAGTCAATAGAGAAGCAAGGGATAACACTGTGAGAGCGGTGGACTTAATAGACTATGCAGTGTCGAGAGACATACCACTAGTGCTGATCTCCACGGACGCGGAGAAAGCTTTCGACCGCGTCCGGTGGAGATTTTTGCAGGCGACACTTAACAAATTTGGTTTGGGGAATCCATTTATATCAAAGATCATGTCATTATACAGGTCTCCCTCAGCACAGGTGCGGGTCAATGGCATATTCCAGCTGGCATCAAATTTCCTAATTAATAAATCAAAATCGGAGATACTTAATATTTCCCTCCCACATACACAACTCTCTCGGCTGAAACTAATTTGCCCTTTTAAGTGGCAAGAAAAATCACTGCGGTATCTGGGAATCCATCTGACAAATGACACAAAAGACTTGTTTCAGGTAAACTATATCCCATTACAAAGAAAAATTATAGCCGACCTCTCCTCGTGGAGGTCTCTTCATACATCATGGATAGGGAGAATAAATATTTTTAAAATGAACGTCCTACCACGCTTATTGTATGTAATGCAAGCCCTACCCGTGCCCCTGCCGAGCTATTTTCTTCCGTCACTACAGGCAAAGATACTAGAATTTATCTGGAACAAAAAACACGCCAGAATTAACAAAAATATTATGTGTACACCCCTCCACAATGGAGGTCTGGGAGCCCCTGACATACTGAAATACAATTTAGCTATCCACTTACAAAGGATCCTTGATTGGTCACATAACTTCCACAATAAAATATGGGTTCAAATAGAACATGAGATAATGGGCTTTAAACACCTGGGAACGCAATGCTGGTCCTCCCAGGGAGGTTTATTTAAGGATAATAGCATAAATCTACTGTGCAGAGAAACTTTTAGAGTCTGGGATAGAGTACTACAAAAATTTCTGCACATATCATCTAGGTACTCACCACTGACGCCACTACTTGAAAATAGAGAGTTCCTACTGGGGCTGAACCTATCCTCTTACAGCACGGACACAACACATAGAACCCTACAAGTATTCCAAATGGGAAATGAGACCAAACTTCACACGAGGGAAGAACTGATAGCAAAAGGTCTCTTGGTTTTCAATAATTGGCTATTCCACCATCAATGCACTTCATACATTTTTAAGCATATCGATAGGAGAAACCTAATAAGACCATTGACACAGTTTGAAACGCTATGCGCTGTGTCAGAACCTACACAACACTCCCTATCGTTATTATATAAAATATTACAAATACAACCCACGGGTCATGTTCCTTACTATGTGGAGAGATGGGGAGAGGAGTTAGGCACAGATATTGACCACAGGGAAGCAAAAAATATTTTTTACAGGGTCTCAAAAGCTTCTGTATCAGCTAACATAATAGAGCTAAACCTTAAAATCTTACACAGGTGGTACTTGACCCCAGTTAGGATACATAAACTATTTAACACGCAAAACGATGCATGCTGGCGCTGCGGATTAGAAAAGGGAACTATGACGCATATATGGTGGTCGTGCACTGCCATAGCACCAATGTGGGCAAGCATAGCTACAGAAGCCTCTAAGGTGGTGGGCAGGGCACTACCGCTGGACCCCAAACTGTGGCTTTTTCTGCACACACCCAGAAAGTTATCAACAGCGCAGAGGAAGATGCTTCTAATTCTGGGCAACGGTTTGAAAGTATTGTTGGCTCAGAGTTGGAAGACGCAGAACGTGCCTAGTATAGCTCAGTGGGTACACAAATGTAATGAACTATTGAAGCTAGAAGAATACCATTATATGAAAGTTAAGTGCAAAGACTTATATGCACAGTTGTTAACATTATGGGAAACATGTGTCACAGAGATTCGAACAAGGGTTAGATAATCGTGGGTGAGTCTCTTTTGGATGACATAGGCCAGGACATGGGGGGGACAAATATTGTTTTGTAATAAAAAAGATAACTGTGTGTGATTCTTGGGGAAAGAAAAATTGAGAAATGAGTTTCAACTCTTGTATAGAGATTTATGTTTATTGTTTATGTTTATTGTATAATTATATGGAAATTGTTTCCTGCACTAGGAACCTGAAGGACTATTTTCCCTAACTCTTTGTTTGCAAGTATTACTAACTCTTCAGTTGTTACTGTATTTTTTTTCTTTAATTGCTGGAAACTCAATAAAGATATTTAAAAAAAAAAAAAAAAAAAAGAGAAAAACAGATTGAATACTTTACTAGTCTCAAGATCTGCGTCTGGGGACTGGCATGAAGCAATTGGGTCCTTACTCTGTAGAACAGCTCCCCTTGTAAGAATGACTCTTTCATTGTTAAAACACAAGACCCTTATACCTTCTTTCCATAGATCAGGTTGCCTGACATCACTCACTCAGCAGGGGCTGGCAAGGGAAACCCCCTATATTTTACAACAGTCAATAAACTTTAAGTACCTTTGCTGACTTTAGAGAACACAATATCATTTGGAGGAAGGGGTCTTAGAAACTATTTATGAGGGGTTCTGGCACATCAAAGAAAACACAAACAAGCACAGGACACAATTATTCTTGAAAAGCAAATAACTGTTTTTAGTTCACAAGCTAAACAGAATTAACCCCATAGCAGCTAAATCCTGAGGTATTTGTGACAGGATAAACCCATGGTTAAAACACATGTTGTATTTCCTATTCCTGATGTGGTCTCTGAGATTATATCCAGAGATTGGACTAAACCAGGTATTCCTTTTAATCCTTCTGCAAGGTTTAAGAAGATGTATCCTTTACCAGCTTCTAATATTGAGGTTTGGAAAACTTCCCAAGGTAGGTGGGCATTTCTATTCTGGCTAGACGTACTACCATTCCATTTGAAGATAGTTCTTCCTTTGAAGACCCTTTAGATAGGAAGTTAGATTAATTCCATAGTAGGGCTTTTCTGCAAGTAAGGGTATCTTTTCAGACCAGCAGTATATATTGCTAATGTGGCTACTGCTTCTTTTTGGTTAAATAGTCTTTCTAGGAAGTTTTATGATGATCCTGCCAGTCAATATTTTTTAAACCATTTAGAGTTGCTTGAATGTGGAAATTCTTTCATTTATGCTTAAAGTATGTATTTAGCTGTTCAGAATAGTTTTTATGAGAACAGGTCACAGAAATCGGTTTCCTCCACTCAGAATCAGAGTTCTTCAGTTTCTGTCTGGAAGCAAAGTTCTAACTGGAACAAGTCAAAGCAGGGCTAGAAATCCACTCCCCCATCCATGTCTGAATTAAGATGTGGCCTCCAGGCTAGAGGTTCTGGTAGGGGTTAGGTTATGCCTTTTTCAGGTAGCTTGGTTTCAGTCTGTTAAGGATACTTGGGTTCTAAATATAGTTTCACAGGGAGACTCTCTTTTACTTCAGTCGCACTTTGTAAGCAGGTGTTAGGTCTCATGATTGCGGCCTCTGATACTATTCCATTTGTTTGTTTCCATATGAGGCCTCTTCAGCTTTGTATGCTTTGGCAATGGTGCAGGGATCATACTCTTATCTCAAAGGATTCATCAAGATTTCAGAACAAGTCAGTCTCTGTCTTGGTGGCTGAACCATCAACTCATTATGCAGAGGGCTTCTTTTGTTCATCCTACTTGGTCTGTGATCACTGCAGATGCAAGTCTTTCAGGTTGGCGGCTGTCTGGAGGTCTCAGAAGGCACAAGGAGTTTGGTCTCCTTGGGAGGCAAGGTTACCTATAAATGTTCTAGTACTCAGTGCAATGTTCAGGGCCCTTCAGAGTTTGCCTTTTATTGAAATGGGAATCTTATCTCCATTTTCAATCAGACATTGTTACATCAGTAGCATATGTAAATCATCATTGGGGAACTCGCAGTTCCCTAGCAATGAAGGAAGTATCACAAATTCTTTCCTGGTCAGAAGTCAATTGCTCTCCGATTGCTTCTGTTCATATTCCAGTGTACAGTTGGGAAGCATCGTAGAGAGTGGTCTGTTAAATCAGATAATGGATCTTTGGCATCTCGGTTTAAATCTCGGTTTAATCACAAATTTCCTAGGTACTTTGCGAGGTCCAGGGATCCTCAAACAGTGTTTGTGGATGCTCTGGTAGTTCAGTGGTCTTTTCGGCTAGCCTATGTTTTTCAACCTCTGGTTCTTCTCAGAGTAATTGCCAAAATCAGGCTGTAAAGAACATGTTATTCTGATTGCTTCAGCTTGGTCTCGCAGAAATTTGGTTTGTGGATCTAGTTCTTATGTCCAGTTGCCCTCCTTGGCTACTTCCTCTGTGTCCAGACCTTCTAACTCAAGGTCTGTATTTTCCATCCATATTCCAAATCTCTCAGCTTGATGGCATGAAGATTGAACGGATAGTTCTCAGGCAGAGAGGGTTTTCTGATTCTGTTATTGAGACTCTGATACAGGCTCGTAAGCCTATGACCAGGAGAATTTATTATAAAGTCTAAAATGCCTTTATTTCTTGGTGTATGGATCATGGTTTTTCTTGCATTCTTTTAGAATAAAGGTTTATCTGTCAGTTCTTTGAAAGGTCAGACTTCTGCTCTTTCAGTTGTGTTCCACAAGAAGATGGCTTATCTTCCTAACATTCTTGGTTTTGCTCAGGCTTTAGACAAACATGAAAGAACTCCGGCAAACCTCCAGGCACTTAAGTAAAAGATCTAAACTTTATTTTGGAGACAAAAATTGATGTATAAAAAATATCTTTTAAAATAATGCTCTCAGCAGGAAGGTGTCTTACACGTTTTGGCAAATACAGCCTTACTCATAGACATAACAGCTGTTTACCAGCCAGAGCTTAAATAGCCCTGAGCTGATTAGCTGATCACATCCTGCTGAGATAACTCTTTTTTTATGTTTAAATCATTTTATTAAAGCATTTTGAATTTAATACAATATATCAAGTCATTCTTTGACAATGAGTATAAGTACATGCATAACAAGGAACACCTAAACATTGTGGGTATCGATTCCTTACAAAGATCATCCAAAAGAGTAAAGGGAGTTACTCCACTTTCTATTTGTAAGTCCCATTGTTATCTCTTATATGCTAGAAATGGATCTGGCAAAGGATGACTGAATCTCAAACGAAACATTTATAATAGCAGGTGTACCAATAAAATATAACAACAAAAAAAGGTAAGGGAAGGGGGGGAATAAAACCTAGATAAATAAGCAATAATCCCTTGGAAAACAAAACACAAATGAATAACAAACAAGAATGGATGTTATAGTCTGTATCATAGTGATCATTAAGTACATAAGTCTGGGAGTTCATCTGTACGCCCCTTTGCATTCTAAGTTATTTAGCTGCTGCCAGTGGGCCGAAAACTAACTGGAATAATTAGATTCCCCTCTCAAATTCCAGTAAAACCAAATTTCATCATTGGCTTCCTTTGTTCCCACCGACCAGGCTGCCGATTCATACATTAAGCATACGTGGTTTATTTTCTTTTTAATTTCACTCCAGGACGGAGCGCCAGTCTTCCAGTATTTTGCTATACTAGTTCTTGTCGCAGTACAAAGAATTTTGATAAAGGTATTAATGGGTTTGTTGAACTTCTGAATGCGTTTGTGTAGTAATGCCTGTGTAATAGTAAGGTGTATTCGCTCATCTAGCATGTAGCTAATCATTGATGAGAGTAGTCTCCAGATGGTCTGGATTTCTCTACAGTCCCACCACATATGTTTATATGTCCCCCACCTCACTGCACCCTCTATAGCATAATCTGGATTTATTTAAGGCTATGTGAGAAGTTCGCAAAGGAGTCAGATCTGAATACTCTTCAGCGAATTCTCTTAGGTCTGCGCTCAGTAGACCCCCAAAGGCTGAACTGAAAACATCATCCCATGTTTCTTTATCTCTAGATAACCCTAGTTCTGCTTCTCACTTAAGCATTATGGAGTTCTTGAGCGAACCCCCACTTTTTTGGATATCAATATATAGCCTGGAGATAGTATATTTTGGTCTGGTTTGGGATATACAAATATCTTCCAAAACAGTTTTAGTTATGCCTGGGATAGTCTTGAGAAATTTATGTAGGGAGGAGGATAACTGAAGGTATAAATACCAATGTATCTTAATAGGGGATAACTTTTCCTGAAGTTGGGTAAACATTTTATTGTGTGTCACAAGGTCCACTACCCTATTGAGGCCTTTATTCTCCCACTTGTCTATGTCTTTCCGGAATTCCCTCGTCAGCAGATATCTAATAGGCATTATGATGGACCTAGGTGACCACATTCCCTTCTTTCTAGCACATTCAGACCACATATATCCCGTGACTTCCGTCATAGGAAATTCAGTCAACCCCTCCCGCTCCCATAGGAGTTCATCGGGGGCATCCCACCCTCCCAAATCAGATTATATCTTTATCCATAAAGCGGCTAGTTCTGATCTACTGATCAAAGCGTCTTGAGCCAGCCTCGCTGATTTATAATACTCTATAAGATTCGGGACTCCCAAGCCCCCCAAGGTCTTATGTTTCATCATGGTTACATTAGAGATTCTGGCCATCTTTTTCCCTCCCATGACCGTGGATATAATAGAGTACAGGCCCGGACCAAAAAGAACTTTCCCCCTAAAAATGGAGGGATAGTAATCTATACTAGGAAGTCATGTCAGCAGACCACAACTTTAACCACAGAGCCCTACGGGCTAGAACAGAAAAACCTTGGCATTCAGGCAAAGAATCTGCGTATTTGCATCACAGATTAATTAGCTACCCTTAAGGCCTTTATTCGTTCCTGTATCTCCTCGAGGGGAGTCTCCACCTTGACCATAGCTGATAGAGCGTCACACCAATAGGTAGCAGCCCCAGCCACCACAGCGACCGCCGCTGCCGGTTGAAAAACGAACTTCATGAGCTGAAACATCTTTCTCAACATGGATTCCAATTTTTTATCCATGGGCTCCTTGAACGAAGAGCTATCTTCGAGCGGGATAGTCGTGCGCTTAGTGAGCGTGGAGATAGCACCATCCACCTTAGGGATGGCCTCCCACAGCTCAAGCTGAGAGTCAGGAACAGGGAACAGTTTTTTAAAAGAAGTAGAGGGAGAAAAGGACGAGCCAAGTTTCTCCCATTTGTTCTTAATAATATTAGCCATCTTAACGGGACCGGGAAGGTCTGAGACACCACCCTGTCCCCATAAACCCTATCTAGTTTAGGGATTGAAGGTTCCTCTGGTAGTTTCGGTTCCAGAACCTCTAACATAGCAAGCACCTCTTTCAACAGAAAGCGCAAATGCTCCATCTTAAACTTAAAGTCTGGCTCCTCCACAGCCGGAGGTCTAGATGTCGCCGATTCCGACCCAGAAAGAGCGTCCTCCGAAGAGTCGGAGTTGTCTTCATCAGCGGATATCAGAAACATCCAACAGAGTAGATGAACCCGGGGACGGATAGCTATGTTCCTCTTGCGCTTAGCAGGTCATGGCAAGGCATTGAAAGCCGCAGAGACCGCCATTTGTAACTGCTCAGAGAAATCTGGCAGCCAAAGGGCCCCTCCCGCGGGAAGATAAGTTGTGGCCTGGGGAGCTGCATGTGTATTTGGAGATGAATGTAGAGAACACACCTCATGGGACGGAGAACCCTCAGAGGTGGACGGCTCAGTTGTACTAAATATCTTATTCTTTTTAGATATTGCAATATTATCAAAGCATGTGGAAAATAGTTGAGCAGGCGGATCCACCGGAACCTCCTCACAATAAACACAGGAATTAGATTTGGTTAAAGAGTCCTCCATAGCTTGCGCTTTTATTACGGACTAGATAGAAATTAAATGGCACCTTTATACCCCAATGGCCAGGCACTCACCACCTCCTATGACCCGGACCACAGAGAAAGTTAAAGAGGCAGTCACATGGAGTGCCATGCAGGACCGCCCCTGCACTAACGAGAAAACGTGCCAAAAAAGGCTGCACCGATATCTCTCTAAGGAAACCCGATTGTTCACACATTGACAGAGCCTCACCTCACACATGTCGCAGCATTAAACACAAAGAATATTATAAATCCCCCCTGTTCAATAATCCCCTTTCCGGGGATATTAACCCTTGATTCTATACAGATAAAAGGAGACCCGCTGTGACCCTGTCTTCTTGCATTATCAAATGTGTATAAATGAAACGATCTTACCAGAATCTATGCTGTGGAACAGGAACACAGCCTTTAAAGTGAGACAGGGTAGTAGCATCCCTCCTGACATGGACTTGAGTGCAGAAAGCAGGCAGCGAAACTCGTCAACGCTGAATGCTTATGAAGCTGTTAATCTGAGTCGGGATGGTTTCGCTGAAAGACTCTCCCTGCATCTCCGGACTCTGGCTTTCATCCAAGCTCTCACTTAGAGGCTGACAGGACTACTTAAAATCCAGTCCCATTCCGAAGAGTACTACCCTCCATAAGAGACTACTCTGAATCTTCCGACCCTTCTTTGCCAACCTCCTGTGACGAAAAGCAAAGAATGACTGGGGGATGAGGGAAGTGAGGGAGATATTTAAGCCTTTGGCTGGGGTGTCTTTGCCTCCTCCTGGTGGCCAGGTTCTTAATTCCCACAAGTAATGAATGAAGCCGTGGACTCTCCTCCCATTAAGATGGAAATATAAAGTACTTACCCATGGGCACTCTGCCACTGGAAGAAACCAGTAGGAAGCCAAGACCAGTGCTGAAACATAACAGCAGAGGAACTGGAATATGAGTATAGTGACGAACCAAGAGGAAAGAAACAATTCCCTGCGACTCTGTGGCAAGGCTTGTGACTAAATCCCAACAGGTGCAATATATGTCACTACCAATACTCCAAATACATCCCTCCAACAAGCAACTGTACTCTAAAGGAAAATGGACCTCAACTCGATCTAAAAACCCCTCTGACTGAAGAATCTGATGCAAATATTCGTTCTTCACCACCTCCAGCAGAGACAAAGACAAGACTGAGATATGAGTGAGATGGGGGGGGTTCCTATAGCTCTTGGCGTTTGGAGATCTTTACCTCCTCCTAGTGGTAGGGAAGAGTAATTTCCGAGGTATAATGGATCATCGACTCTCACCACCTGTATGAAAGAAAGTGTTCTTTATCTCTGACTCTGCTTCATCATGCATCTTCCATTTCTTTAGTTATTTCTGATCAGTTTCCCAATGTGACTTCCATAGAATACCATACAAATGTAGACAAAATGTGTGTGCAAACCCTCATACAATTTTTCTAATATAAAATTCATTAAGAATAAATGATGCCCAGCAAAAGCAGTGTTGGCTCAGTTACATGAAATATACACAAGCTTATGTTTTAATAGATTTATTCAGTAGAACTTCAGAACAGACTTTTGCATTCAGCCACACAGATAAAAACGAGTATCTTCAAGTAATCAACAATGAATCCAAGTGCTCCTCATTCCAATACAAAGTGCTGTCACTTGTATGTTTTCATGTGCCACAAACCATCATTTAAATAATGAATATTTTCTATGCCAATTCCTTTATTGACCTTTTCACTGTGGGAGAGAAAAAAGAAAAAAAAGATTATTAATTTCTATATTTTTGGGGACAATAAAGTAAGTAATCAAGATTACAAAACAAGTTAAAGGGACTGTAAACAATCATACTTCTTACACACTAATTAAATTTATAATTGTATATAGATTATATATATTTTACTGTGCAGAGTGTAAGCGAAGCATTGCGATTCTGTATAGAGAACAAGTAGGATTGCAGTGCGCATGCGCACGTCAAGAGGGAACGCGCGCTGTGAAGAAAGGAGAAGACGGACGTTCGATCGGCTGTTGGCTGCAGGGGCTATGACGGTAAATATATTAAAAAAAGTTTTTTTAGCAAGGCGGACAGAAAAGGCTATTTCGGCAGAAGATATTATAAGTGTGTTTAACGCTTCCACTGCGCTTTTTCTCTGCATAATAATAAATGCAATATTAGTTTATAATTGGATAATACATGAATTTAATTAAACAAGGTTTACAGTCCCTTTAAAGGAAACTATATAAAAAACAAAACAGCAAAAAAACAACTTTGCACGCATGTACAATGTCCATTATATTTAATTTAAAAAGGGACACTGACCATTAAAAGGGATATGAAATCCAAATTTTTTTTTTCTTATAATTTTGATTGAGCATACACACTTTTAAACAACTTTCAAATGTCAAATTTACTTCATTCTCTTGGTATCCTTTGTTGAAGGAACAGCAATGCACTAATGCAAGCTAGTTGAACACATTGGGTAAGCGCCTCACAAGAGGCATATATGTGCTGCCACTAATTACTAGAGTAACATGAGCTGTCTTAGGACAAGATTACAAGTGGAGCGCTAATTTATCGCGCGCATAAACGGGCAAATTCACCCATTTACGGGCACGCGATAAATAACCAGCCATTACAAGCTTGCAGTAGCAATTAGCGCTCAAAATATTAATCAGAGATCAGACCTTTTTAAATGTCCCCCAAAATAAATTGTGTAGTGGCTATAATAAATTTTAAAAAATTAGCCACTTTTTGTTGCACTAAGCAGTTTTTAGGGGTTAAAGTTGGCAGGTGTGGGGTGTTAGAAAAAAAAAAAGGGCACTGAAAAGTGCCTTTACATTGCTGTCACATTTGCGTGCGCTGGTGTTACTTAGTGGAGCGCAAATATTGCCCTTGCGAAAGCAATACTTTGCGCTCCACTTGTCATCTGGTCCTTCGCGTTTAATGAATGTAAGAGAAACAAGCAGTCTGTTTTGCCCATGCTAAGAGCTTGTCAGCGCCCTTGTGCTCATTTTGCAAGAAAACATGTAAGTTTGCTGTTTTTTATGCATTCTTTCTTTTTAGGTTTACTTTGATTTAGCATATTTGTTTTTACTTAAACAGTACTGTTTCATATCCCCTTTAAACAGCGAAATGTAAAATAGGACTTTTATTAAAAATTTTTTTTATTTTTTTAAAAAAGGGGGCGGAGCTTACGGCAGGAAGTACATGGCAGGAGCTCCTGAATTATTTTTTTAATTATTGAGGTTTCATTTTATATTTCTCAGATAATTAAGATGTTTAATTGGATTATGTGTGTTGGCTATGTCCAAGGATATATCTGATATGATTGAGTCCCTGCTCTGTTCATGTACTTGACTTATGTTCTCCAGCATAACCACAAGGAACCTGACACACTATGCTAATTCTAAGGCTCCTGATCTCTATTTGAAATAACTCGGCTAACTTTGAAATCTACACTGCAGATTCCAATCACTCATATTCTTGAGAGAAACTAGAACAAGTTCTGAACTTCTTATGATCAACAGCCCTACTCCTCTGGAAAGCCTTGCCTACAAACTACATTATCAATCTCAGATAATATAGTCACATGTCTGTAAACATGGATAAACAATTTATGCAAACTCTTGAGGGATTATTATCTGCACATATGCTTCGCCTTGAGAGGGAACTTTGCAGTGCACAAAAAGGTCCTACCGAAACTCTGCTAAAGGTGCAGCACCAGGGACTAAATGTAGCCATCCTGCCTATATTAACTGAATATGGGGTAAATGAGACATGTATTGATAATGAAGAGATCGCCGGAACTGAACAGTTAGGGTCCGGAATCAAATTGGAGGCTGCAGCATCACATATTGGTGAGGGCCTATCTAGCAAATTGGGAGATGCTAAGCCGCACCCCCCACTCGACCAAGCCAGAAACCAAAGGTCCGTGCTGACACGCATGCTGCAACTCAATATTGGCTCCTTCTTTAGCAGGTGATAGTGTCTCATGTTCTCTAGTGATACCCTAGCTCCCAGATGCATGCTATATCTTTTTCTCAGTGTACAGACTACTCCTAACAGGATAGGAGATGCAGCAATAACCCAAATAGAATGGTTAATACCGTCCTATAACAGTTAATTGTAATGGTTCAACATCACTAGAGCTACCTAGTAGCTTTGCTTTTCTTAAGATGAAAACCCCATAACTTACTCCTCACAATAGGCCCAGTTAAAATAAAATATTGCCTAGGCAATGATGAAAAACCAATATTTATCCCTAAGTGAGCTTCCAATTATGGCCTTTTAAATCAACACATGACTCATTCAGAGCTTATATAGAAAGATTTGCAGTCGTTATATTATGGACCTTCCTCTTGCCAGACCATGGTTGGTCCCTCACTTATACTTGCAGCATATAAAATCCTACAAATGAGCTATACTCAGGCAGCACGACAACCTGCATTTATCTTACTTATCTGGTTGGCTGTTCGCTCCCTCCAAGCTCACCAATTTATAGCTTTCGGGCATTATCTCCCCCTCACCAATTCAAAAGCACTCTGGTATTAGTGAATTATAGCCAGCGACTTCATATGCGGTTTCTCTTGTAAAATACTACAAACTCCTCACATACTTATATACTCTCATACCTACCATATTAATATATTGTGCAACTTGAAATATCTAGAAAAGTAAAATCTGTTTATACCTGGTCTTGATATGGATAACATATCTTTTTGTGTACTCGACAATTCTTAAATTTACATGCTAACAATATAGTACCACCCTGATTGATAAAATAATACATGACACATCCTGAAACTACAAATGTGGATCAGGCCCCACTAAATCTGCAAAGACCCAATAAAGAGAAGTTCAATTTTAGAGCTGTACCCATCAATGTCATTAAGAATCACCTTAATAATCTAAAAATGAAAAACCAGTCTGGACCTGATCAAATCCCAGCAATGCTGTTAAAGCTCAGTGCGTTGGCAATTGCTAAACCTGTCACAACCCTAATTAATGAATCCTTGGTGTCTGGATACATACCAAAACTTTGGAAGACTGCAAGAGTAGTGCCTATCCATAAAAGTGGTGAGATAACCTTGGTTTCTAACTATCGCCCAATATTATTGCTCCCCGTACAAAAATCCTAGAAAAATGCATCCATACACAACTATGAGAGTATTACCAACAATCTATCTGACCCCTGATCAATCAGGTTTTCGACCGAATCACTTAACTACAACTGCCCTCCTAAAAGTTTGCACTGACATCCAAACTGGAATGGAGCAAGGAGACCTAACTGGAGCTATTTTCCTTGATTTTGCAAAGGCCTTTGACACAGTAGACCATGACATACTACTGCTCAAACTAAAAAACTCAGGTATTGGTGATCGTCCACTAACCTGGTTTCTATCATATGTATTGGATCGATCACAATATGTCTCCATTTCCGACAGCGACTCCCTCCCTCTCCCAGTCACGTGAGGTGTTCCCCAAGGTTCCATTCTTTGGCCCCCTACTATTCACATTTTTTTATAAAATGATCTGCCTAATGTCTGCAAATCCTCAACTGTACACATGTACGCAGACACAGTAATCTATGCAAACAAATCCTATCTTCCACAGCTTGAGGCAATGCTCCAAGACCAGCTGATCTGCCTAATGTCTGAAAATCCTGAACTGTACACATGTACGCAGACAACACAGTAATCTATGCAAGCAAATCCGATCTTCCACAGCTTGAGGCAGTGCTCCAAGACCAGTTCACAGAGGTAGAAAAGTGGATCTCAAAAAACAAAAAAAAAGATCTTTGGAACGGTACCTAAATTACACAAAGTACAAAATTCCCATCTATGCATCAAAACAAAATCAAATTGCACACTAACCGCAGTCCACTCTTTCAAATACTTGGGTATGTTGTTAGACCCCAATCTATCTTTTGACCTCCATTTAGAAAAACTTGCATCTAAACTTTATCCAAAACTAGGTGCCCTGTACAGAAACAAATCCTGCCTAAGCCCTAGAGTAAAGGAAAAGATTGTACAGCAAATGCTGATGCTAATCATGGATTATGGGGATGTAGTATATGCACCGCAAACTCGCCTTAATAAATTTAATACATTGTATAACTCGTTCTGCTGCTTTACGCTACAATGTAACTACAGGACCCATCATTGTGACATGCTAAAAGAACTAAACTGGCTGACGCTGGAATCCAGATGCACCCTCCATATTTCCTGCCTTGTGTTTAAGAGCCTTTCTGGGAAGCTCCCACCCTACCTGAGCAGAATGCTCTCCCCGGCTATTCCCACCTCCTATAACCTCTGATCCAGTACCAGCACATTATTTAGTCTGCCTCAATACACAAAGAAAGCAGCTCTATCATCCTTTTCCTACAGAGCACCACAATTATAGAACAACCTCCCACACACTTTCAAACCTTCCCCCAAGCCTAAAATCCTTTAAGCGATCCCTCTCTACATATCTAAAAACAGAATGCACCTGTCATGGTTGATTATATATTTCCTACCTATTCTATGTTACATTTTGTATATATTGTGTATTAATATTGTTTTTGTATTTTATTGTACCCTATTGTATAAATGCAATGTTTTGTGGACCCAGGAGATACTTGAAAACGAGAGAAATCTCAATGTATCTTTCCTGGTAAAATATTTTATAAATAAATAGTACACTCAACTATATATGGCATGAAACAATTTAGGTTTACCAGGTTTTGCAATGACTATAACTAAACATACATTATTTATATTATATGCCTCTTAAATGCTAACATATATACCTGTCAGATCCTGAAGAGATTTTTTATATATATATATATATATATATATATATATATATATATATATGCAATGTCTCCTCTATGCCATTTTTAGTTAAACGATAGTTGCACCATATTGCGCTCCATAAAAGGGTCAACCAATTCCTATTTACAAGTATTTTCTATAGGTCTAATCATTTTCTTCTAGTTACAATATTGCTTTATTCTTAATAATTTTGCTAGTTAGGTTACAAAAAATAAAATGAGGTTCACTATACGAGACACAAGAATGGTCTATTCTTATTTGACATTACCCACTATAATTTTACATTCTCTGCAATTTTAAATGTGTAATTTGTTGTATGGATATACGATATACTTTTCTTTTTATCTTGGTTGTCCACTGTGAAATTATTTTTTTCTTTATTGCTTATTTACTGCTTGTATGCCTTGATTTGAACCTCAATTAAAAAAAAAAAAAAATACATAAAGAACAGAGGGCGATCCCTGGAGTAACATACCCTGGCCCCCACTGAAATATAAACAAGTAAAGCAACAACAACAACAACAACAGCATTCCAATTATATTCTCAGAAAGCAAATCCTTCCATTAAAGGGACAGTATACTTTAAAACTGTTTTTGTTTAAAAAGAAAGATAATCCCTTTATTACCCGTTCCCCAGTTTATCATAACCAACACGGTTATATTAATATACTTTTTACCTCTGTGATTACCTTGTATCTAAGCCTCTGCAGACTGTCCCTTATCTCAGTTGTTTTGACAGACTTGCATTTTAGCCGATCAGTGCTGACTCATAAATAACTCCACGTGAGTGAGCAGGTTATCTACATAAAACACATGAACTAGCAATCGCTAACAGTGAAAAACTGTCAAATGCAGAGATAAGAGGTGGTTTTAACAGCTTAGAAATCAGCTTATGCGTCTACCAAGAGAACAAAGCAAATTTCATAATGAAAGATAATTGGAAATATGTTTAAAATTGCATGTGCTATCTGAATCATGAAAGTTTCATTTTGACTTGACTGTCCCTTTAACTCTACTATGTCTTAGATAAACTAGATGCACTCATCTCACATACTTTAAAGGGGCATTCTATTTTAAAAATGTCATGCTTTTGCTACACATACCAACTGTATGTGTTTAACCCCTTTGGGGGAGGGTTAAAGTCCAGCTTGTGAGTCACTGAAACTGCAAAATATGAAACAGCATGACCCCACCAATCACCTGTGCTCCAAATGGGACTTTAAAGGAACATTGTATGTTCTCCCTTTTAAATGCGTTTACAATGATCCCTTTTACCTACTGCAGTGTATTTAACGGTTTACAGTTTCTTTACCTATGTTACTTGAAACAGCTACATTTGCCTGTTTATCACCACCAATACGTAAAATAAGAGTAAAACTTTTCTCTGTAGAAAAGCTATGTAAACATTGGACAATATCCTATATTAATCCCCCATGTAGGAGGCAGATTGTGTATGTATTTGAAATAGCTGGTTGAGCTCAATAATAAGCAAATTAATACTTAAGACACCATTAGCAGGGCTTCCTTTACTTGCATGCCCAGCCCATTGTTAGGGGCATGTCTGTAGAACAATAGGTGATGGTTTTAATGAATAAAAACAGCTATTTCAAATATAAATAATTCAAAATAAACATGAAGGAACAATTCCCCATGTGTGTAATACTCTGCAGTAGATGTAGCAAGTAATTTGGAACACATATAGGGGAAACAAATTTTATAGTACAGTGTCCCTTTAAATGTGTGTTTAAGCCTTTGAGTGCTAAGCACTTTCCCACCTGGGTGCTAAGGTTTTCTTAAAGGGTTTTTTATTTAATATTTTTAAAAATATATATTTTTTACTTTTTTTTTTCATTTATTTCAGATCCCCAAGACTTACACTGTTGGAAAGGTTAGGCGATGACCTTTCCAACGGTGGATCTTAGGGGTCTGTAGCTGCTTAGATGCCTGAGATACAGGCTTTTAAGCAGCATGCCCCCTGCTCCTATATTTAACATTGCTAATGTTAAATAAAGTTGCGAGGTGACGTCATCACGTTTATTGTGCGTGACGTCACCACGCAAAACGGAAGCCCCGACGATGCCTTTCATTATACAGCACCGATCACCGGGGTAGGAGCGGGTGGGAGCCCCCAGATCTCCCTCAAGTTGGGAGAGTGCTAGTGACGGCTCTGAGCCGTCATTAGCACCAGAGTGGGAAACTCTGTGACGGCTCAGAGCCGTCATTAGAACTCAAGGGGTTAACTTCTTGGAGGTTGGACAGAGTTGGAGCCTCAACAGTGCAAAAATGACATGCTCTAATGCAGTGCAACAATCTAGAAGCTAGGTATTTTTTACTGTATATATCTATTTCATGTGCATACTTAGTCAAGATGAAAAACTATTGGGGTGGGAGGATGCTACACTAACTACCAGGCATAACTAAAAAACAATTACCATATTTTTTAAAATAAAAAAATAAAAATCTTAGAAATACAGCATAAAGGGAAATAACACAATATCAACAATAAAACTGTCCACACTTTAGAGAACTATTAACGCTTACATAGCTATAAAAGTGTAAGTATACAAAGTGTTCTCCACAGAAAATTTTGCTAACTGAGGGCAAGATTATGAGTGGATCGGAAACGTTTGTGTGCGAGCGATAAGGGGTTTATCGCGGGTGTTTGCGCTCATCTGGCTTACCGCTGGTATTATAAGTTGAAATTAAATGCAGTGCTTGAGCGCAATTGCAGTTTACGCTAAAATGATTACTGCAACTTCAGAGCTCTGGTTAACTGTTTTGTGAGACAAAAAAAGTGTCATAAAACACATCAAAAATAAATTTCTAAGTACAGTTACACTCATAACACCACTAATAAAAATTATTTTAAAAAAAAATATTGCACACAAAAGTTATAAGGGCACAAAGATATGAGATCTCATGTTAAAAAAAAAAAAGGGAGGCAGTTAAAGGGCTTTAACATTATATATATATATATATATATATATATATATATATATATATATATATATATATATATATATATATATATATATATATATATATATATATATATATATATATATATATATATATATACATACACACATACATACACACACACAGTAGGTATTGAAAAAAAATCACCCCCCACCTTGAAAATCAAATGTTGTTGTTTTGCAGCCTGAAATAAAAAAACACACAGTTTTTGTTTAACCAGTTGTAATTACTAAGTGCAACTTATAACATCCAAGTGAAAGATAAAAACACCAACATGTCAGACAAAAAGAAAATGCAATACAGAATCACTGAGTTGGAAAAAGGATAGTCCCTTTGTGTCAGTATTTTGCTGAACTACCTTTTGCTTTAATTACAGCCAGTAGTCTGTTGGGATATGTCTCTACTGACTTTGCACATCTAGACTGTGCAATATTTGCCCACTCTTTTTTGCAGAACTACTCGAGTTCCGTTACATTTGATGGTGACCGTTTTTGGACTGCAGTCTTCAAGTCATGCCACAGATATTCAATGGGGTTTAAGTCTGGGCTCTGACTAGGCCATGCAAGGGCATTCACCTTTTTCTCCTTCAACCACTGTGTGGTCATTGTTGCTGTGTGCTTTGGGTCATTGTCATGTTGGAAGGTAAACCTTCTTCCCATTGACAACTTTCTGGCAGAGGGCAGCAGATTTTCCTCAAGAATTTGACGGTATTTTGCCATCCATTATTCCTTCTACCCTGACAAGCGCTCCAGTGCCTGCTGCAGAGAAACACCCCCATAACAGGATATTACCTCCATGCTTTACTGTAGGTATGGTGTTATTTGGATGGTGCGCTGTATTGGATTTCCTCCAGACATATTGTTTGGTGTTGAGGCCAAATAATTCAATTTCAGTCTCATCTGACCAGAACACCTTTTTCTATGTGGCCTCAGAGTCTCCTAGGTGTGTTATGGAAATGCTCAGTCGTGACTGCATGTGGCCTGCCTTCAGGAGTGGCTTTTTTTCTTGCAACCCTTCCATACAAGCCACATTTGTAGAGAATTTGTGATATTGTTCTCACATGCACAAAATGACCACTCTGTCATAAATTCCTGCAACTGCTTCAGAGTTGCTGTGGGCCTCTTGGTAGCCTCTGACCAGTTTCCTCTTGGCTCTTTCATCCAGTTTGGAGTGACGTCCTGATCCAGAGAGGGTCTGTGTTTTACCAAATACCTTCCACTTCTTTATAATAGACTTCACTGTGCTTCTAGGCATTGAGAAAGCCTTTGATATTTTCTTGTATCCATCTCCTGACTTGTGCCTGTCCACAACTTAATCCCAAAGATCTTTTGACAGTGCCTTGCCACCCATAGTTGATTGTTTGCTTCAGTTGCACTACCAGGGACTGAGATGCTCCAGTAAAGATCTTTCTTTCATGTAATTGGCAAGAGTCCATGAGCTAGTGACATATGGGATATACAATCCTACCAGGAGGGGCAAAGTTTCCCAAACCTCAAAATGCCTATAAATACACCCCTCACCACACCCACAATTTAGTTTTTCAAACTTTGCCTCCTATGGAGGTGGTGAAGTAAGTTTGTGCTAAGATTTCTACGTTGATATGCGCTTCTCAGCATTGTTGAAGCCCGATTCCTCTCAGAGTACAGCGAATGTCAGAGGGACGTGAAGGGAGTATCACTTATTTGAATACGATGATTTCCCTAACGGGGGTCTATTTCATAGGTTCTCTGTTATCGGTCGTAGAGATTCATCTCCTACCTCCCTTTTCAGATCGACGATATACTCTCAATTTACCATTACCTCTACTAATAACTGTTTTAGTACTGGTTTGGCTATCTGCTATATGTGGATGGGTGTCTTTTGGTAAGTATGTTTTCATTGCTTAAAAAAACTCTCAGCTATGGTTTGGCACTTTATGCATTTATATAAAGTTCTAAATATATGTATTGTACTTATATTTGCCATGAGTCAGGTTCATGTATTTCCTTCTGCAGACTGTCAGTTTCATATTTGGGAAAGTAAACATTTTTAAGAAATGTATTTTTTACCTGGGGTTTAGTCTTTTTTCAATTGACTACTTCTTGTAATTGCGGGTATTAGGCCCGCGGGTGCGTCAAATGCTAAACTTTATTGCGTCATTCTTGGCGCGAAAAAGTAAGTTTATGACGCAACTTTGTCATTTCCGGCGTCATACGCGACGCCGAGACCTTTAACACGGCGGCGTCATTAGTGACGCAAATGTGTCATTTCCGGTAATTTTTGGCGGCAAAAAAGACTTTACGTTACGTTGTGCGTCATACTTGGCGCCAAATTTTTTTCATTATTTCAATACCCCTTGTTTGTTTGCCTCTTGCTTTTTGCTTTCAGAGGCCTATGCTATTGCATTTTTTCCCATTCCTGAAACTGTCATATAAGGAAATAGATAATTTTGCTTTATATGTTGTTTTTTCTCTTACATTGTGCAAGATGTCCCAATCTGATCCTGCCTCAGAAGTTTCTGCTGGAACACTGACAAATCTACTTATTTATTTAAAATAGAGTATATGCGTTCTTTATTAAAAGAAGTGTTAATTACTTTGGATATTGAGGTAACCAGTCCTATTGACGTTAAGTCTAATAAACGTTTAAATGCTGTTTTTAAACCTCATGTGGTTTCCCCAGGGGTTTTTCCCATTCCTGAGGCTATTTCTGATATGATTTCTAGGGAATGGAATAAGCCAGGTACTTCTTTTATTCCTTCTTCAAGGTTTAAAAAATTGTATCCTTTACCAGCAAAATCTATAGAGTTTTGGGGAAAAATCCCCAACATTGATGGGGCTATTTCTACTCTTGCTAAACATACCACTATTCCTATGGAAGATAGCACTTCCTTTAAGGATCCTTTAGATAGGAAGCTTGAATCTTATCTAAGGAAGGCCTATTTATATTCAGGTCATCTTCTCAGACCTGGTATTTCTTTGGCTGATGTTGCGGCTGCATCAACTTTCTGGTTGGAAAATTTAGCGCAACACGAATTGGATTCTGACATATCTAGCGTTGTTCGCTTACTGCAACATGCTAATCATTTTATTTGTGATGCCATTTTTTATATCAAAATTGATGTTAGATCCATGTCTTTAGCTGTTTTAGCTAGAAGAGCTTTGTGGCTTAAATCTTAGAATGCTGATATGACCTCTAAATCTAGATTACTATCTCTTTCTTTCCAAGGTAATAATTTATTTGGTTCTCAGTTGGATTCTATTATTTCAACTATCACTGGGGGAAAAAGAGTTTTTTTGCCTCAGGATAAAAAACCTAAGGGTAAATCTAAGGCTTCTAACCGTTTTTGTTCCGTTCGTCAGAATAAAGAACAAAAACTCAATCCTTCCCCCAAGGAATCTGCTTCCAATTGGAAGCCTTCCTTAAATTGGAATAAATCCAAGCCATTTAGGAAACCAAAGTCAGCCCCTAAATCCGCATGAAGGTGCGGCCCTCATGCCAGCTCAGCTGGTAGGGGGCAGATTAAGGTTTTTCAAGGATTTTTGGATAAAATCTGTCCAAAATCATTGGATTCAGAGCATTGTCTCTCAAGGGTATCGAATAGGATTCAAAGTAAGACCTCCTGTGAGAAGATTTTTTCTCGCACGCATCCCTGTAAATCCAGTAAAAGCTCAGGCTTTTCTGAAGTGTGTTTCAGATCTGGAGTCTTCAGGGGTAATCATGCCAGTTCCTCCTCAGGAACAAGGTTTGGGGTTTTATTCAAACCTATTCATTGTACCGAAGAAAGAAAATTTATTCAGACCAGTTCTGGATCTAAAAATTTTGAATCGTTATGTAAGAATACCAACTTTCAAGATGGTGACTATAAGGACTATTCTGCCTTTTGTTCAGCGAGGACATTATATGTCCACAATAGACTTGCAGGATGCATACCTTCATATTCCGATTCATCCAGAACACTTTCTGTTTCTGACATTCTCTTTTCTAGACAAGCATTACCAATTTGTTGCTCTTCCATTTGGCCTAGCAACAGCTCCAAGAATCTTTTCAAAGGTTCTGGGTGCCCTTCTATCTGTAATCAGAGAACAGGGTATTGCAGTGTTTCCTTATTTGGACGATATCTTGGTACTAGCTCAGTCTTTACATACTGCAGAATCTCACACGAATCAACTAGTGTTGTTTCTTCGGAAACATGATTGGTGGATCAATTTACCAAAAAGTTTCTTGATTCCTCAGACAAGGGTCACCTTTTTAGGCTTCCAGATAGAGACAGAGTCATGGACACTGAATCTAACAGACAAGAGACGTTTAAAATTGGTCGCAGCATGCCGGCTCCTTCAGTCTCAGTCATTCCCTTCAGTGCCTATGTGCATGGAAGTTTTAGGTCTCATGACGGCAGCATCGGACGCGATCCCCTTTGCTCGTTTTCACATGAGACCTCTACAGCTTTGTATGCTGAATCAATGGTGCAGGGATTATACAAAGATATCACAATTAATATCCTTGAATCCCAATGTACGACACTCTCTGACATGGTGAATAGATCACCATCGTTTGGTTCAAGGGGCTTCTTTTGTTCGCCCAACCTGGACTGTGATCACAACAGATGCGAGTCTTTCAGGTTGGGGAGCTGTTTGGGGATCTCTGACAGCACAAGGGGGTTGGAAATCTCAAGAGGCGAGATTACCAATAAATATTTTAGAACTCCGTGCAATTCTCAGGGCTCTTCAGTTCTGGCCTCTGCTAAAGAGAGAACCGTTCATTTGTTTTCAGACAGACAATATCACAACTGTGGCTTATGTCAATCATCAGGGTAGGACTCACAGACCCCAAGCTATGAAAGAAGTATCTCGGATACTTGCCTGGGCGGAATCCAGCTCTTGTCTAATCTCTGCGGTGCATATCCCAGGCGTAGACAATTGGGAGGCGGATTATCTCAGCCGCCAGACTTTACATCCAGGGGAGTGGTCTCTCCATCCAGATGTGTTTTCTCAGATTGTTCAGATGTGGGGGCTTCCAGAGATAGATCTCATGGCCTCTCATCTAAACAAGAAACTTCCCAGATACCTGTCCAGGTCCAGGGATGTTCAGGCAGAAGCAGTGGATGCGCTGACACTTCCTTGGTGTTATCAACCTGCTTACATCTTCCCGCCTCTAGTTCTCCTTCCAAGAGTGATCTCCAAAATCATCATGGAACAGTCTTTTGTGTTGCTGGTGGCTCCAGCATGGCCACACAGGTTTTGGTATGCGGATCTGGTTCGGATGTCCAGTTGCCTGTCTTGGCCACTTCCGTTACGGCTGGACCTACTATCTCAAGGTCCGTTTTTCCATCAGGATCTCACATCATTAAATTTGAAGGTATGGAAATTGAACGCTTAGTTCTAAGTCATAGAGGTTTCTCTGACTCAGTGATTAATACTATGTTACAAGCTCGTAAATCTGTCTCTAGAAAGATTTATTATAGAGTTTGGAAGACTTACATTTCATGGTGTTCTTCTCATAAATTCTCCTGGCATTCTTTTAGAATTCCTAGAATTTTACAGTTCCTTCAGGATGGTTTGGATAAGGGTTTGTCTGCAAGTTCCTTGAAAGGACAAATCTCCGCTCTTTCTGTTTTATTTCACAGAAAGATTGCTATACTTCCCAATATTCACTGTTTTGTACAGGCTTTAGTTCGTATTAAGCCCGTCATTAAATCATTTTCTCCTCCTTGGAGTCTTAATTTGGTTCTGAAGGCTTTACAGGCTCCTCCATTTGAGCCTATGCATTCTTTGGACATTAAACTACTTTCCTGGAAAGTGTTGTTCCTTTTGGCTATCTCTTCTGCTAGACGAGTTTCGGAGCTATCTGCTCTCTCTTGTGAGTCTCCTTTTCTGATTTTTCATCAGGATAAGGCAGTTTTGCGGACTTCTTTTCAATTTTTACCTAAGGTTGTGAATTCTAACAACATTAGTAGAGAAATTGTTGTCCCTTCCTTGTGTCCTAATCCTAAGAATTCTTTGGAGAGATCCTTACATTCTTTGGATGTGGTAAGAGCTTTGAAATATTATGTGGAAGCTACTAAAGATTTCAGGAAGACTTCCAGTCTATTTGTTTTATTTTCTGGTCCTAGGAAAGGTCAGAAGGCTTCTGCTACTTCCTTGGCTTCTTGGTTAAAACTTTTGATTCATCAAGCTTATTTGGAGTCGGGTCAGGCCCCGCCTCAGAGAATTACAGCTCATTCTACTAGATCAGTCTCCACTTCGTGGGCTTTTAAAAATGAAGCTTCAGTTGATCAGATTTGCAAAGTGGCGACTTGGTCCTCTTTGCATACATTTACTAAATTCTACCGTTTTGATTTATTTGCTTCTTCGGAAGCAGTTTTTGGTAGAAAAGTTCTTCAGGTCAGCTGTTTCAGTTTGATTCTTCTGCTTTTTTATTTAAGTTTTTTTCTTTCAAAAATGAAAATAAACTTATTTTTTTGGGTTGTGGATTAATTTTTTCAGCTTATTATGGCTGTTTTTATTTTTTATTCCCTCCCTTTCTAGTGACTCTTGAGTGGAAGACTCCACATCTTGGATATTGATATCCCATATGTCACTAGCTCATGGACTCTTGCCAATTACATGAAAGAAAACCTAATTTATGTAAGAACTTACCTGATAAATTCATCTCTTTCATATTGGCAAGAGTCCATGAGGTCCACCCTTTTTACGGTGGTTATGATTTTTTTGTATAAAGCACAATTATTTCCAAATTTCCTTTGTTGATGCTTTCTACTCCTTTCTTTATCACCCCACTGCTTGGCTATTCGTTAAACTGAATTGTGGGTGTGGTGAGGGGTGTATTTATAGGCATTTTGAGGTTTGGGAAACTTTGCCCCTCCTGGTAGGATTTTATATCCCATATGTCACTAGCTCATGGACTCTTGCCAATATGAAAGAAATGAATTTATCAGGTAAGTTCTTACATAAATTATGTTTTTCTTGATGAGCTAATCAATATGCCCACAGCTGATCACAGTTGAAGGTCTAATGGTTTTGTGTGTGCTGTTGAGAAGGTGATTAGCTACACCTGATTGAGTTTACAAGTAATTTTAGGAGGGGTGATCCTTTTTCCAACTCAGTGATTCTGTTTTTGAATTTTCTTTATTTTTGTCTGACATGTTGGTGTTATATTTTTCACTTGGATGTTATAAGTTGCACTAATTACAACTGGATAAACAAAAACCGTCTTTATTTCAGGCTGCAAATCAACAAAATGTAATTATTTTCAAGGAGGGTGATTCTTTTCAATACCCACTGTGTGTGTGTGTGTTTGTGTGTGTACATATGTATTTATGAATTTATATATGTATCTACAGACATGTATACACATATAAACACATAAATACATATGTACACTAAAAAATATAGGCATATATACAAGTGCATTAAAGGGATACTAAACCCAAAGTTTTTCTTTCGTGATTCAGATAGAGCATGTAATTTTAAGCAACTTTCTAATTTACTCCTAATATCACATTTTCTTCATTCTCTTGCTATCTTTATTTGAAAAAGCAGGAATCGAAGCTTAGGATCTGACCCATTTTTGGTTCAGAACCCTGGATAACGCTTGCTGATTGGTTATATATACCCTACACAGTTTTGATGTATACAACCAGAGGCTATGCACAGAACAGTAATGCCTCTAAATGGTTACACAGAGCAAAACTTAAGACAGATATAGGCACATTCTTTAAACACTACTGCCACACGGCATTGGATATACTTTTAAAAATGAGCCAGGGTTTAATTCATGCATTTTTTTATATTTATGTATTTTCTCAAATTTTTCCCGTTTTAGCGCTCTAACGATAAACGCAGCTCTCCCGCCCGCCATATTGTCTAATTGATTGCCAGATGACAATTCTTAAAAGAATACAAAGGATTAGTTATTTTAAGAATCGTCATCTGTCAATTAATTAGACAATATGGCGGGCGGGAGACCTGCGTTTATCGTTGAAGCACTAAAAAGGTAAAAATTTGAGAAAATACATAAATATATATAAAAAAAAAAAAATTATTCCTGGCTCATTTTTAAAAGTCTATCCAATGCGGTGGGGCAGTAGTGTTAAGTTTACATTCACTTTAAGTTTGCATGTTTACCTAACAAGCATAACATATGCACACACTGTTTGAATTTAACCATAAGCACATTCCAGCTGGAACAGTTTTTGGTATATATAATGTAACACTTACATGTCATCTGCAGACATCTTCATAACACCTACACAAAGAGCATGTTGCTTTCCTTCTGCCATTATCGCCTGTTTGAACCGCTAAGGAAATTGACAATAATGGTAAGATTACGTATGGATAAAATTAGAGAAAGAAAATATTTTGAACCCAAATTGTATTGTGGAAGATGAATTGCATAATTTATTCAGGTGTACATGATTTCACTGATGAGAACAATGCACACAGGCAGATAGCTTCCATAATAACTCATTCAACATTAAAAAGCAAAACAGCATAAAAAA
Organism: Bombina bombina; assembly: GCF_027579735.1. Lineage (NCBI taxonomy): Eukaryota > Metazoa > Chordata > Amphibia > Anura > Bombinatoridae > Bombina > Bombina bombina. Next base: position 750,993,888 of record NC_069499.1, read on the forward strand.
TATTGTAAAGTAAATATTTACTAAGAATGAATAAGAAAGACAGGTATCGCCAATTTATTTTAATCCCCAGTGCTTTTTTCTATAATGCTCCAAGTTAAAAAATTAAACTCATGTTACAGTGTGTGCAATTTTAAGAGACTTTTGTACTTCTATTATCAAATGTACTTCATTCTCTTGACAACTGTTGTTGAAAAGCATACCTGGGTAGGCTCAGGAGCAACACTACTCTAAACTAGCTGGCGATTGGTGGCTGCGCACGTAAGCCTACAGTGATTAGCTTGCCAGATGTGTTCAGCTAGGTCCCATTAGTGCATTGCTGCTCTAGAGGGGTTCAAAACATATAAAATGCTCTATCAAAATAAAGCTTTTTATTTAGGTTTCTCTGTTTTTAGTAAATCTAGACCCCCAACCAGTAACCGGCAAAACATGGCTATTAAATAAAGATCTATAATGCAAATGAAAAGATCAGTTTTTGTGAAGACCCTTAGAGCTGTGGCAATCTGACATGGCAGGATATTACCAACATGTAAATGGGGAAAACTATTTCACTATATTTTTGGATTAAAAGGTTTAGAAATGCATCTAAGAAATGTACTTATCATAAGCAATGCCAAGGCCCAGGTCACCACAGCTTTGGGTACAGCCCATAGAATTGCAAAATGTAGAGGAAAGGACAAATTGCGTAAAGCAGACCTAGACAGTGAAGTGACCCATAGAAAATGGAACCCCCTTTCACTCATTCATTTTTCAAAGTTCGAATTTAGAGAAGGACCTAAGTGGGGGTTTAAAACTAGCACTCATTCCTATGCAAATCGTTTAATCGTTAAAAGTAAATACTTTATTAAGCCATTTAGTTAAAAAGGAGAATACTAACTCCTAAAAGCACCAACTTAAACCAATCATGTGAAATAATCTTAAACTATTAACGCGTTTGTATAAACAGTGAATTTTGCACTTATAATTATTAACATTGTTAGTCACCCCTGGCACCTGATGCCGAGGACTGCCGATATCGGCCAGGAAACGGGGGTGTTCTAACATAATAGTTTAAGATTATTTCACATGGTTGGTTTAAATTGGTACTTTTAGGAGTTAGTATTCTCCTTTTTAACTAAATGACTTAATAAAGTATTTACTTTTAACGATTAAACGATTTGCATAGGAATGAGTGCTAGTTTTAAACCCCCACTTAGGTCCTTCCCTAAATTCAAGCTTTGATTATATTATACTGGGGGGTAGCACCGGAGAGTGTAGTGAGCACTGCTCTATCAATTCCTATTACTACTTTGACTAGTGCCAGTAACAATCTCTATATTAACTCATACATTTTTACCACCACATATTTACGTATAAAAGCAAGGCCAATATAAAGGGACAAAGTATTCTGTTCAAGAGAATATTACAAAATATATTACAGTGCTTTTATTTTTTAAATTGATCTCACAAAAACAACTATGATGGCAGCATTCCAAATTATTCACTGTTTTGGGTTCAGACTGTTAAACTTCAGTAAACCCCTTGAGATTTTTATATATAAAATTATTATGCGTAATGAAACAACTTTGCCAAATTCTTCCATTATTTATTTTGCCCCTTTTTCCATGTAATTTAACTCTTGAAAACAGTTTTTTCTTTGCTTTTGCTGAGAACAACTGCAAAAAATACAATTTAATCTAACATAATGACCATGGCTAGTCCTGTTGTCTGCAGACTCAAGCCCCAATTGCTTCCTCCAAATAAGGCAAGTGGGTGAAGTTTGGCTATTAAAAACAATTGCAGCAAACAGTGTTTTTATAAACAATTAGACTTGGCTGACATGCTATTGTATAGCACGGCAACAGAAATGTCTTGCAATTACAAGATGATTAATGTCCTTTTAACTGGTAAGATCATAACAAGCCTTTTACTTTCGTCAGACAGCAATGTGTGGATGCTTTTCACCCTGCAGTTGTCTTAAAGGGATACTAAACCCAAATTTTGTATTTTATGATTCGGATAGAGCATGCAATTTTATGTAACTTTCTAATTTACTCCTATTATCAATTTTTCTTCGTTCTCTTGGTTTAGTATCCCTTTAACCCCTTAATGACCAAGGACGTGCCAGGCACGTCCTCCAAAAAACATCCATTAATGACTACAGACGTACCTGGTACGTTGGTGGCGTGGTTTGGTTAGGGGGGAGATGGGTGGGACTGCTACGCTACGGGGAAAAAAAAGCAGGAGTGGGAAGGAGGGAGGGGGGGAATAAGGTAGAGGGGGATCCTATGTGGGAAAGGGATCTGGGAGGGGGTAGGGTATTGAGGGGGGACAACTACACTACAGAAAGACAGCTGCCAGTACCAAAGATGGTGGCAAATAGGTAGTGGGGGGAGGGTTAGAGAGCTGTTTGTGGGGGATCAGGGAGGTTGGGGGGTAGAGGGGGATCCTACACTGCAGAATATATATATATATATATATATATATATATATATAAGCATCCAAAAAGAAAAGCACTCACCGGGTCTTATTCAGCAAAAAATCCTTTTAATTTGTGACGTTTCGGGGTTGCCCCCGTCCTCAGACAACAGTTACAGGTATATACATTTACTCACCCTTTATACACAAACAAACCCGCTCCCAAGTGCAATCCCGCCGGCGGCGTACCGGAAGTCAGCTGCCGTGCGCAGAACCCTACGTCACCGGTTGCCATAGCAACCAGGACGCCTCCCGGCGGAATCCCTGTTATAGTAAAAACTTAAAAAGTGCATTATTTACAAAGGCTGTATAGGAATTGTTATATGCTGACAAAACAACATGTCATAATAATGGGCTTAGACATCATGATAATATTAAGTACCAAAACGGGGAAAATTATGCTTTATCCTAACACCGTAACTAACAAAAAAAAGAGCTAAACAAGCCACTCAATTTACTTTCTATTAGGACTCTAGCCACTAAACCTACAGCAAAACAAACTATATAAATCCATGAATCTAGGTTCAGAAAAGCCAAAAAATAAATCATATAAAAAAATATGGAATAAAAGCAAATATACTAAAAATTATAAAAGATACAAAGAGAACAAAAAGAAAAATCACCAAGTGAAAAATAATAAGTGAAAAAATATAAAAAAAATAATACACATATAGAATTAGAAAAAATATATAAGGGTGATAGAATCAAGAATAATAAACAAAAAAATTAAATAAAAATAAAAATGAAAAAAAAAAAAAAAAAAGTGAAAACAAACATAAAAAGAAGAGGAAGAGAACAAAAAGAATAAAAAGAGATAAAGGAAGAACACTATGGAATCACGTTTCATTCAGAGGGGGTACAATAAACAAGATCTAGCACTACAGAAGATGGATACATTGAAGCTACAGCAGGAGGATCTACTAACCTACAAGGAAACATCTTTGGAAGATAATAGAATGACGTTCTCCACAACCTTTGATGTTGACAAACCAGCTATTGCTGAGAGCATACGTAAACATTGGTCTCTTATATCTTCAGACCCGGATCTACCGTTTGAGGGGACAGCACCTCCTAGAATGGGATATCGGAGAGCGAGGTCTTTAAGAGACCAGCTTGTCAAGACAGACCCCAGGGGCTGTTATATGAAAGAGACCTGGTTGCAATCTAAACCTGGTTGTTACCGCTGCTTAGGATGTACAACATGCAATGGATTAACAACTGGTAAAGTGTTTAGACATCCCTACAAGAATAGGACTTACAGCATCAGACATCGGGTCACATGTACAACCAAATACATAGTGTATTTGTTACACTGTGTATGCGGTTTGTTTTATGTTGGGAAAACTGTGGACGATCTTCGTACAAGAATGGCCAACCACAGATCAGCGATAAGAACAGCTATTGATCGTGGTGACTCTGAACAACCGGTGGCCAGGCATTTTGCCCTATTGAAACATTCAGTTGCTGATCTAAAGTATATCATCATTGATCATGTGCCCCCTCTTACAAGAGGGGGTGACAGAGGTAGAATACTACTACAGCGTGAATCTAAATGGATTTACAATCTGGGTACCATGGCCCCCAGGGGCCTGAATGTCAACTTAGATTGGCATTGCTTTCTGTAAGATACCTCTTTTTGATATCATCTTGTTGCATGTTTCTTGGTTCTTCCTTTATCTCTTTTTATTCTTTTTGTTCTCTTCCTCTTCTTATGTTTGTTTTCACTTTTTTTTGATTTTTGATTTTTATTTTTATTTAATTTTTTTGTTTATTATTCTTGATTCTATCACCCTTATATATTTTTTCTAATTCTATATGTGTATTATTTTTTTTTATATTTTTTCACTTATTATTTTTCACTTGGTGATTTTTCTTTTTGTTCTCTTTGTATCTTTTATAATTTTTAGTATATTTGCTTTTATTCCATATTTTTTTTATATGATTTATTTTTTGGCTTTTCTGAACCTAGATTCATGGATTTATATAGTTTGTTTTGCTGTAGGTTTATTGGCTAGAGTCCTAATAGAAAGTAAATTGAGTGGCTTGTTTAGCTCTTTTTTTGTTAGTTACGGTGTTAGGATAAAGCATAATTTTCCCCGTTTTGGTACTTAATATTATCATGATGTCTAAGCCCATTATTATGACATGTTGTTTTGTCAGCATATAACAATTCCTATACAGCCTTTGTAAATAATGCACTTTTTAAGTTTTTACTATAACAGGGATTCCGCCGGGAGGCGTCCTGGTTGCTATGGCAACCGGTGACGTAGGGTTCTGCGCACGGCAGCTGACTTCCGGTACGCCGCCGGCGGGATTGCACTTGCGAGCGGGTTTGTTTGTGTATAAAGGGTGAGTAAATGTATATACCTGTAACTGTTGTCTGAGGACGGGGGCAACCCCGAAACGTCACAAATTAAAAGGATTTTTTGCTGAATAAGACCCGGTGAGTGCTTTTCTTTTTGGATGCTCATATTGTTAGTTTAAAGCACCCCGGGCAGGCTAAATAATGACTGTGTTACCGTGAGTGCTGCTACCTCTTGGGATATTATATATATATATATATATATATATATATATATATATATATATATATATAAAGCCTTGAGAGGGATCAGGGAGTGGGATGTGTCAGGTGGGAGGCTGATCTCTACACTAAAGCTAAAATTAACCATACAAGCTACCTAATTAACCCCTCCACTGCTGGGCATAATACAAGTGTGGTGCGCAGCTGCAATTAGCTGCCTTCTAATTACCAAAAAGCAATGCCAAAGCCATATATGTCTGCTGTTTCTGAACAAAGGGGATCCCAGAGAAGCATTTACAACCATCTGTGCCATAATTGCACACGCTGTTTGTAAATAATTTCAGTGAGAAACCAAAAGTTAGTGAAAAAGTTAGTGATTTTTTTTATTTGATCGCATTTGGCGGTGAAATGGTGAGAAAAACTGTATATAATATGTGTGGGTACAGTAAATGAGTAAGAGGAAAATTACAGCTAAACACAAACACCGCAGAAATGTGAAAACAGCCCTGGTACTTAACAGTAAGTAAATTGAAAAATGGACTGGTCACTAAGGGGTTAATGATAAAATCAATTAAGAGTTCCATCTAGGCATCATCTCTAAAGCTAGTGGAAATGTGTAACTTATTAAAAGATGGAATTTTCCTGAGGAGTTTGGACTTTAGAAAGACTTGTGAATATAGAACTTTGCGTTGTGGGCTTTTTAGAATTATTAAATTGTTTTGTCTTTTAAAAACGTTCTTCTCTGAAGAAAGTGGCTTTGATCTTTATTTTTATGGATATTAGAATTAAAATGACATTTTAAAATGACGAGGTTTTCAAAATGGTTAGTTTTAGGGCATTTTATTTTTAAACAAAAACAACTTTTTATTATTATAAAAACATGATTAAAGGGCCATGATACCCAAATGTTGAAACACTTGAAAGTGATGCAGCAAAGCTGTAAAAAGCCGACTAGAAAATATCACCTGAACATCTCTATGTAAAAAAGAAAGATATTTTACCTCAAAAGTTCCTCAGTAGCCACATCCCATTGTAAAGGACTTCTAAGCAGGAAATCAGTATGTCTGTCCCGGGACAGCTAAGGGATTGAGCCTTGGGCACATGTGTTATTCCCCTATTCAGTTTAAGGAAGTTTACTATGAAATTTCATGAGAGTTAAGTCAAATCTCATGAGATCACAGTAAAAGAGTTCATGACCTCAGCACTGTTGATGCGGATTGGCTGCAGTTCATTTCTTCATTATTGTTTTTTACCTGCAGCTGGAAAGCAGCTGAAGTATAACTTTTTACACATAACTTACTCTGCTGAGCTGAGGAAATTGTGAGGTAAATATCTTCCTTTTTTACATAGAGATGCTCAGGTGATATTTTCCTCTCAGCTTTTTTTTTTTTAAATGAATTTTTATTCGATTTTAGAATGAAAGGTAACACTTGGGGACATGCAGGACCCCTGTTCAAAAATACACAAACAAAAGGATCGGACACGCAGGTCCGGTTGCAATAGCTGTCAAAACATTGATACACCATAAGTAAATTGCAAAGATTTGTGGTAAAAATAATTCACCAAGATTGAACCCTGGTGTGGGCTCTGAATATGGGAGGGGGGGAGGTGGTACTTATAAATTAAATTTAATGCTCCAGAGATCAAGTCAGAATAAGTTGCAGTAATATATATTAATGGATTTGTCCATATAGGTTGAGGAGCAGATAACAAAAAATTTCAAGAGACAAGTGGGATGTACATTGTACCCAGCACACACTGTATTCAGCACCCACTGTACCTAGCACTAATTGCACCTAGCACTCTTTGCACCTGGCAAACGCTGTACGTAACACTCATTGTAATTGGCACACACCGTACCCAGCACCCGCGGTACCTAGCGCACATTGCACCTAGCACACGTGGCACCTAGCACACACTGTACCTAGCACACACTGTACCTAACACACACTGTACCTAACACACACTGTACCTAACACACACTGTATCCAGCACACATCATACCTAGCACACATTGTGCCTAGCACATGATACCTAGCATACGCCGTACCCAGCACACGCCGTACCCAGCACACGCCGTACCCAGCACACGCCGTACCCAGCACACGCCGTACCCAGCACACGCCGTACCCAGCACACGCCGTACCTAGCACACACTGTATCCAGCACACACTGTATCCAGCACACACTGTATCCAGCACACACTGTATCCAGCACACACTGTATCCAGCACACACTGTATCCAGCACACACTGTATCCAGCACACACTGTATCCAGCACACATCATACCTAGCACACATTGTGCCTAGCACACATGATACCTAGCACCCACTGTACCTAGCTCACTCTATACCTAGCACACGCCGTACCCAGCACCCGCCTTGCCTAGCACATGCCGTACCTAGCACCCATTGAACCTAGCACCCATTATACCTAGCACAGCTTGTATCTTGCACACATTGTACCTAGCAGCTACTATACCTAGCTCACGCTATACCTAGCACATGCCGTACCCAGCACCCACCTTGCCTAGCACTTTCTGTACCTAGCACATGTTGAACCTAGCACACATGGTACTTAGCACATATGATACCTAGCACGCATGATAACTAGCAAACATGATACCTAGCACCCACTGTACCTAGCACACGCCGTACCCAGCACCCGCCTTGCCTAGCACATGCGGTACCTAGCACCCATTGAACCTAGCACGCGCTGTACCTCACACTGTGCCTAACACACATTATACCTGGCACCCATTATACCTAGCACACATTGTATCTAGCACCTACTGTACCTAGCTCACGCTGTACCTAGCACATGCCGTACCCAGCACCCACCTTGCCTAGCACTCGCAGTACCTGGCACACATTGAACCTAGCACAAATGACACCTAGCACACATGATACCTAGCACCCATGATACCTAGCACCCATGATACCTAGCACCCATGATACCTAGCACACGCGGTACCCAGCACCCCCCTTGCCTAGCACACGCGGTACCTAGCACACATTGAACCTAGCACACATTGTACCTAGCACACGCTATGCCTCACACACACTGTGCCTAACACACGTTATACCTAGCATCCATTATACCTAGCACACATTGTACCTAGCTCACGCTATACCTAGCACACGCCGTATCCAGCACCCACCTTGCCTAGCACACGTAGTATCAAGCACACGTTGAACCTAGCACACATGGTACTTAGCACACATGACACCTAGCACACATGATACCTAGCACACATGATACCTAGCACACATGATACCTAGCACACATGGTACCTAGCATTTTTGGACCATGTGAAAACGTAAAGATAAAATATTGTGGTGTATATCAACAACAAATAGCTAATGAAAAAAGATATAAACCATGAGCTTACTATATACATCAGAGTAGTTTAGTAAACGTTATAGAAACATGGACCCCAGCACATCACAGCTAGTTGTTTCTCACTATGCTCTAGTGTCCGGAGTCTGATTGCGCTGTTAGGACTATAATGCCATGGGTCATTGCGTTCTGGGTATTGTTGAGATCTCTGCGGACCCTCCACAGATAAAGCGCAGCTGACCCTGGAAACTTAGCATTTGACACTTCAAGTCAACCAGCAAAGCTTGAATTTGCAGATAGAGTTCCTCCTCCATATTTTAGTATAGAAGGGTTAGGAAACTTTTTTTTTAAAAAGATGCAGTCCTTTGTGTGACTGATGACGGTTACCCGTTACAGTTCTTTTTATATAAGAAGTCCAGCTAGTTAGTGTGGATTTTCAGTATGTGACCATTGTAGTGTGTGGTAGAGCTAATATATACTCAATATACTCAATATTTACTGGATAATGTAGGTTGCACACTTTGAATGGTAGAGCTCTGGGCGCACCGATATGGGGGCTGTAATAAACAAAAGTGTAGGGAAGATGAAGACGATCAGTGCTTAAATTGCACTGTTGAGAAGTTTGTTCACTGTTGAGATGTTTTTTTTTTTTTGCTTAGCGGTAGAGAAAAGGGGCGCCCACAGACAAGCAGATACCTGCAGAGCCCTTAGTGTTGATAGTGCAGACATCTGCTAAGATTGAGCGCTAATGTAAGATAGTATTAGAGAGATTTCAGCTCGCTTTTTGGCATAATATGTTTAGCTGTGGGTACTATTCCTCTAGCTGCTCAGAATTTCACTGTGCCGTGATATTTTAGTAATGATGTGCTCTGCAGAGTGATCGTGGTGTGTAAGGCAAGAAAAGCCAATAATTTACTGCAGTCCGACGGCCTCTTAGCGCCGCTATGCAGCTCCAGATCTCTGTGAAAGCGTGGGTCTCCATCTTCCCTTTTTCACCCTGCTTGGGCTATTTGCAGACTCAGCCTTTTTATTTGTTTATTATTATTATTTATTGTCTTTTTACTTGTAGTTTGGGATACCCTTAGTCCCGCGAGAATTCAAATGCTGGGGTTTTTAATCACTTTTTTTTATATATCTACTAATCGTGGTTTACTTTTGTTCTTTTCCCTCAAGGGTGATCGCCTGCTGTGTAGTTGGAATATCTGTTCGTGCATGCTTACAATTGCGTCTCACCGGTTTTGAGGGAAGCTGGGTTGTTTCTACTGCGCTTATCCCTCCGCCATTACAGCGTGTCACTACTTCTTCTTGATTCTTATTACTCGGCGGGAACGGCTTTTGCACCTCCGTTTGCTGTGATCCGTTATGAGTTTTAGCTGTTTTGTGACAGCTCCGGTCAGGCTCTGATCTCCGTGCCTCCTTATTTCACTCCAGTATGCGCTTTCTGTAATGGCGCCTGATGCTTGCATGTTTATGAGGTACTTCTCTCTCCTCCGTTAACTATTGCATTTCCACCCCGTTTTTACATAGTGTGCTGCTAATCATGCCCGTACTTGAAGTTTTATCTCTTTATGTCTGCAACTTACATTTATTCATCTTATTAGACCCCTTATGTGCCTTGGAGTTTGCAGAGCATCAAAACATTGCGGCCATCTCTGTATGCGATCGGCTCCGCCCCCTCTCCTCTCAGCTTTTTACAGTTATACTGCATCAGTTTCAAGTGATTTAGCATATGAGTATTATGTCTCTTTAAGAAGAAATTCAGCATAATGGATTAAAATAATTGTCACTAAAGACATAAAAGTATTTGATTGGAATCAATGTGGCTTTTCTTCAACCAGACAGTTAAGTTTATAAACATATGGCATTTTGTGATAGAAAAAGACCTAGAAGATAGTTGTCAGACACGTTAAAAGGTCTTTTTTTTTCCTGCGTTTCATATTAGAGAGTGTTTCAGAATGTATTAAAGTTTTTTGATTTATATAATTTTTTGTTAGGTTTGTAGAGATGTGTCCATCTCCACCAAAAGAGCTATGGGGATTGTCCTCATCAGCCAATAAGATTAGCATTATGTACACGAGTTACTACTATATTAGTTTTAAATTAAATAGAAATGGTTTTCTTTCTAAATAAAAATATTTCCCATGTTTTTTTAAGTTATGCATCCACATCCATGATAAAATATTTGAATACAATGTCCTTAAAAAGGTTACTTGCTTTCTATGTTCCATCTAAAATGTGCAAATATACAAATAGGCCATTCAGAGTTGTTATTTTTGAATGACAACAGATATGGCAATGGCATCTATTTTTTATTATTTCCAGGGCTAGATGTTAGTATATAAGTGTTTAAAGAGAATGTTTTTGGTATGAAGGAGTAATTCCGAAACATCACAATGAAAAAAGTAAGTTTGCTGAATATATATATATATGTGTGTGTGTGTTTGTATACGACTTAGAAATTTGACTTTTTCCTATCTTTAACATTGAGTGGGCTAGTAGCTTTTAACCCCTTACAAGTAAACCATAGTGATATGTTTTCACCCCTTTATATATTTATTATATTTGCAGTGTTCTCTCCAGGGACCACCCAGCTGATTTAACTGACCACCTGGCTAAAATGTATGCCAATATGAAGCCATAATTAACTACTATTAAAGGTTTTCAATGCATAAATTATTGTTAAATCGATTTAATGTTAAATTGTGCAATCAGTCTGTGCTTTGGACAGCTTAAAAGGATGTAAACCCCAAAATTTTCATGTATGATTCAGATAGAACATACAATTTTAAACAACCTTCAAATTTGATTCATTCTCTTGTTATCCATTGCTGAAGGGACAGCATTGCACTACTGGCAGCTGGATGAACACATCTAGTTATCCAATCACAAGAGACAAATGTGTGCAGGACCAATTAGCAGCAGCTCCCACTTGTGTATGATATGTGCGTATTCATTTTTAACAAGGGATACTAAGAGAATGAAGCACATTTGAAAATAGAAGTGAATTTAAAAGTGTCTTAAAATGACATGCTCTATCTGTATCATGCAAGTTTCATTTTGACTTTCCTATCCCTTTAAAAAATCTTTATAAATACCAGCAAATGTTATAATATTGCAAAGTATTAAATACCACCCAGCTTCTTCATAATGATCCCAGTTGGCAAATTTGTACGGTATATTTATATAAAGTATTATGACTAAAAATTCCAGTGAGTGCGGTATCCTTGAAACTTTATACATTGCATTTACCTGGACCCTGGTGGTTGTTGATTTTAAAGGGACATGAAACCCAGAATTTTTCTTTCATGATTCAGATAGAGAATACAATTTTAAACCACATTCCAATTTACTTCTATTGTTTAATTTGCTTCATTCTTCAGATATCCTTTGTTGAAGAAATAGCAATGCACATGGGTGAGCCAATCACACGAGGCATCTATGGGCAGCAACTACTGAGCCTATCTAGATATGATTTTCAACAAAGGATATCAAGAAAAAGAAACAAAATTAGATAATAGAATTAAATTGGAAAGTTGTTTGAAATTGCATGCTCTTTCTAAACCATGAAAGAAAGAAAAAATGGGTTTCAACCCGACCTGTCATGCCCAGTAACACCTATGGAACAACACAACCCTGCCCACTGTCTCTCCTAATTGTGTCCTCAGGTTGTCATGACACTGCTTAGAGGCCTCCAAGCTTTCTGGTCCAAGATTACTGGATTTAAGAAACTATAAAGCCAATTAAAAAAAAATATTTCTATAGAATGTGTATTTAGAGAGGAACATAATAAATTCCAGCATCATCCTGCCAAGCTTTTTTCCCTCTGCTTTCATCTGTGTACAAATGCTGCTCTCTGGCTTTTAAGAACATCAACTTCTACAATTTTTTCGCCGACTCATAAATTTGAAGTTTGTCAGTTCCAGGTTTGTTACCCTATCACACAGAAACATGCTTTAAAGGGAACTTGTAACTACAAAATAGTTTTTGTTGTCTTGCTATAGAATATATCAGCCAAGTCTAAACATTGTTTAAAAGAAATTAACATCTTGTTTGACGCAATTGTTTTCCAGATACATCACTTGCCTCATTCGGAAGCTCCACACTGGGCCTGATTCTGCAGACAATAAGGCTAGCCCCAGACATTACATTGTATACAGTGCATTTAAAAGGATACAACCACTTTATCAGAGGCTGCTGGGTAAAGCTTTGCTCCAGGAGATGTCAAACCAGGACACATAATATTGGCTCCACTAAGGACAAATTTTATGGCTCCTTTATCAACTTGCTGATGTGGTAAAATAAATGGATCTGAAAGAAAAAAAAAACAACAATAAAAATTGTGTATAAAAAGCGCTTCATCGTTTTGTTTACACACACAGAAAAAAAGTAAATAAACTAATTTGTGTGCATAATGTTTAAAGGCTGATTTATTGCAAACATTTCAACACTGTTACAATAAATCAGTTTCGGCTAGATTACGAGATTTGTTAGTAAAGCTGTGCGTTGCCAATGCCCAGTTCCAGCTCACCGCTCACCTACAAACAACGCTGGTATTACAGGTTTTTTTAAACCCGGCGTTAGCCTCTAAAAAGTGAGCTTTGAGCAAAATTTAGCTCCACATCTCACCTCAATACCAGCGCTGCTTACGGTAGCGGTGAGCTGGCTAAACGTGCTCGTGCACGATTTCCCCATAGGAAACAATGGGGCAGATTCGGCTGAAAAAAAAACGAACACCTGCAAAAAAACAGCGTTTAGCTCCTAACGCAGCCCCATTGTTTCCTAGGGGGAAATACATTTTATGTCTACACCTAACACCCTAACATGAACCCCAAGTCTAAACACCCCTAATCTTACACTTATTAACCCCTAATCTGCCGACCACGACATCGTCGCCACCTGCATAATATTATTAACCCCTAATCTTCCGCTCCTTCACTGCCGCCACCTACATTATACTTATGAACCCCTAATCTACTGCCCCCAACATCGCCGAACCCTACATTTTATTTATTAACCCCTAATCTGCCCCCCCCAACTATATTAAATTTATTAACCCCTAATCTGCCGCCGCCAACATCGCCGCCACTATAATAAAGTTATTAACCCCTAACCCTAACACCACCCTAACTTAAATATAATTTAAATACATCTAAATAAATTTACTAGTATTAACTAAATTATTCCTATTTAAAACTAAATACTTACCTATAAATTAAACCCTAAGCTAGCTACAATATAATAGTTACATTGTAGCTAGTTTAGGATTTATTTTTATTTTACAGGCAACTTTGTATTTATTTTAACTAGGTAGAATAATTAAATAGTTATTAACTATTTAATAACTACCTAGCTAAAATAAATACAAATTTACCTGTAAAATAAACCCTAACCTAAGTTACAATTACACCTAACACAACACTATAATTAAATTAATCACCTAAACTAACTACAATTAAATTAAATAAACTAAATTACGAAAACAAACAAACACTAAATTACAGAAAATAAAAAAGAAATTAAATTTTTCTAAACTAATTACACCTAATCTAATCCCCCTAATAAAATAAAAAAGCCTCCCAAAATAAAAAAATTCCCTACCCTACACTAAATTACAAATAGCCCTTAAAAGGGCCTTTTGCGGGGCATTGCCCCAAAGTAATCAGCTCTTTTACCTGTAAAAAAAAAAATACAATACCCCCCCCAACATTACAACCCACGACCCACACAACCAACCCTACTCTAAAACCCACCCAATCCCCCCTTAATAAAATCTAACACTACCCCCTTGAAGATCACCCTACCTTGAGACGTCTTCACCCAGCCGGGTACAAGTGGTCCTGCAGACGGTCCGAAGTCTTCATCCTATCCGGGCAGAAGAGGACCTCCAGACGGGCAGAAGTCTTCATCCAGGCGGCATCTTCCATCTTCTTCCATCCGGAGCGGAGCCGGTCCATCTTGAAGACATCCGACGCAGAGCATCCTCTTCCATCCGACGGCGACTGAAGAATGAAGGTTCCTTTAAGTGACGTCATCCAAGATGGCGTCCCTTCAATTCCGATTGGCTGATAGAATCCTATCAGCCAATCGGAATTAAGGTAGGAAAAAACATAATTTATGTAAGAACTTACCTGATAAATTCATTTCTTTCATATTAGCAAGAGTCCATGAGCTAGTGACGTATGGGATATACATTCCTACCAGGAGGGGCAAAGTTTCCCAAACCTTAAAATGCCTATAAATACACCCCTCACCACACCCACAATTCAGTTTAACGAATAGCCAAGAAGTGGGGTGATGATAAAAAAGTGCGAAAGCATATAAAATAAGGAATTGGAATAATTGTGCTTTATACAAAAAAATCATAACCACCACAAAAAAAGGGCGGGCCTCATGGACTCTTGCTAATATGAAAGAAATGAATTTATCAGGTAAGTTCTTACATAAATTATGTTTTCTTTCATGTAATTAGCAAGAGTCCATGAGCTAGTGACGTATGGGATAATGACTACCCAAGATGTGGATCTTTCCACACAAGAGTCACTAGAGAGGGAGGGATAAAATAAAGACAGCCAATTCCTGCTGAAAATAATCCACACCCAAAATAAAGTTTAATGAAAAAACATAAGCAGAAGATTCAAACTGAAAACGCTGCCTGAAGTACTTTTCTACCAAAAACTGCTTCAGAAGAAGAAAATACAACAAAATGGTAGAATTTGGTAAAAGTATGCAAAGAGGACCAAGTTGCCGCTTTGCAAATCTGATCAACTGAAGCTTCATTCCTAAACGCCCAGGAAGTAGAAACTGACCTAGTAGAATGAGCTGTAATCCTATGAGGCGGAGTCTTACCCGACTCAACATAGGCAGGATGAATTAAAGATTTCAACCAAGATGCCAAAGAAATGGCAGAAGTTTTCTGGCCTTTCTAAAACCGGAAAAGATAACAAATAAACTTGAAGTCTTTCGGAAAGACTTAGTAGCTTCAACATAATATTTCAAAGCTCTAATAACATCCAAAGAATGCAACGATTTCTCCTTAGAATTCTTAGGATTAAGACATAATGAAGGAACCACAATGTCTCTACTAATGTTGTTGGAATTCACAACTTAGGTAAAAATTCAAAAGAAGTTCGCAACACCGCCTTATCCTGATGAAAAATCAGAAAAGGAGACTCACAAGAAAGAGCAGATAATTCAGAAACTCTTCTGGCAGAAGAGATGGCCAAAAGGAACAAAACTTTCCAAGAAAGTAATTTAATATCCAATGAATGCATAGGTTCAAATGGAGGAGCTTGAAGAGCCCCCAGAACCAAATTCAAACTCCAAGGAGGAGAAATTGACTTAATGACAGGCTTTATATGAACCAAAGCTTGTACAAAACAATGAATATCAGGAAGATTAGCAATCTTTCTGTGAAAAAGAACAGAAAGAGCAGAGATTTGACCTTTCAAGGAACTTGCGGACAAACCCTTATCTAAACCATCCTGAAGAAACTGTAATATTCTCGGTATTCTAAAAGAATGCCAAGAAAAATGATGAGAAAGACACCAAGAAATATAAGTCTTCCAGACTCTATAATATATCTCTCTGGATACAGATTTACGAGCCTGTAACATAGTATTAATCACAGAGTCAGAGAAACCTCTTTGACCAAGAATCAAGCGTTCAATCTCCATACCTTTAAATTTAAGGATTTCAGATCCTGATGGAAAAAAGGACCTTGAGACAGAAGGTCTGGTCTTAACGGAAGAGTCCACGGTTGGCAAGAGGCCATCCGGACAAGATCCGCATACCAAAACCTGTGAGGCCATGCCGGAGCTACCAGCAGAACAAACGAGCATTCCTTCAGAATCTTGGAGATTACTCTTGGAAGAACTAGAGGCGGAAAGATATAGGCAGGATGATACTTCCAAGGAAGTGATAATGCATCCACTGCCTCCGCCTGAGGATCCCGGGATCTGGACAGATACCTGGGAAGTTTCTTGTTTAGATGAGAAGCCATCAGATCTATTTCTGGAAGTTCCCACATTTGAACAATCTGAAGAAATACCTCTGGGTGAAGAGACCATTCGCCCGGATGCAACGTTTGGCGACTGAGATAATCCGCTTTCCAATTGTCCATACCTGGGATATGAACCGCAGAGATTAGACAGGAGCTGGATTCCGCCCAAACCAAAATTCGAGATACTTCTTTCATAGCCAGAGGACTGTGAGTCCCTCCTTGATGATTGATGTATGCCACAGTTGTGACATTGTCTATCTGAAAACAAATGAACAACTCTCTCTTGAGAAGAGGCCAAGAGCTCTGAAAATTGCACGGAGTTCCAAAATATTGATCGGAAATCTCACCTCCTGAGATTCCCAAACCCCTTGTGCCGTCAGATACCCCCACACAGCTCCCCAACCTGTAAGACTTGCATCTGTTGAGATTATAGTCCAGGTCGGAAGAACAAAGAAGCCCCCTGAACTAAACGATGGTGATCTGTCCACCATGTCAGAGAGTGTTGTAAAATCGGTTTAAAGATATTAATTGAGATATCTTTGAGTAATCCCTGCACCATTGGGTCAGCATACAGAGCTGAAGAGGTCGCATGTGAAAACGAGCAAAGGAGATCGCATCTGATGCGGCAGTCCTAAGACCCAACATTTCCATGCATAAGGCTACCAAAGGGAATGATTGTGACTGAAGGTTTTGACAAGCTGATATCAATGTTAAACTTCTCTTGTCTGACAAGGACAGAGTCATAGACACTGAATTTATCTAGAAACCTAAAAAGGTTACCCTTGTCTGAGGAATCAATGAACTGAATGGTAAATTGATCCTCCAACCATGAAATTGAAGAAACAACACAAGTCGATTCGTATGAGATTCTTCGAAAATGAGAAGACTGAGCAAGTACCAAGATATCGTCCAAATAAGGAAATAGCAAAACCCTATTCTCTGATTACAGAAAAAAGGGGCACCGAGAACCTTTGAAAAAAATTCTTGGAACTGAGGCTAGGCCAAACGGTAGAGCCACAAAACTGGTAATGCTTGTCTAAAAAGAGAATCTCAGACACTAAAAGTGATCTGGATGAATCGGAATATGCAGATACACATCCTGTAAATCTATTGTAGACATATAATGCCCTTGCTAAACAAAAGGCAGGATAGTCCTACAGTAACCATCTTGAATGTTGGTATCCTAACATAACGATTCAATAATGACAGATCCGGAACTGGTCTGAAGGAATTGACCTTCTTTGGTACAAATGAAGAGATAAAATAAAACCCCAGCCCCTGTTCCAGAACTGGAACTGGCATAAATACTCCAGCCAACTCTAGATCTGAAACACATTACAGAAATGCTGAGCCTTTGCTGTGTTAACTGGGACACGGGAAAGAAAAGAATCTCTTAGCAGGAGGCCTTAACTTGAAGCCAATTCTGTACCTTTCTGAAACAATGTTTCTGAAACCAGAGATTAAGAACGGAATTGATCCAAATTTCTTTGAAGAAAACGTAATCTGCCCTATACCAGCTGAGCTGGAATAAGGGCCGCACCTTCATAGGTACTTAGGAGCTGGCTATAGGTTTCTATAAGGCTTGGATATATTCCAAACTGGAAATAGTTTCCAAACTGATACCGCTCCTGAGGATGAAGGATCAGGCTTTTGTTCCTTGTAAGGAAAGGAACTAAAATGATTATTTACCCTGGAAAGAAAGGGAAAGCAAAGATGACTTAGAAGACATGTCAGCATTCCAAGTTTAATCCATAAAGCTTCTCTAGCTAAAATAGCTAGAGACATATACCTGACATCAACTCTAATGATATCAAAAGATGGTATCACCAATAAAATTATTAGCATGTTATAGAATAATAATAATGCTATAAAATTATGATCTGTTACTTGTTGCTCTAAAGCTTCTAATCAAAAAGTTGAAGCTGCAGCAACATCCGCTAAAAATATAGCAGGTCTAAGAAGATTACCTGAACATAAGTAAGCTTTTCTTAGAAAGGATTCAATTTTCCTATCTAAAGGATCCTTAAATGAAGTACTATCTGCCGTAGGAATAGTAGTACATTAGCAGGAGTAGAGATAGCCCCATAACCTTAGGGATTTTTGTCTCAAAAAACTCTAATCTGTCAGATGGCACAGGATATAATTTGCTTAAACGTCTAGAAGGAGTAAATAAAGTACCCAAATTATTCCATTCCCTGGAAATTACTTCAGAAATAGCATCAGGGAGATAAAACACTTCTGGAATAACTACAGGAGATTTAAAAAAAAACCTTATTTAAACGTTTACATTTAGAATCAAGAGGACCAGAATCCTCTATTTCTAATGCAAATAACACTTCTTTAAGTAAAGAACGAATAAATTCCATCTTGAACAAATACAAAGATTTATCAGCATCAACCTCTGAGACAGAAACCTCTGAACCAGAAGAACCATTATCAGTATCAGAATGATGATGTTCATTTAAAAATTCATCTGAAAAAAGAGAAGTTTTAAAAGACTTTTATGTATACTAGAAGGAGAAATAACAGACATAGCCTTCTTAATGGATTTAAAAAATAAAATCTCTTATGTTATCAGGAACACTCTGAAAATTAGATGTTGACGGAACAGCAACAGGTAATGTAACAGTACTAAAGGAAATTTTATCTGCATTAATAAAGTTTGACATGACATGCAATACAAATAACAGCTGGAGAAACAGATACCAAAAGTTTATAGCAGATACACTTAGCTTGGTAGCTCCAGCACTGTGCAGTGACTTTCCTGAAGTAACTTCTGACTCAGTTGCAACGTGGAACATCTTGCAATATGTAAAAGAAAAAAACAACATATAAAGCAAAATTGATCAAATTCCTTAAATGACAGTTTCAGGAATGGGAAAAAATGCCAAAGAACAAGCTTCTAGCAACCAGAAGCAATAAATAATGAGACTTAAATAATGTGGAGACAAAAGTGACGCCCATATTTTTTCGCGCCAAATAAGACGCCCACATTATTTGGCGCCTAAATGCTTTTTGGCGCCAAAAATGACGCCACATCCGGAACGCCGACATTTTTGGCGCAAAATAACGTCAAAGAATGACGCAACTTCCGGCGACACGTATGACGCCGGAAACGGAAATAGAATTTTTGCGCCAAAAAAGTCCGCGCCAAGAATGACGCAATAAAATGAAGCATTTTCAGCCCCCGCGAGCCTAACAGCCCACAGGGAAAAAGTCAAATTTTAAGGTAAAAAATGTTAAATTAAAATGCATTATCCCAAATATGAAACTGACTGTCTGAAAAATAAGGAAAGTTGAACATTCTGAGTCAAGGCAAATAAATGTTTGAATACATATATTTAGAACTTTATAAACAAAGTGCCCAACCATAGCTAGGAGTGTCACAGAAAATAAGACTTACTTACCCCAGGACACTCATCTACATATAGCAGATAGCCAAACCAGTACTGAAACGAGAATCAGCAGAGGTAATGGTATATATAAGAGTATATCGTCGATCTGAAAAGGGAGGTAAGAGATGAATCTCTACGACCGATAACAGAGAACCTATGAAATAGACCCCTTAGAAGGAGATCACTGCATTCAAATAGGCAATACTCTCCTCACATCCCTCTGACATTCACTGCACGCTGAGAGGAAAACCGGGCTCCAACTTGCTGCGGAGCGCATATCAACGTAGAATCTAGCACAAACTTACTTCACCACCTCCATCGGAGGCAAAGTTTGTAAAACTGAATTGTGGGTGTGGTGAGGGGTGTATTTATAGGCATTTTAAGGTTTGGGAAACTTTGCCCCTCCTGGTAGGAATGTATATCCCATACGTCACTAGCTCATGGACTCTTGCTAATTACATGAAAGAAATCCTATTGGCTGATGCAATCAGCCAATAGAATTGAGCTTGCATTCTATTGGCTGATTGGAACAGCCAATAGAATGAAAGCTCAATCCTATTGGCTGATTGGATCAGCCAATAGGATTGAACTTCAATTCTATTGGCTCATTGCATCAGCCAATAGGATTTTTTCTACCTTAATTCCGATTGGCTGATAGGATTCTATCAGCCAATCGGAATAGAAGGGACGCCATCTTGGATGACTTCACTTAAAGGAACCTTCATTCTTCAGTCGCCGTCGGATGGAAGAGGATGCTCCGCGTCGGATGTCTTCAAGATGGACCCGCTCCGCTCCGGATGGAAGAAGATAGAAGATGCCGCCTGGATGAAGACTTCCGTCCGTCTGGAGGTCCTCTTCTGCCTGGATAGGATGAAGATTTTGGACCGTCTGGAGGACCACTTGTGCCCGGCTGGGTGAAGACGTCTCAAGGTAGGGGATATCTTCAAGAGGGTAGTGTTAGGATTTAGAGTAGGGTTGGGTGTGTGGGTGGTGGGTTGTAATGTTGGGGGGGGGGGGGTGGTATTGTATTTTTTTTTTTTTTACAGGTAAAAGAGCTGATTACTTTGGGGCAATGCCCCGCAAAAGTTTGTAATTTAGTGTAAGGTAGGGAATTTTTTTTATTTTGGGGGGGGGGGGGTCTTTTTTTATTTTATTAGGGGGATTAGATTAGGTGTAATTAGTTTAACAATTTGTAAATTCTTTTTTATTTTCTGTAATTTAGTGTTTGTTTTTTTCGTAATTACAAACTTGGCTGTAAAATAAAAATAAACCCTAAGATGGCTACAATGTAACTATTAGTTATATTGTAGCTATCTTATGGTTTATTTTATAGGTAAGTATTTAGTTTTAAATAGGATTCATTTATTTAATTGTAGTAATTTTATTTTGTTTTATTTAAATTATATTTAAGTTGGGGGGGTTAGTTTTAGGGGTTAATAAATTTAGTATAGTGGCGGCGAAGTTGGGGTTAATAAATGTAGGTAGGTGTCGGTGATGTTAGGGACGGCAGATTAGGGGGTTAATAATGTTTAACTAGTGTTTGCAAGGCGGGAGTGCAGCGGTTTAGGGGTTAATATATTTATTAAAGTGGCAGCGATGTCCAGTCGGCAGATTAGGGGTTAAAAACTTTATTCAAGTGTTTGCGATGTGGGTGGGGGGCTCGGTTTAGGGGTTAATAGTTAGTTTATGGGTGTTAGTGTACTTTTTAGCACTTTAGTTAAGAGTTTTATGTTACGTCGTTAGCCCATAAAACTCTTAACTACTGACTTTTAAATGCGGTAGGAGTCTTGACAGGAGAGGGTGTACCGCATACTTTCTCCAAGACTCGTAATACCGGCGTTAGGAAAATCCCATAGAAAAGATAGGATACGCAATTGACGTAAGGGGATTTGCGGTATGCTCGAGTCGCAGAAAAAAAGTGAGCGGTACACCTGTACCTGCCAGACTCGTAATACCAGCGGGCGTTAAAAAGCAGCATTGGGACCCCTCAACGCTGCTTTTTAAGGCTAACACAAGACTCGTAATCTAGCCATTTGTTTCTCCCTCTTAAAAGATGGCTGCATCACATAAGCCACGCAAGAGCATTACAATGCACAATTCTAAGGGTCCAATGATCTAAAGTCCCTCTTTGGTGAGCTTATCTAAGAGATCTTGTCATTACTGTGAGGTCCCTCAAAGAATCTCAAATAAGTTAAAAATAAAATAGCTGGAGAGCAGTTTTTCTCTCTCTATAAAAGGTTCTCGCCTGTGAAAAGAGAAACATACATTAAAATTTAGGGCTCAAAAAATGCGCCCAAAGATTTTGCTTAAGTTCTCATCATGCTGGCAAGTTTTTCATTATCAGGCCCTAAAGGCAGAGACTGAAGTGGTTGCACAGAAGTAGAGAGTATGGGTAAGGATTGTGTGCTTCAGCAGCTAGTATGCATTAGATTTTGCTGGTGAACGACTGGAATACTTAAAGGGCCACTAAACCCAAAATCTTTCTTTCATGATTCAGATAGAGAATAGAAATTTAAACATTACAATTTACTTCTATTATTTATTTTGCTTCATTTTTTAGATATCCTTAGTTGAAGAAAAAGCAATGCACATGCTGAACCAATCATACAAGGCTTCTATGTGCAGCAACCAATCAGCAGCTACTGAGCATATCTAGATATGCTTTTCAACAAAGAATATCAAGAGAATAAAACAAATTAGATAATATAAGTAAATTAGAAAGATGTTTAAAATTGCATTCTCTTTCTAAATCATGAAAGAAAAAATGTGGGTGTCATGTCCCTTTAAAGTGATTGTAAAGTTCAATGAATTACTGACCATTATCTAAAAATATTCTTAAAAACAGGGGCACTGTAATTCATTAAAGTTTTGAAAGATGCTTAATTTTTAAAATATTTACCATTTAATGATGGTAAACATATCGCCGTTCCTTCGCCCGCATCTCATACTTTCTTAAGCAGATCGATGACGAATCCGGCTTCCTCCAATCGTTGCGTGCCCGATCTGGCGTCCAGCTCGTGGGACAAGCAACTATTGGAGGAAGCCGGATTCGTCAACGATCTGCTAAAGAAAGTATGAGATGCGGGTGGAGGAACGGCAGTATGTTTACCATCACTCAATGGTAAATATATTTTAAAAATTAAGCGTCTTTCAAAATTTTAATGAAATAAAGTGCCTCTATTTTTAAAATTATTTTTAGATACTGGGCAGTAAATTATTAAACTTTACAATCAATTTAAGTATCAGACCTGCAGCTTCCGTCTCAATGTTCTTATAATGCGGTTACTGGTGGTCTGAATAAAACTTTTGGAATTTTACTCTGTGCTCGGTGTACAAACTGTTAGTGTACTTGAGTATCTCCCTCTTTTTTGTAGAAAGGAAGAGGGGAAAATAAAGTGCACCAACAAGAAGCCATATTACTAGCAGGCAACCAGTGTCTTTTATATTATTATGTATAGATACACACAAACTAAATGTCAGACGTTTTAGAACACCATAATTTATTTCCTAAGATATGGTGAGTCCACGGCTTGAGTAATTACTGTTGGAAATATAATTCCTGGCCAGCAGGAGCAGGCAAAGAGCACCACAGTTAAACTGCCAAGTATCACTTCCTTACCCACAACCCCCAGTCATTCTCTTTGCCTTCAGTGCATGGAGGAGGTGAAGTTTAGGTGTCTGAAAAAAAAATTTGATCTACAAGAAAGTTTTGGGGTATAGCCGTATTCCACGTCATTCCTTGTAGTCAGGTAGTGGTGGCTTTAAAGCAGTTAGGAACTTGTAAATAGGTACTTACTGCATTTTCTTAACAATTGCTGCCCTAGTTTAGAAAGCCAGAGTTGGCTACTCTGTTATTTCTTTTTCAAAGGTCTCTGTGAAGAACTGTGTCTTCTCATACCTTGTAACTGTCTACATGCCGGATAGCGGAGGAGGTAAGTGCTTTTTCCTCCAGTTGGGGAGACCATGCACTTAAATTTAAAGACACTGCTTTTTTATTGGGACATAGATAATCCTGTTATATGGGTTACACTGGGGCATGAAGCAGGCACTGTAGCATGTGTGAGACTAACATATAAACTCTTTTAAAAAGAAAGGGTAAAATGTTTTTATTAGGCTTTATTTTCTGACACATATTTACTTAATAAAACAATTCAACAATTTAAACTGAAAGTAAGGCTGAATTTTCTATTTCAGAAGCTTATTTATTTCCTCTTTGCTTTAAAATAAAACGATGCAACATTGTAAACTGTCCAGTTTGAAAAAACGGTTATTTCTGGTACTCAGTGTACCAGGAAGCTATTTTTAGTGCCTCTCTGTGTCGAAGCAGTAATTTGAGCTTGGCAGTTGCGGTCACATGACCAGCTTTACTTCATGTTTCTGAGGAAAAAGTTGTTTTTCTCCATTTCTGGGTGAATCGGTCTTAATTGGTAGCGGTAAAGCACCTCAGTAATTGAGGTGTGGGGTTGCCTGAGGGGTATTTTAGAAGTTTGATGTTTATTAAAAAAAATTCTTAACTTTTCTCACATAATTTTAGTTGGGGATCGATCCTAATTTGGGATAAAATTTAAAGTGTATTTTTTTCGTATTTTAATTGAATATTAAAATCTTTTAAAAACTTATCTGTACAAGTTTATTTACCGTTTCGCAACACGTCTGATATGGAGCTTGAGCCTGCTCTCATGAATTCATGATTATGTTTAGATGCACAAATTGCAGCTCCTATGCAATTTTGTTCTTCATTTATCAAGAAAACCTTGCAAAATAAAGGTAACATTTTTGAGCCTAATGTCTCTCAGGATGATGCTGTTAAAATAATACCTCCGCTTTCTCCTGCTACCTCCCAAGCCTCAATGGCATCACATGCAGTGCCCTGTGGTTCCTCTATAACTCCTAGTGGAGTTTATTTAAAAGCAGAAATTTCTGCCCAGGTATCTTCAGCGGTATCTGGGGCATTAGCTGCCATTCACAGATTACAGGGAAAAGACAAGAGGAAAAATAGAAATTCAGAAAGTAAGGTACCTGTCCTCAGTTCTGCTTCCCAAGTTGCCCTTTCTCATAAGTCTGATGAGGAAGATACATTGGGACTTGACTTCCTGAGGGTGAAATCTCAGATTCGGACAGTATAATTCCTTCTTCTGAGACTGAGGTGGTATCTTTCAGATTTAAGCTTGAACACCTTTGTGTATTGTTAAAGGAGGTTTTAACTACTTTAGATGACTCTGATACCCCCGACATTGTCACTCCTAATAAATCTAGTAAACTTAATAGTTTCTTTGATGAACCTTCCACTTCAGAGGTTTTTCCTGTGCTGGACCGTGCTAGGGAGATTATCTCACAGGAATGGGAGAAACCAGGGGTGTCTTTTTTCCCCGTCTTCCATTTTTAAGAAAATGTTTCCCGTCGAGGACTCCATTAAAAACCCTTGGTATACTGTACCCAAAGTTGAAGGGGCCATTTCCACTCTGGCTAAGATAACCACTATTCCTATTAAGGATAGCAGTCTCCAATGGTAACCTGCGGTGTGTATTGCCATTGTGACTAGTGCGGCATCTTATTGGTTCAACGCCTTGTCTGATTCTCTTCAAGAAGAGACTTCCTTGGATGAAATTCAAGATAGGATTAAAGCTCTTAAGTTGGCCAATTCCTTTATTGCAGATGCCATTTTATAGTTTGTTAGACTAGGAGCTAAAACTTCTAGTTTCGCTGTCCTAGCCCGCAGGGCGTTATGGTTGAAATCCTGGTCTGCGGACATTTCCTCAAAAAAGTCAAGCTGCTGGCGATTCCTTACAAGGACCTTGTTTGGACCTGGTTTGGCAGAAATTCTCTCTGATATTACGGGTGGTAAAGGGTCTTTTCTACGTCAAGAAAAGAATACGAAAGGTTCCTTTTGTAACTTTAGATGAAAGCCTTCCTCTTCTTCTTCCAAGCAGGAACAGTCCAAGTCTTCTTGGAAACCCAATCAGTCTTGGAACAAGGGGAAACAAAGAAACCCGCAGCCAATTCCAAATCAGCATGAAGGCTTTGCCCCCGATCCGGGATCGGATCAGGTGGGGGGAGCACACTTTTTCAGTTCTCTCAAGCCTGGATACGAGATGTCCCAGATCCCTGGACATAGTATCCCAGAGTTACAAATTGGAATTCAAGACTTTTCCTCCCAGAGGCAGATTCCTTCTCTCAAGATTATCTGCAGACCAGATAAAGAGACGTTATTGAAATGTATACATCTTTCCTCCCTGGGAGTGATAGGTCCAGTTCCAGTGAAGGAACAGGCTCTCAGGTTCTACTCCAACCGATTTGTGGTTCCCAAAAAAGAGGGAACTTTCCGTCCCATTCTAGAATTGAAGTGTCTAAACAAGTTTCTCAAAGTTCCATCCTTCAAGATGGAGATTATATGCACCACAAGAGGGTCAGTTCATGACAACCACAGACCTAAAGGATGCATATCTTCATGTTCCTATTCACAGGGACCTTCCATTTGGTCTAGCCACAGCTCTCAGAATTTCTTCAAAGGTTCTGGGGGCTCTTTTGGCAGTGATCCGTTCTCGTGGAATTGCTGCGGCACCCTACCTGGACGACATATTGGTTCAGGCACCATCTTTTCATCAAGCAAAATCTCGCACAGATATATTTTTGTCTTTTCTTCGTTCCCACGGATAGAATGTGAATCTGGAAAAAAAGCTCCCTTTCCCCTGCTACAAGAGTAGTGTTCTTAGGGACTATAATAGAGTCTCTATTGATAAAGATTTTTCTGACAGAGGTCAGGAAAAACAAAATAATTTCCTCTTGCCTCTCTCTTCAGGCTACTGCTCATCCTTCATCGGCTCAATGTACGGAGGTAATCGGTCTGATGATTGCTTCCATGGACATCATTCCTTTTGCTTGATTCCATTTGAGAGCTCTCCAGTTGTGGATACTCAGACAATGGAATGGCAACCATGCGGATCTCAGAGAATAGAGTTAGATCAGTCGTCAAGGGATTCTCTCCCGTGGTGGATTTCTCTGTCTCAGGGCACATGTTTTCGGAGACCTTCCTGGGAGATAGTGACCACGGATGCCAGCCTGCTGGGCTGGAGAGCAGTCTGGAACTCGTTAAAAGGTCAGGGCCTTCGGACTCGGGAGGAGTCTGCTCTTCCCATCAACATCTTGGAGTTGAGGGCAATCTACAATGCTCTATTGGCTTGGCCTCAGTTGTCCTCAGCCTAGTTTATCAGGTTCCAGTCAGACAACATAACCTCTGTGGCTTACATCAATCACCAGGGAGGAACTCAGAGTTCCTTAGCCATGAAGGAGGTTACTCGGATTCTTCAGTGGGCAGAGACACACAATTGCTGTCTATCTGCCATCCACATTCCAGGAGTAGACAACTGGGAAGCGGATTTTCTGAGCAGACCGACTTTTCATCCCGGGGAGTGGAAGCTCCATCCAGATGCGTTTTCCAGCTTAGTCCTTAGATTGAGGGAGCCGAAGTTAGATCTGATGGTGTCCCATCAGAACGCCAAGCTTCCAAGGTACAGTTCAAGGTCAAGAGATCCGCAGGCCGTTCTGATAGATGCTCTGGCAGTTCCTTGGGTTTTCAGGTTGGCAAACCTGTTTTCTCCATTTGCTCTTCTGCCACGAGTCATCACTCGTATCAAACGAGAGGACGTCAGTGATTCTAATAGCCCCTGCGTGGCCTTGCAGGATCTGGTTTGCAGACCTAGTGGAGATGTCATCTCTCCCACCTTGGAGACTACCTCTGAGGAAGGACCTCCTGATTCAGGGTCCCTTCCTTCATCCAAATCTCGTTTCTCTGAAGCTGGCTGCTTGGAGATTGAACGCTTAATTCTGTCTAAGCGTGGTTTTTCTGAGTCGGTCATTGAGACCATGATTAAGGCTTGCAAGCCTGTTACTAAAATATCTTTGTTGGTGTGAATCCAAGGGCTACTTTTGGAGTGGAATTAGAATTCCTAGAATTCTATCTTTTCTTCAGGAAGGCCTGGAGAAGGGATTGTCAGTCAGTACCATGAAGGGTCAGATTTCTGCTTTATCAGTTTTACTGCATAAATGTTTGGCGGATGTGCCAGATGTGCAATCTTTTTGTCAGGTCTTGGTCAAAATCAGGCCTGTCTTTAAGTCTGTTGCTCCTCCTTGGAGCCTTAACCTTGTTCTTAAAGTTTTACAGCTGGCTCCGTTTGAGCCGTTGCATTCCATTGACATTAGGTTGTTATCTTGGAAGGTTTTGTTTCTTGTTGCTATCTCTTCTGCTCGAAGAGTCTCGGAAATCTCAGCTCTGCAGTGTGATTTCCCTTATCTTATTTTTCATGCCGATAAGGCGGTTCTTCGTACTAAGTTAGGTTTCTTTCCTAAGGTTGTTTCTAATAGAAATATCAATCAGGAAATTGTTGTTCCCTCTCTGTGTCCTAATCCTTCTTCTTCCAAAGAACGTTTGTTACACAATTTGGATGTTGTACGTGCTCTTAAATTCTTCTTACAGGCGACTAATGATTTTCGCAAGTCCTCAGCCCTCTTTGTCTGTTTCTCTGGGAAACGTAAAAGTCAGAAAGCTACTGCTACTACTCTTTCTTTTTGGTTACAAAGTATAATTTGTTTGGCTTATGAGACTGCTGGACAGCAGCCTCCTGAGAGAATTACGGCTCATTCCACAAGAGCCGTTTCCTCTTCTTGGGCTTCCAAAAATGAAGCTTCTGTGGAACAAATTTGAAAGGCTGCAACTTGGTCTTCTCTACATACTTTTTCCAAATTTGATACTTTTGCCTCGGCTGAGGCTTCTTTTGGGAGAAAGGTTCTTCAAGTGGTGGTGCCTTCTGTTTAGGACTGTCTGTCTTGTCCCTCCCTATTTATCCCGGGTCCTCTAGCTTGGGTATTTGTTCCCAACAGTAATAACTCAAGCCGTGGACTCACCATATCTTAGGAAAGAAAAACTAAATTTATGCTTACCTGATAAATTTATTTCCGGATATGGTGAGTCCACGGCCCCACCCTTTATTTTAAGACAGTTCTTTTGACTATAACCTCAGGCACCTCTACACCTTGTGTTACTCCTTTTTTTCCATTTCCCTTCGGTCGAATGACTGGGGGTTGTGGGTAAGGGAGTGATACTTAGCAGTTTAACTGTTGTGCTCTTTGCCTCCTCCTGCTGGCCAGGAGTGACATTCCCATCAGTATTTACTCAAGCTGCGGACTCACCATATCCGGAAATAAATTTATCAGGCAAACATAAATTGTGTTTTTTTTTCAAGTTATTATTGACATTCAAGCAGTTTAATGTCTCATTGTACTAAGAAATTAAAGCATACAACGGCTGTTTTAAATGAGGAATATGTGGGACATTGCTGAAATAATATACTTGTAGAAATAATAAAAATATGAATAAAAGCACTTACATTTGTGCAGTAATCTCAGTGTTGGATAGAATGTCCCCTCTCTTTGCCTAAAGAACAGCAGCTCCCCATTCACAGTAAGAATTTCTATGTGCTCATGGCTAGAAAGTAAACAAAGGGAAATATATTAAAACTTCACACATATGGCAATAGTCTACTCTTTTCTAGATTAATTCAAAGATTTTATTTCATCACTCATCTTCATAGACTATTGTCATCCTTTGTATAAATTTGCTATTGTAATACTGCCAAATATTCATCAATTGTTTGTAACCCTACAGATATCACTTGCAGACAGCTCTTTGTCCCATATAGGCTAATGCCCCTTTGTACATTATCTAACAAGTCAGTTGAAACAAAAACATAACTCAGAGGGAGCATGAAGATGAGAAGGCAAATGAAGTTTTCCAATTTCATGTAGAAGGGAACATGATTTACTGAAACCTGGAAAACATATCAGGTGACATTTTACAAAGAATCTCTTTATAAAAAGTTTAAAGGATAAAGCATACAATTTTAAACAACTTTCCAATTTTACTATTACCAAATGTGCTTCATTATTTTGGTATCCTTTGCAGCAGGAACAGCAATGCCCTACTGGGTGCACATCAGTTAAGCCAATGACAAGAGGTGTTTACGTGCAGCCACCAATCATCAGCTATATCCCAGCAGTTTGATGCTCCTGAGCCAACCAAGGTATGATTTTCAACAAAGGATATCAAAAGACCAAAACAATTAGATAACAGAAGTAAATTGGAAAGTTTGTTTAAAATTGAAATGCTCTGTCTGAATAATGAATGTTAAAAAGATATAAAAAGTCTGTTTAATTGTTGTAATAAAATAAACAATAAGAAGTGCGTTATCATTGCAATATGTATTATTCATCACTTTATAGGGATTTTACTGTTTATTACTTTCTTTTTTTTTTTACTCCTTTACTTTCTGTCACATCACTACAAGGAGGCTGGGGCCTCTGTAGGAAGGCAGATTAGCATTTATCAAATAGTTGCTAGAAGACACCTGCAATCTGCAATTAGTTTATTGCCCATGTTCAGAATGGGACTTGTGCTGCAAAAAAATCATGTGACCATGTAACCTAAATTCAATAACGGTAGCTCTCTTATCTAGCTGTCAGCAGTGGCTACACATTTAGCAAGAAAACAAGTAACCTGATTGCTGTTTTAACACTGATTTAACTTATTTATTTTTACTAAAGGACCACTATTTAATATCCCTTTAAATTTTGACTTTACTGTCCCTTTAATAAAAGCAGATACATCATTATTTAGCTGCATTGTGGGTAAACAATTTAGATGAATAAAGAGGGCAGTGGAAAGCACATTTAAGGTCTGATAAGCATCAGCCTGAGAAGGAAATGAAAAGGGACAGGTAACAAAAAAGTTTTCAAAACACTCATATTAGGAACTGTCCCATACCCTCTCTCGAATAAGGAGAAAATGTTTACTCTCATCAAAAACAGCAGCCACCATGGTGCGAGCAAAGTAACGTATAGGTATCAGAAACGACTGCCACACTCTGGATTTTGAAGTGCTTTTATTGTGCACAAATCAGTCTGATTTGTGCACAATAAAAACACTTCAAAATCCAGAGTGTGCCAGTCGTTTCTGATACACACACATATATACATACATTATATATATATATATATATATATATATATATATATATATATATATATATATATATATATATATATAAAGTTTCAAAGAAAGCGCCACTAATCCTCTCTCACCTTGTTCCGCGGCGTCTAGGCGTACTTCCGCTCCAGATTCTGACCTCAGTAGGTACGGCACAATGGAGTGTGAGTATATCCGGTCAGTGTAGATGCTGCATTCTCAGGTATTTGCTGGATACCATAATAGTGTATACAAAAGGTAGAAAAAAGAATGCGCAAAATACCTCTTCAGACCGGTGTAGAATAAAATCCAAATTTTATTGATTCATGTTAAAAGAATAGACAAACCGTAGCACGGAGTGTAGATAAATAAAAACACATCAGTGTAGACAGGAACGTAGCATACATGTTTCGTGCCTGCGCACTTGATCACTGCATAGGTAATTACCTGTGCACACCTCCTTTTTAAAGGGACAAACTCCCTTAATGTCTTAAAGAGACAGTACCTGCATATATATTGGTGTAATATATTATCTTTCAGTAAACTTATGGCCTAAATATTAATGAATAAATTTGGTTTGCTTATTTAATTTTGTTTAATTTAATTTTGTTTCTTATATGTATCAACACTAAATTTATTAATTTAGACCAATAAGGAAAAATAATAATGATTATTAGATTGTAAGGAAAAAACAGAACAGAAATATATACCTCAAAAAACTGCTGTGTGTCATGGTACATTAATATAGAAGTAAACAGAAAAACTATTTATTCAGTATAATATTAGGAGAAAAAATATGTTGACTCATGTAAATGTGTCTAGATCTCTCCTAATATTGAGGCCATATGGGACGGTAGTTTTAAGAACAAACATCCAATATATTTCTCTCTTGTTTAGTTTGTTCTCTCTACTTCCTCCTCTTTTCCAAACAGGAATGTGATCTATTCCTTGAATGGTAAGTTTTGAATTATCTGAGTTATGACATTCCCTACAGTGTCTCGCTACTGGGGTATCAGAATCCGTATCTTCCAGTGATCTAAGGTGTTGTAAAAATCTATCCTTCAAGGAACGTTTCGTTTTCCCTGTGTATTGTTTGCCACATTGTTGGCAAGTTAATAAATACACAACGTGTGTACTAGAGCAATTTATAGAATATTTGATATTATGTTCTTGATCTGTGGAATGGGATTTAAATTTAGGTCCCTCTACGACGTGACTACATGTCTTACAGACTGGGCGTCTACATTTATAGAAACCTATCTTTTTAGGTAACCATGTCTGTTTAGATTTTTGTGGGAGATCAGAAGGAGACAAAGTATTCCCCAAAGTTTTACCTCGTCTAGTGACATATTCACACCCTTGATGAAGTATTTGTTTTATTATTGGATCTGTATCCAATATATGTAAAGAATCTTTAATAATCCTACATATTTTGTGATAGTCATTACTGTATGTTGTTATGAATTTCGGTTTATTCATTTGTTTGGTCTTTCTGTTTTGATGTTTATATTTAAGAAGATTATCCCTTGGTGTTAAATCTACCTCATGTTTTATTTTCTTCAGAAGATCTGCCTTATAGCCTCGTTCAATTAAACGTGTGGTAATGATTTGTGCCTGTTCTTGATACAATTCCTCAGTAGAACAGTTCCTTTTGGCTCTAATATATTCCCCTTTTGGGATTCCTTTGATTACATGTCTAGGATGACATGAGTTGTACTCTAATGTCATATTTCCTGATGTAACTTTCCTATATAGTGTGGTATTTATCTCTCCAGTGACATTGTCACCTGTAATTTCTAAATCTAGAAATTTAATACTCATTGAATTTACTTCTCCTGTGAATGAAATACCACATTCATTGTGATTTAGGAATTTTAGAAACTGTTCTGCCTCTTCATCACTGCCATCAAAAATAAAAAACAGATCGTCTATATAACGATAATACTGAATGATCTTATCCTTGAAGGGATTTCCATCCGCAAAGACGTGGGACAGCTCCCACCATGCCATAAAAAGATTGGCATAGGAAGGGGCTAATTTTGCCCCCATGGCCGTCCCACGTCTCTGAAGATAGAAATCCCTCCCGAACATAAAAAAATTATGTGTCAAAAGGTATTCAATACCCATAAGAAGAAAGTGCTTCACTATGGGCTCAAATTTTCCAATGAGGTCAAACATGTTATCCATAGCCACCATGCCCTTTATATGTGAAATAGAAGTGTACAAAGAGGACACATCCACTACACAAAATTTATAAGTTGCTTTCCATTTTGTTTGTTTTAATTTGTTTAATAAAGCAGTAGTGTCTTGGATGTAGCTGGGTAACTGTTTGACCAAAGGCTGCAAAAATGTGTCAATTAGTTCTGAAAGAGGTTCGTTAAGGGAATCTATTCCCGCAATAATGGGACGCCCAGGAGGACTGTCCATGCTTTTATGTATTTTTGGGAACATATGAAATATTGGTGTGACAGGATGTTGTGGAATTAAGTTTTCACTTATTTCTATGTCTACAATATTGTTGTGCTTTAACACTTGTATGATTTTAAATAATTCCTTCCTGTAGGATGAAGTAGGATTTTCTTTTAGTTTAATATATACTTCGTTGTCAGATAGTTGTCTTATTGCCTCTGTTACATAATCATCGGTGTTAAGCACAACAACATTGCCGCCCTTATCAGATGGCCTTATTGTGATATTGGCATTATTCTCCAATTGCTGTAATGCTAATCTTTCTTTATGCGTTAAATTAAATGAAATGTAATGTCGTTTTTTGGTGACTTTTTCATGTAATGTCCTCAACTTATCTTCTACAGTTTTTTGAAATACCTCTATCGCTTTTGTTCTAGTGTGTACCGGATAAAAATAATTTTTCTTTTTGTATTTTGCAAAATTAGGTTTACTCAAACCCTGACTGATAGAGGAATCTATACTGTTATCACATGACATTTGCTGTAGATCCACAACAGTACACCAATCCTGAAAGGACATAGTATTAGTGACAGTATCATCAGGGTTATCATGTACATTAGTGTCTGAGTCTTGTGCCGTCAAGTCTCTGGTATCAAAGAAATGCTTACGCAATGTAATCTTGCGAACAAATTGATTAACATCAATTATGGTTTCAAATAAATTAAATTGACTTGTCGGCACAAAGCTAAGACCTTTAGACAGTAACCTAAGCTCAGATTCATTAAGTGAATATTTTGACAGATTGATGACACTATTGTTATGATTCATGCATATTTCTGATCTTTCTGTCCTTGTGAACTTGTTAGGTATGTTGTCTGTGCCTTTTGATTCTTCTTGGTACGAGCCTGGTACTGTTTGTAACCTCCTGCTTTTGTAGCCTCTGCCCCTTGTCCCTCTGTGGGTTTTTTTCTTGCTGGTTTTCTTGGGGGCACTTCGTTTTTTGACTGTGTAATTATGGCCTCTGTTATTTCCTCTGGTTCTAGGTCTTGTAGAACTGCTGGAATATCTGGTTCATTGTCTGATGAATCTACTTCGTATTCTGTGTCAGAGAAAGTTACTGTTTTGCCCAATTTTGGATAAGATCTATGTTTCTTAATCCTGTTGTAACTCCCAATTTTTTGAGTAGAATTGTCATGTGTACATTTGTATACCTGATTGGCCTCATAGTCTCTCCTGTTTCGCACCATTTTGCGAGACTTGAATAGCCATAATTCTTTTTTAAATTCGTACATATTCGTTTTAAACTGTATATCATAGCTGTTAAATTTTTCATCCCCTTGAACTGCTTTTAGTTTGCCTTGTATATCCTTCATTTCTTTGATTAGATCTGTTCTTTTTCTTTCCTTATATTCTATAAGCAAGTTCATGAGTGCAAATGAACACATATCCAATATTCTATTCCATTTATTAATGAAGTCCATATCATTGACATTAAAGGAAGGAAATTTCTTAATACGTAATCCTCTAGGGATACGTTTGTCTTTTAGATACATAGAGAATGATTTAATGTCCAACTCTAATTTAATATCCCTTTTTCTGAGGGCATCGATTTCAAAAAATAGGTTGTCAATAGTTAAAATGAGTCAACATATTTTTTCTCCTAATATTATACTGAATAAATAGTTTTTCTGTTTACTTCTATATTAATGTACCATGACACATAGCAGTTTTTTGAGGTATATATTTCTGTTCTGTTTTTTCCTTACAATCTAATAATCATTATTATTTTATTAAATTAATAAATTTAGTGTTGATACATATAAGAAACAAAATTAAATTAAACAAAATTAAATAAGCAAACCAAATTTATTCATTAATATTTAGGCCATAAGTTTACTGAAAGATAATATATTACACCAATATATATGCAGGTACTGTCTCTTTAAGACATTAAGGGAGTTTGTCCCTTTAAAAAGGAGGTGTGCACAGGTAATTACCTATGCAGTGATCAAGTGCGCAGGCACGAAACATGTATGCTACGTTCCTGTCTACACTGATGTGATTTTATTTATCTACACTCCGTGCTACGGTTTGTCTATTCTTTTAACATGAATCAATAAAATTTGGATTTTATTCTACACCGGTCTGAAGAGGTATTTTGCGCATTCTTTTTTCTACCTATATATATATATATATACACATATATACATACATATATACAGTAAAGGAAGGCACTCACTGGTCTTTTTCTTCAAATTAACTTTAATAATCGTGACGTTTCGGGGACACACTCCCCTTCCTCAGACAAAGACAAACTAAAAGTGACTGGACTTATAAAGCCAAACACACCCCTCCCAGTGAAAATTGCGCCAAAACGGTTACCATGGTGATCCTCAACAACATTATAGTCATGTGATGAGTGTTACTCCTGTGAATTAATGCTGTTCAACAATCTGTACAATGTTCACACATATGTATATTGCAACATATATAAATATTCAAAAATTACATTAAGGTATGTGAAAACAAACTGATGTAAGAAGCATACTGTGCCAATAACCACATAAAGTGAACATATATTGTGTTACAAGGTATCGTGGGAATAAACTATACATTCTCCTGCTCTCAAAGTGAATGAAATGAATGAATATCTAAGTGTCCCCCAACACATATTGTGTCCCTGAATCAGTGTAACAATGTCTATATCAAAGTGTATGTGAACTATGTTATATACATAATACCAGCCTTCTGGATGCTCTGAATACAAATTCTGATTGCCATACCTAATCAGAAAATCTGAGTAAATATCTAAACATTAATTTAAGAAAATGTTGTAAGCAGCGTTAAAGGATCAAAAGTACTGGTCATTTCAACAATATTAGACTAGCAAGTTACAACAGGTAATACATCCTATACCGTATCGCACAAACCTGATATGGCAATGCGGTTATGCATCCAACTATCGGCTCATTTGTTCTATGCATTCTATCGCAGCCCTTTCTACTTATTAGCTCAAGGGAAGCATACCTGTTCCTTCTCTTTCTTGTATAACCGCAGAATCACCGTAAATACAGCTGATCTGAGAGAACAGCGTGGCCCCGCGATGAATATCTGCGACGCACACAGCCGGCTGGTGTACTGACGTCATGCAGCTGCGCGCTGTGTTGTGTATCAGGTAGTCATGGTGACGGTACACGCTGTAGAGAAGATCTCGTAGAGGGAATGCCCTTCCTTGAATTACTCACATACTGTGTGGTCCAGCATTATCAAATATATAAGTTGAATTAAGTCTAAAGGACTCAGAGCAGCCAATTGACAACGTATGGTTGTATGTGTGGTGCTGGACTCTAATCATTGTCTCTATAAACTATAGAGTGATTCAACAGCCCTACTTATAAAACATATCTCATCAATCGGAGTGTGCCAAACAGCAGATGTGAATAGCCTCTATACGGTTATACCCCAACAAGAAGGAATTAAAATGGTAGCGAAAACCCTAAACAGATATCCGTATGTGGGGCCACCAGCACACTTCCTATTACAAATTCTGGAGCTAAGCCTGAGACTAAACTATTTCAAATTTGAAAATTCGTATTTTTGCCAAATAAAGGGAACCGCCATGGGTTCGAACGTTGCCCCTTCATTTGCTAATCTGTATATGGAAAACTATGAGGAAGAGATCATGAAGGTATTCCAGAAGAAAGAAGTCATCATGTACCAGCGTTATAT
This sequence comes from Bombina bombina, assembly GCF_027579735.1. Taxonomy (NCBI): domain Eukaryota; kingdom Metazoa; phylum Chordata; class Amphibia; order Anura; family Bombinatoridae; genus Bombina; species Bombina bombina. The sequence goes on from NC_069499.1 coordinate 751,030,755, forward strand.
AGATGACCTGTTCATTGTTTGGGGGGGCACAAAAGAATCCCTACAAGAATGGTTCAACTACTTGAATGGGTTGAACCACCCCATTCAGTTTAAAATGAGCTGTAGTGAAGAGAAGGTGGAGTTCCTGGATCTATGTATCTTTACGGATGGTATGACGGTAGGAACAACATTATACCAGAAGCCTACAGATAGGAACTCGGTATTACACGCTCATAGCTGCCATCCTACATCACTATTAAAGGCCATACCACGGGGCCAGATGACAAGGGTCAACAGAAACAACAGCAATGCAGATGTCATGAAAACACAGCTAGAAGAAATGGCAAAGAAGTTTTTGGCCAGGGGCTACAAATGGGACTATCTCCTGGCATGTATGAAAGAACAGGATGTTCCCAAGGAGGAGCCAACAAGAGATGATACACAGAGGATGACATTTGTAACTAGATACTGCCCAGATGTAAGGAACATTGGACAGTGTCTAAGGACCCACTGGCATATCATTAAGGATGATACAGGTCTTCCATTTGGCGAATGGGGAAGTCCAAGAGTGGGATTCAAGAGAAACCGCAATCTGAGGGACCAACTGGTAATAACAGACCCCAAACATTGTTATGATAGAAAAACCTGGCTATCCTCTAACAAGAAAGGATGCTATCGTTGCAGTGGCTGCACTACCTGCCATGCAATGATTCCGGGGGCGACCTTCCATCATCCGTACACAAATGTAACTTTCAAGATACAACACTACTTGACCTGTACCACGACATATGTGGTTTACTTAATTAACTGCCCATGCGGTTTATTCTATGTAGGGAAAACAGTGGATGACATCCGCACCCGCATGGCGAACCATCGATCGGCCATTAGAACAGCCATCAAAAATCACGGCAGTGAACAACCGGTGGCACACCACTTTGCTATCAGTGGACACAGTGTACAGGATCTAAGATTTAAGCTCATAGACCATGTCCCTGTGCCCTCTAGGGGTGGGGACCGGGACAACAAATTACTACAAATCGAATCCAAGTGGACCTTCCGTCTCAATACCATACGCCCGAAGGGGCTGAACGTGAACCTGGACTGGCACTGTTTCCGTTGAACCATTGGGGACTCCTATGGATTTGCAGTGGACATCTATGAAGAAGTTAGAGTAGAAGACGGACTGTATGACTTAATCTTTTGAATTCTACTTATGAGAGTTGACGATCCATTCATCTTCACTCTCAACCCTCTGTTTTGTTTTTCCACTATGGGGTTTATTTTTTCCTCTTCCTTATGTCTATTTTATTATATGTCTTTGGGGTTTCCTTATCTATATCCTTATGGGATGTTATGGGTTTTCTATGCACTTCTTTGCTTGGTTCTCTCACTTTCTTTATATCTTTTGGGATTCTTTGCACTTCTATTTATATTTTCATCATTTATGTTTATTCACACATATATGTTTATTTCATTTATTTTCATTTTTCCATTTTACTTTACTATTGTATTTTATTCATTCTATGTTATCTCACATTTTTTTCCTTTCATCTATTTTAATTTTTTTGTTAGTACTTTTTATTTCTTTATCTTATCATATAGTTCTGGCTTATTGTGTATCACTGGCAACATTGATGTTTGGCACACTCCGATTGATGAGATATGTTTTATAAGTAGGGCTGTTGAATCACTCTATAGTTTATAGAGACAATGATTAGAGTCCAGCACCACACATACAACCATACGTTGTCAATTGGCTGCTCTGAGTCCTTTAGACTTAATTCAACTTATATATTTGATAATGCTGGACCACACAGTATGTGAGTAATTCAAGGAAGGGCATTCCGTCTACGAGATCTTCTCTACAGCGTGTACCGTCACCATGACTACCTGATACACAACACAGCGTGCAGCTGCATGACGTCAGTACACCAGCCGGCTGTGTGCGTCGCAGATATTCATCGCGGGGCCACGCTGTTCTCTCAGATCAGCTGTATTTACGGTGATTCTGCGGTTATACAAGAAAGAGAAGGAACAGGTATGCTTCCCTTGAGCTAATAAGTAGAAAGGGCTGCGATAGAATGCATAGAACAAATGAGCCGATAGTTGGATGCATAACCGCATTGCCATATCAGGTTTGTGCGATACGGTATAGGATGTATTACCTGTTGTAACTTGCTAGTCTAATATTGTTGAAATGACCAGTACTTTTGATCCTTTAACGCTGCTTACAACATTTTCTTAAATTAATGTTTAGATATTTACTCAGATTTTCTGATTAGGTATGGCAATCAGAATTTGTATTCAGAGCATCCAGAAGGCTGGTATTATGTATATAACATAGTTCACATACACTTTGATATAGACATTGTTACACTGATTCAGGGACACAATATGTGTTAGGGGACACTTAGATATTCATTCATTTCATTCACTTTGAGAGCAGGAGAATGTATAGTTTATTCCCACGATACCTTGTAACACAATATATGTTCACTTTATGTGGTTATTGGCACAGTATGCTTCTTACATCAGTTTGTTTTCACATACCTTAATGTAATTTTTGAATATTTATATATGTTGCAATATACATATGTGTGAACATTGTACAGATTGTTGAACAGCATTAATTCACAGGAGTAACACTCATCACATGACTATAATGTTGTTGAGGATCACCATGGTAACCGTTTTGGCGCAATTTTCACTGGGAGGGGTGTGTTTGGCTTTATAAGTCCAGTCACTTTTAGTTTGTCTTTGTCTGAGGAAGGGGAGTGTGTCCCCGAAACGTCACGATTATTAAAGTTAATTTGAAGAAAAAGACCAGTGAGTGCCTTCCTTTACTGTGCATATTCATCTGCTGGCACCCTGGCATTAAGTTGGAAAGTGAGAGTGATATATATATATATATTTATTGAGGCCCTGAAGGAAGGTGGTGGTACTTATGAGGAAAGATGAGGAGGAGTTAAAACTCACTTTACATGATTCAGATAATTCAGTAAATTGAATAGTTTTAATTGAACACGTATCAATTGTACCCATTTGTCTTGGTATACTTTAGCAGTAGCATGTGCAACAATGCAGCTTTTCAAAACTGTACTCTCTTTCTGAATCATGAATGTTTAATTTTGACTTCCATGTATTTTGGAGAACCGGCTGAACCAAAATTAGACCACAAGGGAGAGTGGTGGGGTGAGAACATGCTATTTGTGCGTTTAACTAGCAGAAACTAGTTGTGTATTTCATCCTAGTTGTTTAATTGCCTAATAATGTTACCTTGTGCCAGGCTTAAAAGGACATTAACCTTAGGCATTTACTTTGTTCCATTTAAATTAGGGTATTAAATATTTGGAGCCTCACATAAGATTAGACCACTGGTTTTCACACCTGTCCTCAGGCCAAATTTTGAAGATATCTGAACTGGAGAACAGGTGAAATAAATCAGCTGATTAGTAAACCTGGTTATTTTACCTACTCTCATCCAAGGTAATCCTGAAAGTCTGGCCTGTTGGGAAAGCCTGAGGACAGGTTTGAAAACCTGTGGATTAGACTACCTCCTCAATAGCACATCAGTACATGACTTCTGCTTGGTTAAAAAGGGATAGAAAGGTCAAAATTGAAATGTGAATAAATACATTTCAATTTGAAATAGAAGCATTTGTGTAACATACTTCCAATAGCAGAAATGTTTCTAGAATAAGTTCTTACTGTTTTTCTGCAGCATACGCACATATCCTGTGAGGGCATGTGCAAAAGTATTCAAGCTCAGAGAGCTGGCAAAGGTGTGTATTGCTTCTGTGAAGATGTAATTTGTGTCATTAAAGCCACCACTGACTCCCTGAGAAGAGGTAGCGTTTGTATACTAGTGGACAGGCCCTCACAGGATATGTGTTTATGCGGCAAAAAGCACAGTAGTATATTTACTAGTAGCATTTTTTTTAAATGGAAATATATTGCAAAAATGCTTTTATTTTACTTTGAAATTCATCCATGCACGTTTCAATGTTGACCTTTGTATCCCTTTAAGGAAGAACTTGAAGCCATACCGAGTTCCCTCATTCAATCTCACATGCATTAAAGGGACATTAAACAATAAATACATGCTAGATAGAATGATGCATTCAAAGAAAAGATTAGTCCATGACTAACATGTAGATGTATTTTTTAAAGTTTCATTAGTTGTTTAAAAAGTGACAAAATAAGTGTAAAGTTTTAGTGTCTATAAAACACTGGGAGCTGCCATGTTGTAACTTGTGTTACCTTCTCTGCTGTGGCCAATTAGGGTCAGTGATAAATAGGTCACTAGAGTGTGCAGCCAATGGTTGTGCTGGATTTAACAGTGTTCTGCACTTCCATTTCTAACAGGAACTGAAAAGCTCACAATTTCAAAATGGAATTACAGGCAAAGAGGACAAAATAAATAATGAACGTATATTGCAGAATTGTTTTATATATACAATTTATCCTTTTATATTACCATCTCAAAGTGTTTAATGTCCCTTTAAGTTTACATCCACTAACTGAGCTTTTGAACGCAGAAACTACTAACTAAAGCTGTGAGATTTGCAAAAGTAGTTGTGTATTTGACAGTTCATTTTGTATATATAGCAAAAAATAATAAAAGAACTCTTACCTTAGTGTATCTGAGAAATAGTAGCTTTGGGAATATCCACATATGTTTTTTTTCTCAAATGTAAGATAAAAACAAAAACTATAAATAATTTGTTCTACAATATCAGGGTCATACATGCACTTACCATCGAACTATTTTCACAGGATCCTTTTTTGGCATGATCTGGTTTAGCCACTGATCTATTCCAGGAAACTGATCATTCAACTGGTTTTTAATACCTTTTATAACGGATGTTTTTAACTGAATGCAGTTAGAAACATTTTCTTTTTCATCAAATCTGCATTTAAAAAAAACAAAAAGTTAACAATAATCACATAATATATTGGTTTGTAACACACCATTTCAGAAGCACAAATTTGTTAATGTTGTTTTTCAAAAACTGGAGTAATTATGTCTATCACAGTTAGACAAGTAAATAAGGATCTACTGAAGAGCCCATCACAAATCTATTGGAATGCAATATTACATATACACTATATGACCAAACGTATGTGTACACGCCTACTAATTATTAAGCACAGGTGTTTCAGCTACACACATTGCTAACAGGTGCATAAAATCCTGAACATAGCCATGAAATCTCCATAGACAAACATGGGTAGTACAATCGGTGGTAATGAGGAGCTCAGTGACCTTAACCACCAGCGTCATACCCTGTACAACGCTGGTGGTTATGCCCTTAAGGACCAGCGACGTACCCTGTACGTCGCTGCAGTCCTGGGCTTCTCTCTGCCACGAGTGGGGTACTGCAGAAATAGATTTGCAGAGTTATCAATGCAGAGAGGGCCACTCTGTGGGATCCGGGTGGGCAGCCCATAGCTGGAGGGAGGCGGGAGTTGCGCGCGACTATTGAGAGAGAGAAAAAGAAAAAAAAAAAAAAACACTGAAAGCGGCAGGGAGGGGGCAGGAGGGAGTGGGGATCCTGGTTATATTGGTTAGTGATGGGAAGGGTGGGAAGTCGATCTGGGAGGGGGTAGGGTATTGAGGGGGGGGCAGCTACACTACAGAAAAATGGCTATTTTTTTTTTGTTTTGTTTTTTTAAATGCCTAATTTGCAGCAAACTGGGTACTGCCAGACAGCTGCCAGTACCCAAGATGGCGGCAATTAGGTAGAGGGGCGAGGGTTAGAGAGCTTTTTTTTTGGGGGGGGGGGGGACCTACACTGCAGCAAATATATTTTTTAAAAAAAAGGCTTTTATTTTTATACTGGCAGACTTTCTGCCAGAACTTAAGATGGCGGTGACAATTGTAAGGTGGGGGAGGGATGTGTCAGGTGGGAGACCGATCTCTACACTAAAGCTAAAATTAACCCTACAAGCTACCTAATTAACCCCTTCACTGCTGGGCATAATACAAGTGTGATGCGCAGCAGCATTTAGCGGCCTTCTAATTACCAAAAAGCAATGCCAACGCCATATATGTCTGCTATTTCTGAACAAAGGGGATCCCAGAAAAGCATTTACAACTATTTGTGCCATGATTGCACAAGTTTACGATTTTTTTTTTATTTGATCACATTTGGTGGGGAAATGGTGGCATGACATATACCAAAATGGGCCTAGATCAATACTTTTGGTTGTCTACTAAAAAAAAATATAGTTTTGATAGGTAAATATAAAAAAGGCTCCATTTCTGTTTAAATGTAGTGATGGCAAAAATGCTAAAAATGCTCTGGTCTTTTGGGGAAGTTTTTGTCTAAAATGCCAATCCTTAAAGGGACAGTATACACTCATTTTCATATAACTGCATGTAATAGACACTACTATAAAGAATAATATGCACAGATACTGATATAAAAATTCAGTATAAAACTGTTTAAAAACTTACTTAGAAGCTGTCAGTTTACCTCTGTTGAAAAGGTAGCTGGAAAGCCCACTGCAAGTGGCAAATAAGACACTCCCCCCTCCCCCTTCTTTTGCATATGAAAAGACCCTTTACACAAACAGAAGCAAGCTGGAGTAGGTAGTCGAGCGTATTCACATAAAACTTTGGGGCTTGGTTAGGAGTCTGAAAATCAGAGCAATGTTATTTAAAAATAAGCAAAACTATACATTAATTTAAAAAAAAAAAACTTTATGGGCTATATAAATAGATTATCTACAAAACATTTATGCAAAGAAAAAATGAGTGTATAATGTCCCTTTAAGGCAGTGCTTGAATATGTTCAAAAATTAGGAGCCAGTAAGAATATTACGGAGCCAGGCATATTTTTAGGAGCCAGACAGTTGGATTTGTATATAGATATATGGAGAATACCCCAAAAAGTTAGGAGCCAGGGGTAAAATTCTAGGAGCCAGTGGCTCCCGGCTCCTGGGTTTGTCGAGCTCTGCCTTAAGGGGTTAATGTGGTACTGTTGTACTGAAGAGATCAGTGACTTTAAAATGTGGCACTGTTATATGATACATACAGAAAGAGAAGCGCTTGACCAGGAAAGACCAACAGCTCAGTAACTTGTTCTATGGCGATTTACCACCTTGGTGCAGCTTCTTTTAGCCCAATTGTGCTTTTCACAGAGGAGAAATTCCTGAAGTATATCAGTCTGATCCCACCTACTGAGGTCAGTGCAGCTCCGAAATACCAGGCAAGCCTCCTCGGACCAAGGAACATTACAACCCCAGAATCTTGTTTGGGCCTTGTCAGTGAGATGCAGCTCTAAGCACATTGGGCAAGGAGTCCACTGTTATAGGATGCCAAAAGTCAGCTGGAGAGGAGTAAAGGGCACTGCCACTGGACTCTGGGACAAAGGAAGCATTCTCTGGAGTGAATCATGCTTTATTCTGATGAAGGAATGCGGGGAAGGCCCATTTTTAGAAAACATGGCTCTAATATCGTCAAGTTTTAATATATAGATTGTATTTAAAAGGGACATGGCTGAGATGGAACATGATTAAGAAATGTTTTCAATTTAATTATGTAATCAAAATTACTTTAAATCCTCTTGGTATTTTTTGTTGAAAAGCATACTAGCTGGTGATTGATTGGTACACATATGTCTCTTGCCATTGGCTCATCAGATGTGTTTAGTTAGGGCATCGATGCCCTGGAGCTGACTTTAAAGGGACAGTAAACACCAAAAACGTTGTTTAAAAAGATAGATAATCCCTTTATTTACCATTCCCCAGTTATGCATAACCAACACTGTTCTATTAATATACTCTATGGCTACCTTGAATATAAGCTTCTGTAGACAGCCTCCTTATCTCAGATCTTTTGACAGACTTGCATTTCAGGCAATTAGTGCTGACTCTTAAATAACTCCACTAGGGTGTGCACAATGTTATCTATATGGCACACATGAACAAACAGTACATGTTATTAGCTATTCACAGACAGACTTTGAGATAAGAGCCTACCTATGTTTAGCCTTTAACAATAAATACCAAGAGAAAAACAAATCAAATTTGATGATGAAAGTAAATTGGAAAGTTGTTTAAAATTACATGCCCTATCTGAATTATAAAAGTTTAATTTGGATTTTACTGTCCCTTTAACTGTGTTTAACCCCATATGCAGGGGTTAAAACAGTCATATGCAAGCAAGAGAGCTCAATAGAATACTTTCTTTTTACACCTTTATGTCCCTTTAAAATTGAAAATGATTCATAAACCCTTTAATTTAGGGCTGCAACTAACGATTATTTTCATAATCGATTAATCGGACGATTATTTTTTCAATTAATCGACTAAAATAAATAAATATCTTTTTCCCTATATTTAAAAGACAAGCTATTTTGCCTGCAACAGAGAAGAGGAGCTCAGATGGTGTTGAGGTGCCAATTTCACCAAGATGAAATTTTTATCTTTGTTAACTCCCCACCAGTGCGAGTAAGCCTGGACTTCATTCTAATCTAACATAAAAATATCTTGAATATCTATATGCAATGGTAAACAATCAGCTATAAGGTTAGAGAAAAAATATCTAGTCGGCTCTTAAAATAAGAGATATATACTTATTGGAGGCTGAATTTGGTACATATTACAAATAATTAAAAATATAAAAAGCCAAGTGCTATAAGGACTATATATCAATAACAGGACACAGCCTTACACATCCTATATTATAAAAGACAAGAGTTTGTCTGAAGCCGTCATGCGCAGTTCAGACAAACTCTTGCAGCTGATCGCACGCGCACCCACCCGGCAGCAGCGCGAGGACCCGGCAGCACAGCTGATTGCAAAACCAAAGCAGCGCGAGGACCGGCGAGTTCAGAAGATAATTTTGTACCAGGGGAGGCCGTTACCTTTGCAACGTGCGGTGTGAGCGAGGTATGAGAAATATTAGTTAAACACATAAGCGTTATTCACGAGTCAGCGTTTTTCATGAAGCAACTATTCAGATCATTTCCACTGCAATACTCCTTTCAACACACGGTAAACCACCAAGTATAAAGGGCTGTTAGATCAAAAATAAATGGGCTATTGTATGGACCCCAAGTGTAATGCCTCGATGTCAGTACATACAGCGTGACATACAACACACTTATATGCTGTCGGCCTGTCAGATTTCTCAGCCTTACAACTTACTGCATCATTTTCAGAATCACCAGAAGCAAATGCCTGCATACATGTGAAGTAAAGTAAACGTCAGCTGTATAGATAAGTTCCGTGGACCGCTACTGCTGAATATTATATCAGTGCGTCCAGCATAGGTACATATTAGTTGTTAACCTATCAGCCTGACAATCGTAACAACACGTTGCTCTTCAATGCGATACAGCATTTCCCTGATCCAACATGTATGATGGTAAAGTGCAGACAGTAAATTCAAAGTGGTAAATTACCGTGTGTTATCCCGTTCTGTTTAGGAGAGATCTCAGATTCTTAGGCTTCAGGGATTAACGGTTACGTCCTCCTCAGCGTCTCCACCTCACACCGCTCAGCCTCTCACTGTTCGATACTCAGCCTCTCTGAGTGTGGTGACGTCAGGGCCGGCTGAAGCCTGTGCAGGCCAGGGCATGCTCAGTGGAAGTGGAATCCCCGTATTTCCACAACAAATAATAGAAAAAGAGTTATCCGTTGCACGTCCGGAACAATGAACAATCTCCACTCAAGTATAAAAAGGTCAAAAAATCTTTATTCGATACTCCAAAGGATAAAACTCAGCAAGAGTAAGTTAAAAAAACAGTCTGACCGGTTTCGGCACTGCATGGCCGTAGTCATAGACGTATAACAGGTGTTACTGTGAACACCTTATGTACCCGTTAGCCAATCCCATCTATGGGGGTGGATTACAAAAAAGTTAAAAACAGACAAACTTAACTCTATATTTTCAATGGGATGAATTAATTGGTAAACACAAGCTGCATGGAACAATATAATAAATAGAAAATAATCCTATATTATAAAAGACAAGAGTTTGTCTGAAGCCGTCATGCGCAGTTCAGACAAACTCTTGCAGCTGATCGCACGCGCACCCACCCGGCAGCAGCGCGAGGACCCGGCAGCACAGTTGATTGCAAAACCAAAGCAGCGCGAGGACGAGAGAGAGAAGAGAAGAGAGAGAGAAGAGAGAGAGAAGAGAGAGAGAAGAGAAGAGAGAGAAGAGAAGAGAAAGAGAGAGAAAAGAGAAAGAGAGAGAAAAGAGAAAGAGAGAGAAAAGAGAAAGAGAGAGAAAAGAGAAAGAGAGAGAAAAGAGAAAGAGAGAGAAAAGAGAAAGAGAGAGAAAAGAGAGAGAAAAGAGAAGAGAAGAGAAGAGAAGAGAAGAGAGAGAGAGAGAGAGAGAGAGAGAGAGAGAGAATATAACACAACACGGCCCGTGTGAACTGGCTTTAGGACTAGTTTATCTATAAAGTACATATAAGCAGCAATAGCAAACAATCAGCTAATAATTGTGCAAACGGATAATAGTGCAAATCAATTCATATAACAAATGCCATCAATCTAGGGCTAGGTCTAAATAACAAGCTGGTCACTATATCATGCAAAGCACAGTCCCAAATCACCTGGTTTAATATAAACAATACAAATGATGATTCCTGTTTTATTTCTGAGTTGCACATAAGAACTTATAGTGTCCTGAAAAAGTGAAAAGTAAATGTCTGTAGACGTCCTTTAGGCTAAGGACATAACCATAAAACACAATACCATGTGCAGGAGCTCACTGGAGTGAAGCAGCTGATGCTGTGCACAGTCCAACTAATTGCAAACCAACTAATCGATTATGAGATTCGTTGACAACTATTTTCATAATCTATTATTATTGATTATGCCGATTAGTTGTTGCAGCTCTATGTTTACTTACTATTTTCATGAGGTGCACTGTTGATTAAAAATTGTGTATTGATTTCCCCCATCTGTTTTTTTTTTATTTCAGTAAAATAAACACTCATTCTCAAGATGTATTCTGTACTTTATAGATGCATACGAAACTGGAAATTTCAATGCCTTTACTGTTTACAGAGTATATTTTATATACTGTGATTTCAGCTTTTTATTTGTTTGTTATAAAAAAAACTGTGACAGACAAATTATAAAATGTATTACTTGGCTGTACATTAAATAAATAAATATTAATTTATTTTTTAAATTCATTTTATTATTGAAGACACATAACAGTACATTCAATATACATTACAAACCAATAGTAATAATAGTAGAATAGAAAGTCACATCGTACAAAGGCAGAGTAGTCTGCGCAAACTAGTGGGAGACAATCTTCAAGAGTTCATATATCATCTAATGGGTAATTGTCTTTAGTGGTCCATTTACCTTTACATAGCATAGGTTCAAGATTTAAAGTGAATGTAAATGTTGATGCTAAAGTGCCCGGTTTTTAAAAATTTGATTAAAAACAGGGGCACTTTAATTCATCAAAATTTACATTTCACTCCTGTTGTTGAAAAAAAAAAAAACTTACCTTTTAATCTTGACAGCCACTCCAGCTTCCTCCACCCGTTGCAAAGCCTCTTCCTGGGTCTAAAATGAGGAATCCGGCTTCCTCCAATCACGGCGTAGAATCAGACACTGATTCCCCCGGGGGGGAGTCGTGATTGGAGAATGACCCATCCATCATTTCTGACGTCAGAAATGGTTTGCGACGACCGGGGGAAGCTGGAGCGGCTGTCAAGTTTAAAGGTAAGTATTTTTTCACAACACGAGTGAAATCTAAATTTTGATGAATTAAAGTGCCCCTGTTTTTAATCAAATTTTTAAAAACCGGGCACTTTAGCATCAAAATTTACATTCACTTTAAAGTAAATCCTAATGTTTTACAAACGCTAGGATTTACTATTGAAACAAATAAAAGGGCACTTTCATTCATGAAGTACAAGATACTTCATGCAGAAAGCTCCTTTATTTGATTCAATCGATCGCCGCTCTTAGCTGCTACAGCAGAGCACGGCTAAAAAAATATTTGGCTAAGAGGTGACGTTTTCACCTCTTAGCCAACAGCAGTGCGGTAAATCCGGCTCCCATGGGCGCCAAGCCGGATTTACTGCATGGCTATTAGCTAAGAGGTGAAAACGTCACCTCTTAGCCAAAAAATTTTTTAGCCGTGGGCTGCTGTAGCAGCTAAAAACGGCGATCGATTAAATCAAATAAAGGAGCTTTCTACATGAAGTATCTTATGCTTCATGAATGAAAGTGCCCTTTGTTTCAATAGCAAAATCCTAGCGTTTGTAAAACGCTAGGATTTACTTTCACTTTAAGTCTGCAGAGAGGCCTTAGCATACAAGTAACGAAGCCAAGATCATACAAATATGTATTCATTTGGTATCTTAAAGTGAATGTAAATTTTGATGCTAAAGTGCCTGGTTTTTTAAAATTCGATTAAAAACAGGGGCACTTTAATTCATCAAAATTTACATTTCACTCATGTTGTGAAAATATACTTATCTTTTAATCTTGACAGCAGCTCCAGCTTTCTCCACCCGTCGCAAAGCCTCTTCCTGAGTCAAAAATGAGGAATCAGGCTTCCTCCAATCACGGCGTTGAATAAGACACTGATTCCCCCGGGGGGGAAGCCGTGATTGGAGGATGACCTATCCATCATTTCTGACATCAGAAATGGCTTGCGACAACCGGAGGAAGCTGGAGCTACTGTCAAGTTTAAAAAGTATTTCTTCATAACGAGTGAAATGTAAATTTTGATGAATTAAAGTGCCCCTGTTTTTAATCGAATTTTTAAAAACCGGGCACTTTAGCATCAAAAATTACATTCACTTTAAGAACTTACAAACCTATCCATATGAAATATGTCGGGGAATGGGAAGATGAGGGAGACCACAGTAATATAGCTTAAAGTGAAAGTAAATGTGGTCCCATTTGAACAAAGTACTGCATTGCCTAACTATAATAAGCAAATCGCTTTTTTTTTTTCTAATAAATGTATTGATTTATGCCTTTTTTTTTTAATACCTTATTTTTATACCGATATGCTGCTGACTCCTACCATCTACTTCTTCCTACTTTTTTGCAGTGTTTGCGTATAGAGCGGTCCCACCCACTCTATACGTATTAGAGAAGTGCATTTACATGGACAATTTATTGTGCGCATGCGTGAATCGCCGATTCCACTACAACAGGGCGATCAGAGCGCATGTGTGTATTTAGTTCACAACATAGTAATGAATGAATAACAATATTGTATTCATTCATTACTATACGTTTTTAAAAAGTGACAAGCTGCATCTTTTCATACCTCCGCGATCCGTCCTGAAAAATATAATTGCGCTTCAGTTTCTTCTTAGTCCGTCCCGAATGGTCTGCGCATGCGCGAAAAGGGCACGCGCATTGAAGAAAAAAGTAGACAGTTTATTTTACCGCATGCGCAGATGCCACAAGAGACCGATGACGTCGCTTCACGGCCGCCTAACGGCCAGTATTTCAGTTGGCCCAAATAAGAACGTGACCAGGAAGCAATATGCAGCCAAAAAATTGGGTTGCATTTATCGACGCTAAAATTCAGAATTTATTTCAGGAAAAAATTGATTTGCAAACAAGTTATAAAAATTTCATGAATGAAAGTCCTATTCATTTAATACATAATATATTATAATGGTGAGCAACTAAGGAAAGTTTACTTTCACTTTAACATACCTGTACATGTCTCTTTCTTTTATATCTTCTTATTTTTAACTTAAAGTGAATGTAAATTTTGATGCTAAAGTGCCCGGTTTTAAAAAATTTGATTAAAAACAGGGGCACTTTAATTCATAAAAATTTACATTTCACTCGTGCTGTGAAAAAAAAAAAAAAAAACTTAACTTTTAATCTTGACAGCAGCTCCAGCTTCCTGCACCCGCCGGGGAGCCGTGATTGGAGAATTACCCAACCATCATTTCTGACATCAGAAATGGCTTGCGACGACCTGAGGAAGCTGGAGCTGCTGTCAAGTTTAAAAAGTAAGTATTTCTTCATAACGAGTGAAATGTAAATTTTGATGAATTAAAGTGCCCCTGTTTTAAATCGAATTTTTAAAAACCGGGCACTTTAGCATCGAAATTTACATTCACTTTAAGAATTGAAAATAACCAAGTGTTCTAAGCTAAACTAACTTATGACCCAAATTGTCCTGTCTATACTATATAAAAGGGGGGGGGGTGGGAGGTCAAAAGAACTACTCAAAATTTTGGTGACGTCAAATGGCAGGTCAATAGAGAAGGTGGTTCTGAGCCAATATTATATTAGCCCCCAGAAGTATCTTACCGGTGGACATTCGTAGAAGTAATGAGCTAGAGAAGGATTATAGAAATGACATTTTATACAGTGGTTTGGATGGCTGGGGTTTCACTTGACCCATCTACTGGGTGTTATATAATCTCTATGTATTATGCAGATTTGGGCATCTCTTAATGTCATTGCTAACGTCGCCTTTTTGGCTTTTACAAGGCTGTTTTTAATGTCTTGAATAGTTATTTCATCTGAGGTATCTAAGTGTAATTTTTCCAAAACCCCTCCATGGAACTTGTCTGCCTGTTGGTTTACTAAAGTTTGGTAGAAGTAAGAAATAAAGAAGTGACCCACGCTAAATGCTATTTGGGATGTCAGGAACAGGGGGCCTTCCAAAAGTTAGGGTCGGCCTTTTCTAATTCATTGACATAAATGCCGTGATTGTAATTAGGCGTAGAAGTGACCATTGGGGAGCAGAAAACTATCCTTCAAATTTTTAAATGATTTTATGGTGTGTAGCAATGGATCCAAAGCATCCACCACTGTCCGAAGTCCCCTCTCCTCCCAAAGAACAAAGGGGGCATAGTCGTCTCCTGCAGGGAAATTTCCATTTCCCATAGTGGGATGAATTTGGTGGAGGGGAATTGCAATTTCATAAACTTGTGCACTTCATGCCAGACCTTAAAGGAGCAGTAAACCTACAAAATAATGTTATATAATTCTGCACAAAGTGCAGAATTATATAACATTAGCTTAGTGCCAGGTATATACAACAAAGTGTTCCTGATATTTTTTACTACAAAGTTGAGTTTTCCAGAACGTTGCTCCTGGTTCTACTGAGCGGTTCTATTTTTTCTTAAGCGCATCACGGGCACGCTGTCTGGTTACAGCGCACCAGATCGCGCCATTAAAATTAATGTAGCTCACTCCCTCTCTGGTCTGGTAGCGAGCTACATTAATTTTAATGGTGTGATTGGGCATGCTATGACCAGACAGCGTGCCCGCGATGCGCTTAAGAAAAAGCAGACCCGCTCAGTAGAGCCAGGAGCAGTGTTGTGCAAAACTCAACTTCCTAGTAAAAAATCTCAGGAACACTTTGTTGTATATACTTGGCGCTAAGCTAATGTTATATAAAAAAAGTGAAAAGTATTGAAGGCGCCTGAAAGCAGTGAGGACCAAAAGTCATCAACAAAAACCCCAATATAAGATAAAATGGGGTACAAACGATATATAATATATATTACAGGCTGTCCACAAATAATATAATTGACAAATTCAAAATATCATTCCATATCAGTATACATGTGCCAGTAAAATCTAAATAATATATCCGTGTCAGAAATACGTGTCAGATAAATCTAGGAATTACCTAGTAAAAAAGTACCATTCACATACAGACAAATATTGCAATATACTCAAATATGTATATATGTTGCACTATGTGTGCACACAAACCATTCAGTAAGTAGCATAAAATTATTATGTAACAAACAAATGTACCACAATGATGTCAAATGTAGATACAAAAGTATCTGAAGAAATAAAGGAGCAAATCCTAAATACTAGATAAAGTCATATAGTAATGTTCAAATCAAACCCAATGTTCTCCAGGGTCTCATCAGGCTGTGTATCCACAGGTGATGTGGTATGCGGCTGCTAGACTTCTCCCAAAACTGATAGGCCACCAGAATGATGAGTGAATACTAGAAGACAATAAAAGAAGGCGCCACAATAGTGTTAAATCCGTGGTATAGTGTACCCACGCAAACAATGAATATCACTTACTAGATATAGAGCACTTGAGAAATGCCACAGGTACAGGCTGGACTATTAATAGCTGCCCAGCGAGCTATCTTCACGAACTGCAGATCGACATGCAGATTTCAGCGTCTCAGTCTCATATATATCAGTCACGATCTTAGTGTCTGGATCAGCATCTGCTCTGAAAACACCCACTGGATATATGTGAGTGGGTGTTTTCAGAGCAGCTGCTGATCGTGACTGATATATATGAGACTGAGACGCTGAAATCTGCATGTCGATCTGCAGTTCGTGAAGATAGCTCGCTGGGCAGCTATTAATAGTCCAGCCTGTACCTGTGGCACTTCTCAAGTGCTCTATATCTAGTAAGTGATATTCATTGTTTGCGTGGGTACACTATACCACGGATTTCACACTATTTGGCTCCTTCTTTTATTGTCTTCTAGTAGTCACTAATGTTATATAATTCTGCACTTTGTGCAGAATTATATAACATTATTTTGTAGGTTTCCTGTATAAGATATTATTTTTGATTTGAAGGGGTAAGCATTTGAGAGGGCAAAGGGGAAGAAAAGCCAAGGCAAACGGGGTTGTATTGGCCTCTTCAAGGGCCAAGTCGCAGAAGAGGCCATACAACCCTGTTTGCCTTGGCTGTATGTAGTTGCCAGTCTGTGACCAGGCACAACGCAGCCCAGTTGTATAATTTTAAGTTAGGGAGACCAAGACCTCCAATAAAATAGGGTAAATGTAATTTATGTGCAGCTATCAGGGTTTTTTTCCCTTTTCATATGAATTGGTTAGTCGCTTTTTCAAGTTTTATATTAATTTATTTTAATGTATGGTATATATCAGCAAGTTAGCCCTGTATTTCTGCAAATACAGACAAGACAATGGATACACCCCTTGAAAAGCTAACTTAGGCTATGGCCAATTAAAGCCAGATATATAAGTAAGCCTCTGCACTGACCTAAACAACCACTGTGAAGTTGTGGGACAGACACTACAACCTAACATGGAATGGAAGAAATACACACTTTAAAACATATTTTAAAATAAAAACAAGCAAAATAAATGTTGTATTTTCTTAAAGGTTTATGGGATATTACTATTTAAGTATGGTACAGTATGCCTGGTCCATTGTTTGATCGCTATATAGTTAATATGAGTCTTTCACTGACGTTCACAGCAATTGCTGAGAATCAGTCAACCAAGCTGGTCTCCTATGGGAAAGGCGAAGTGTTAACCGACCCATGTGGTGTTTGGGATGTGTATTACACATGGATTAAAAAGTCGAATTCCTTCAGACACGCTTATAAGATGCAAAATCAGTCACAATAAATGTTAACAAAATATAAAAGAAACAAAAATACTCACTTCTTGAACATACTGGTGTCTCGATTCTATGGTCAGTAGATTTACGGGGTACCAAAGGAGAGGGATGTCGTTTTACATCCGGGTTACAACACAGCACGACACACACTGCAAAAGTCAGGCGGAAGTGAGGTACTACTGGCTGAAACAAGACGCTGCTGGCGGAAGTATTGCCTGAAC
The DNA here is from genome assembly GCF_027579735.1 of Bombina bombina. Classification (NCBI taxonomy): domain Eukaryota; kingdom Metazoa; phylum Chordata; class Amphibia; order Anura; family Bombinatoridae; genus Bombina; species Bombina bombina. The sequence goes on from NC_069499.1 coordinate 751,048,290, forward strand.
TCCGACAGCTGTCTGTACATGTAAATATGAGCTTGCTGTGATGTAGAGAGGCATACGTCTGAATACGTTATTTATGCTAATATAGTTCTAAAGTAAAAATCTATATAAAAAACGTTTGTTTTATGGCGCATATTAAACTGCATATTAATGAGTTTTAGCGTTTAATGAAAACATTTAAACACACGATTTAAAATGTACATCAGTTTCTATTGGTGGTGACTACTGACTTTAGGGTTTTAGTACATTGTTAATTTATGTTACTGCTGTATATTTTCTGATACTATGTGATTGTTTGAAATTGTTTTTTATTGAATAAAAGACTAGGGCCTAGATTTAGAGTTCGGCGGTAGCCGTCAAAACCAGCGTTAGAGGCTCCTAACGCTGGTTTTGGCCGCCCGCTGGTATTTGGAGTCAGTGATTAAAGGGTCTAACGCTCACTTTACAGCCGCGACTTTTCCATACCGCAGATCCCCCTACGCCATTTGCGTAGCCTATCTTTTCAATGGGATCTTTCTAACGCTGGTATTTAGAGTCGTTTCTGCAGTGAGCGTTAGAGCTCTAACGACAAGATTCCAGCCGCCTGAAAAAAGCAGGAGTTAAGAGCTTTCTGGCTAACGCCGGTTTATAAAGCTCTTAACTACTGTACCCTAAAGTACACTAACACCCATAAACTACCTATGTACCCCTAAACCGAGGTCCCCCCACATCGCCGCCACTCGATTAAAATTTTTAACCCCTAATCTGCCGACCGCCACCTACGTTATACTTATGTACCCCTAATCTGCTGCCCCTAACCCCGCCGACCCCTATATTATATTTATTAACCCCTAACTTGCCCCCCACAACGTCGCCGCAAGCTACTTAAAATAATTAACCCCTAATCTTCCGACCGCAAAGCGCCGCCACCTACGTTATCCCTATGTACCCCTAATCTTCTGCCCCTAACATCGCCGACCCCTATGTTATATTTATTAACCCCTAATCTGCCCCCCACAACGTCGCCGACACCTACCTACACTTATTAACCCCTAATCTGCCGAGCGGACCTGAGCGCTACTATAATAAAGTTATTAACCCCTAATCCGCCTCACTAACCCTATCATAAATAGTATTAACCCCTAATCTGCCCTCCCTAACATCGCCGACACCTACCTTCAATTATTAACCCCTAATCTGCCGACCGGAGCTCACCGCTATTCTAATAAATGTATTAACCCCTAAAGCTAAGTCTAACCCTAACACTAACACCCCCCTAAGTTAAATATAATTTTTATCTAACGAAATAAATTAACTCTTATTAAATAAATGATTCCTATTTAAAGCTAAATACTTACCTGTAAAATAAATCCTAATATAGCTACAATATAAATTACATTTATATTATAGCTATTTTAGGATTAATATTTATTTTACAGGTAACTTTGTATTTATTTTAACCAGGTACAATAGCTATTAAATAGTTAAGAACTATTTAATAGTTACCTAGTTAAAATAATTACAAATTTACCTGTAAAATAAATCCTAACCTAAGATATAATTAAACCTAACACTACCCTATCAATAAAATAATTAAATAAACTACCTACAATTACCTACAATTAACCTAACACTACACTATCAATAAATTAATTAAACACAATTGCTACAAATAAATACAATTAAATAAACTATCTAAAGTACAAAAAATAAAAAAGAACTAAGTTACAGAAAATAAAAAAATATTTACAAACATAAGAAAAATATTACAACAATTTTAAACTAATTACACCTACTCTAAGCCCCCTAATAAAATAACAAAGACCCCCAAAATAAAAAATTCCCTACCCTATTCTAAAATACAAAAATTACAAGCTCTTTTACCTTACCAGCCCTGAACAGGGCCCTTTGCGGGGCATGCCCCAAGAATTTCAGCTCTTTTGCCTGTAAAAAAAAACATACAATACCCCCCCCCAACATTACAACCCACCACCCACATACCCCTAATCTAACCCAAACCCCCTTAAATAAACCTAACACTAATCCCCTGAAGATCTTCCTACCTTGTCTTCACCATCCAGGTATCACCGATCCGTCCTGGCTCCAAGATCTTCATCCAACCCAAGCGGGGGTTGGCGATCCATAATCCGGTGCTCCAAAGTCTTCCTCCTATCCGGCAAGAAGAGGACATCCGGACCGGCAAACATCTTCTCCAAGCGGCATCTTCTATGTTCTTCCATCCGATGACGACCGGCTCCATCTTGAAGACCTCCAGCGCGGATCCATCCTCTTCTTCCGACGACTAGACGACGAATGACGGTTCCTTTAAGGGACGTCATCCAAGATGGCGTCCCTCGAATTCCGATTGGCTGATAGGATTCTATCAGCCAATCGGAATTAAGGTAGGAATTTTCTGATTGGCTGATGGAATCAGCCAATCAGAATCAAGTTCAATCCGATTGGCTGATCCAATCAGCCAATCAGATTGAGCTCGCATTCTATTGGCTGTTCCGATCAGCCAATAGAATGCGAGCTCAATCTGATTGGCTGATTGGATCAGCCAATCGGATTGAACTTGATTCTGATTGGCTGATTCCATCAGCCAATCAGAAAATTCCTACCATAATTCCGATTGGCTGATAGAATCCTATCAGCCAATCGGAATTCGAGGGACGCCATCTTGGATGACGTCCCTTAAAGGAACCGTCATTCGTCGTCTAGTCGTCGGAAGAAGAGGATGGATCCGCGCTGGAGGTCTTCAAGATGGAGCCGGTCGTCATCGGATGGAAGAACATAGAAGATGCCGCTTGGAGAAGATGTTTGCCGGTCCGGATGTCCTCTTCTTGCCGGATAGGAGGAAGACTTTGGAGCACCGGATTATGGATCGCCAACCCCCGCTTGGGTTGGATGAAGATCTTGGAGCCAGGACGGATCGGTGATACCTGGATGGTGAAGACAAGGTAGGAAGATCTTCAGGGGATTAGTGTTAGGTTTATTTAAGGGGGTTTGGGTTAGATTAGGGGTATGTGGGTGGTGGGTTGTAATGTTGGGGGGAGGGTATTGTATGTTTTTTTTTACAGGCAAAAGAGCTGAAATTCTTGGGGCATGCCCCGCAAAGGGCCCTGTTCAGGGCTGGTAAGGTAAAAGAGCTTGTAATTTTTGTATTTTAGAATAGGGTAGGGAATTTTTTATTTTGGGGGTCTTTGTTATTTTATTAGGGGGCTTAGAGTAGGTGTAATTAGTTTAAAATTGTTGTAATATTTTTCTTATGTTTGTAAATATTTTTTTATTTTCTGTAACTTAGTTCTTTTTTATTTTTTGTACTTTAGATAGTTTATTTAATTGTATTTATTTGTAGCAATTGTGTTTAATTAATTTATTGATAGTGTAGTGTTAGGTTAATTGTAGGTAATTGTAGGTAGTTTATTTAATTATTTTATTGATAGGGTAGTGTTAGGTTTAATTATATCTTAGGTTAGGATTTATTTTACAGGTAAATTTGTAATTATTTTAACTAGGTAACTATTAAATAGTTCTTAACTATTTAATAGCTATTGTACCTGGTTAAAATAAATACAAAGTTACCTGTAAAATAAATATTAATCCTAAAATAGCTATAATATAAATGTAATTTATATTGTAGCTATATTAGGATTTATTTTACAGGTAAGTATTTAGCTTTAAATAGGAATCATTTATTTAATAAGAGTTAATTTATTTCGTTAGATAAAAATTATATTTAACTTAGGGGGGTGTTAGTGTTAGGGTTAGACTTAGCTTTAGGGGTTAATACATTTATTAGAATAGCGGTGAGCTCCGGTCGGCAGATTAGGGGTTAATAATTGAAGGTAGGTGTCGGCGATGTTAGGGAGGGCAGATTAGGGGTTAATACTATTTATGATAGGGTTAGTGAGGCGGATTAGGGGTTAATAACTTTATTATAGTAGCGCTCAGGTCCGCTCGGCAGATTAGGGGTTAATAAGTGTAGGTAGGTGTCGGCGACGTTGTGGGGGGCAGATTAGGGGTTAATAAATATAACATAGGGGTCGGCGATGTTAGGGCAGCAGATTAGGGGTACATAGGGATAACGTAGGTGGCGGCGGTTTACGGAGCGGCAGATTAGGGGTTAAAAGTGTAATGCAGGGGTCAGCGATAGCGGGGGCGGCAGATTAGGGGTTAATAAGTGTAAGGCTAGGGGTGTTTAGACTCGGGGTACATGTTAGAGTGTTAGGTGCAGACGTAGGAAGTGTTTCCCCATAGGAAACAATGGGGCTGCGTTAGGAGCTGAACGCTGCTTTTTTGCAGGTGTTAGGTTTTTTTTCAGCTCAAACAGCCCCATTGTTTCCTATGGGAGAATCGTGCACGAGCACGTTTTTGAGGCCAGCCGCGTCCGTAAGCAACTCTGGTATCGAGAGTTGCATTTGCGCTAAATATGCTCTACGCTCCTTTTTTGGAGCCTAACGCAGCATTTGTTTGAACTCTCGATACCAGAGTTAAATTTATGGTGCGGCCAGAAAAAAACCCGCGGAGCGTTAACAGCCCTTTTACCGCCAAACTCCAAATCTAGCCGTAGGTGATTACCAACCGTGGTGATACCAAATAAATGATGTTCCTATTAAAGGCTCCCCATTTTATGATGCATGTGTTACTTGCATGTAAGTCCTGACCTTGAAAATTGCTGTCAGTCTGACATTTTATGAGTTGCAAGCTGACTACCATAGAAAGTAACAAAGCTCTACAGAATGCAGAATATCACATGCGTACAATGACGTAATCACACTCCACATGTTTCAAAAGAATGTGTGGAATGCAATTACGTAATTACAAGCATGCGCACTTTCGGCTAGATTTAGAGTTTGGCGTTAGCCGTCAAAAGCAGCGTTAAGGGGTCCTAACGTTGCTTTTTACCGCCCGCTGGTATTTAGAGTCAGCCAGGAAAGGGTCTACCGCTCACTTCCTTACCGTGACTCCAGGCTACCGCAGATCCCCTTACGCCAATTGCGTATCCTATCATTTCTATGGGATTTGCCTAACGCTGGTATTTGGAGTCTTGGAAGAACTGAGCGGTAGAGCCTCTACTGACAAGACTCCTACCGCCAAAAAAAGTCAGTAGTTAAGAGCTTTATGGGCTAACGCCGGAATGTAAAGCTCCTAACTACTGTGCTATAAAGTACACTAACACCCATAAACTACCTATGTACCCCTAATCCTAAACCGAGGCCCCCCCGACATCGTAAACACTATAATAAAAAATTGTAACCCCTAATCTGCCGACCGGACACCGCCGCCACCTACATTATACCTATGAACCCCTAATCTGCTGCCCCTAACATCGCCGACACCTATATTATATTTATTAACCCCTAATCTGCCCCCCCAACTTCGCTGCTACCTAACTACTATTATTAACCCCTAATCTGCCGACCGGACCTCGCCGCCACTATAATAAATGTATTAACCCCTAAACCGCCGCACTCCCGCCTCGCAAACACTAGAATACATTTTATTAACCCCTAATCTGCCCTCCCTAACATCGCCGCCACTACCTACAATTATTAACCCCTAATCTTCCGTCCGCAACGTCGCTGTTACTATAATAAATGTATTAACTCCTAAACCTAAGTCTAACCCTAACACCCTCCTAACATAAATATAATTTAAATTAAACAAAATAATATTCCTATAATTAAATAAATTAATCCTATTTAAAACGAAATACCTAGAAAACAATCGGAACAGCCAATAGAATGCGAGCTCAATCTGATTGGCTGATTGGATCAGCCAATCAGATTTTTCCTACTTTAATTCCGATTGGCTGATAGAATCGGAATTCGAGGGATGCCATCTTGGATGACGTCATTTAAAGGAACCTTCATTCATCGTTAGTCTGTTGGGGAAGGAGGATGTTCTGCGTTGGCGGGATGAAGATGGATCCGGAAGATAGAAGATGCCGCTTGGAAGAAGACATCGCCCGGATGGAGGACCTCTTCTTTGCCGGTTGGATCAAGACTTCGCCCGGATGGAGGACCTCTTCTTTGCCGCTTGGATCAAGACTTCGCACGGATGGAGGACCACATCGCCCGGATTGGATGAAGACTTCGGCTCGGCTGAGTGAAGACGACTCAAGTTAGGGAGATCTTCAGGGGGTTAGTGATAGTTTTTTTTAAGGGGGGTTTGGGTGGGTTAGAATAGGGGTATGTGGGTGGTGGGTTGTAATGTTGGGGGGATATTGTATTTTCTTTTACAGGTAAAAGAGCTGATTACTTTGGGGCAATGCCCCGCAAAAAGCCCTTTTAAGGGCTGGTAAAAGAGCTGATTACTTTTGTAATTTAGAATAGGGTAGGGAATTTAATTATTTTATTAGGGGGCTTAGATTAGGTGTAATTAGTTTAAACGTCTTGTAATTTATTTATTTATTTGTAATTTAGTGTTTTGTTTTTTGTATTATAGATTAGTTTATTTAATTGTATTTTAGTTTAGCTAATTATAGGTAATTTAGTTAATTAATTTAATGATATTGTAGTGTTAGGTTTAATTGTAACTTAGGTTAGGATTTATTTTACATGTAATTTTGTAATTATTTTAACTAGGTAGCTATTAAATAGTTAATAACTATTTAATAGCTATTGTACCTAGTTAAAATAAATACAAAGTTGCCTGTAAAATAAATATAAATCCTAAAATAGATACAATGTAATTATTATTTATATTGTAGCTATATTAGGGTTTATTTTCTAGGTAAGGATTTAGTTTTAAATAGGATTAATTTATTTAATTATAGGAATATTATTTAGTTTAATTTAAATTATATTTATGTTAGGGGGTGTTAGGGTTAGGTTTAGGGGTTAATAACTTTATTATAGTAGCGGCGATGTTGCAGGCGGCAGATTAAGGGTTAATAATTGTAGGTAGGTGGCGGCGATGTTAGGGAGGGCAGATTAGGGGTTAATACAATTTATTCTAGTGTTTGCGAGGCGGGAGTGTGGCGGTTTAGGGGTTAATACATTTATTATAGTGGCAGCGAGATCCGGTCGGCAGATTAGGGGTTAATAAGTGTAGGTAGGTGGCGGCGACGTTGGGGGGGGCAGATTAGGGAGTAATAAATATAATATAGGTGGCGGCGGTGTTAGGGGCAGCAGATTAGGGGTTCATAGCTATAATGTAGGTTGCGGCGGTGTCTGGAGCGGCAGATTAGGGGTTAATAGTACAATGCAGGTGTCAGCGATAGCGGGGGGCAGATTAGGGGTTAATAAGTGTAAGGTCAGGGGTGTTTAGACTCAGGGTTCATGTTAGGGTGTTAGGTGCAGACTTAGAAAGTGTTTCCCCATAGGAAACAATGGGGCTGCGTTAGGAGCTGAACGCTGCTTTTTTGCAGGTGTTAGGTTTTTTTCATCCCAAACTGCCCCATTGTTTCCTATGGGGATATCATGCACGAGCACGTTTTGCAAGCTCACTGCTACCGCAAGCAACGCTGGTATTGAGGGTTGAAGTGGCGTTAAATTAGGCTCAACGCTCCCTTTTCTGAGCCTAACGCAGCCACTCAGACAACTCTAAATACCAGCGTTGTTTAAAGGGGTGCGCTGGGAAAAAAAGCAGTGTTAGCTACACGGGTCTTTACCGACAAAACTCTAAATCTAGGCAATTGTTAGGTAGCAAATTTCGATGGAGAGGATATTTACTCCTCACATTCATTCTTAAAGTGTCCGTGGACATGCGCTCATGCGCAGTTGAAGATGGTGGTAGCAAATTTAGTTGGGGGGTCTTTCAAATTACAGAAGATTTTTCACCCACTTCTTAGTTACAGCTCAATATGTCATCAAAATTCAATAAAGCATCTCTCCACCACTCTAACACTTGTTAATATTTTAATATACACTTTATTTAATATAGCTAACTCCATACAGTTAATGAATTTAGGAGTTAGCTAAATTAAATAAGGAGCTGTAACTAAGAAGTAGGTGAAAAAACATAATTTATGTAAGAACTTACCTGATAAATTCATTTCTTTCATATTGGCAAGAGTCCATGAGCTAGTGACTTATGGGATATACAATCCTACCAGGAGGGGCAAAGTTTCCTGAACCTCAAAATGCCTATAAATACACCCCTCACCACACCCACAATTCAGTTTAACGAATAGCCAAGAAGTGGGGTGATATAGAAAGGAGTAAAAAGCATCAACAAAGGAATTTGGAAATAATTGTGCTTTATACAAAAAAATCATAACCACCATAAAAAAAGGGGTGGGCCTCATGGACTCTTGCCAATATGAAAGAAATTAATTTATCAGGGAAGTTCTTGCATAAATTATGTTTTCTTTCATGTAATTGGCAAGAGTCCATGAGTTAGTGAGGTATGGGATAGCAATACCCAAGAGGTGGAACTCCACGCAAGAGTCACTAGAGAGGGAGAGATAAAAATAAAAACAGCCATTTTCCGCTGAAAAAAATTAATCCACAACCTAAAATATAAATTAATCCTCATAAATGAGAAGAAAAAACTTAAATCAAAAGCAGAAAAATCAAACTGAAACAGCTGCCTGAAGAAATATTCTACCAAAAACTGCTTCTGAAGAAGCAAAGACATCAAAATGGTAGAATTTAGTAAATGTATGCAAAGAAGACCAAGTTGCTGCTTTGCAAATCTGATCAACTGAAGCTTTATTCTTAAAAGCCCACAAAGTGCAAACTGATCTAGTAGAATGAGCTGTAATTCTCTGAGACGGGGCTTGACCAGACTCCAAATAGGCTTGATGAATCAAAAGTTTTAACCACGAGGCCAAGGAAACGGCAGAAGCCTTCTGACCTTTCCTGGAACCAGAAAATATAACAAATAAACTAGAAGTCTTCCTGAAATCTTTAGTAGCTTCAACATAATATTTCAGAGCTCTCACCACATCCAAAGAATGTAAAGATCTCTCCACAGAATTCTTAGGATTAGGACACAAGGAAGGAACAACAATTTCTCTATTAATGTTGTTAGAATTCACAACCTTAGGTAAGAATTTAAATGAAGTCCGCAAAACTGCCTTATCCTGATGAAAAATCAGAAAAGGAGATTCACAAGAGAGAGCGGATAATTCAAAAATTCTTCTAGCAGAAGAGATGGCCAAAAAACCATCCTGAAGAAACTGTAAAATTCTAGGAATTCTAAAAGAATGCCAAGAGAATTTATGAGAACACCATAAAATGTAAGTCTTCCAAACTCGATAATAAATCTCTATGACTAAGCACTAAGCGTTCAATTTCAAATTTAATGATTTGAGATCCTGATGGAAAAACTGACCTTGAGATAGAAGGTCTGGCCTTAATGGAAGTGTCCAAGGTTGGCAACTGGACATCCGAACAAGATCCGCATACCAAAACTTGTGAGGCCATGCTGGAGCCACCAGCAGCACAAACGATTGCTCCATGATGATTTTGGAGATAACTCTTGGAAGAAGAACTAGAGGCAGGAAAATATAAGCAGGTTGATAACATCCAGGAAGTGTCAATGCATCCACTGCTTCCACCTGAGGATCCCTGGACCTGGACAGGTACCTGGGAAGTTTTTTTGTTTAGATGAGATGCTATCAGATCTATTTCTGGAAGCCCCCACATCTGAACAACTTGAGAAAACACATCTGGGTGGAGAGATCATTCTCCCGGATGTAAAGTCTGACGACTGAGGTAATCCACTTCCCAATTGTCTATACCTGGGATATGAACCGCAGAAATTAGACAGGTGCTGGATTCCGCCCAAACAAGTATCCGAGATACTTCTTTCATAGCTTGAGGACTGTGAGTCCCACCCTGATGATTGACATATGCCACAGTTGTGATATTGTCTGTCTGAAAACAAATGAACGTTTCTCTCTTTAACAGAGGCCAAAACTGAAGAGCCCTGAAAATCGCACAGAGTTCCAAAATATTGATTGGTAATCTCGCCTCTTGAGATTTCCAAACCCCTTGTGCTGACAGAGATCCCCAAACAGCGCCCCAACCTGAAAGACTCGCATCTGTTGTGATCACAGTCCAGGTTGGGCGAACGAAAGAGGCCCCTAGAATTATACGATAGTGATCTAACCACCAAGTCAGAGAAAGTCGAACATTGGGATTTAAGGATATTAATTGTGATATCCTTGTATAATCCCTGCAACATTGGTTCAGCATACAAAGCTGAAGAGGTCTCATATGAAAACGAGCAAAGGGGATCGCGTCCGATGCTGCAGTCATGAGACTTAAAACTTCCATGCACATAGCTACTAAAGGGAATGACTGAGACTGAAGGTTCCGACACTCTGCAACCAATTTCAAACGTCTCTTGTCTGTTAAAGACAAAGTCATGGACACTGAATCTATCTTGAAACCTAAAAAGGTTACCTATGTATTAGGAATCAACTAACTTTTTGGTAAATTGATCCTCCAACCATGTCTTCGAAGAAACAACACTAGCTGATTTGTGTGAGATTCTGCAGAACGTAAAGACTGAGGGAGTACCAAGATATCGTCCAAATAAGGAAACACCGCAATACCCCGCTCTCTGATTACAGAGAGTAGGGCACCTAGAACCTTTGAAAAGATTCTTGGAGCTGTCGCTAGGCCAAAAGGAAGAGCAACAAATTGGTAATGCTTGTCTAGAAAAGAGAATCTCAGGAACTGATAGTGATCCGGATGAATCGGAATATGAAGATATGCATCCTGTAAGTCTATTGTGGACATATAATGCCCTTGCTGAACAAAAGGCAGAATAGTCCTTATAGTCACCATTTTAAAAGTTGGTACTCAATTACATATTGATTCAAAATCTTTAGATCCAGAACTGGTCTGAATGAATTTTTTTTCTTTGGAACAATGAATAGATTTGAATAAAACCCCAGACCCTGTTCCTGAAACGGAACTGACACGATTACCGCTGATAACTCCAGGTCTGAAACACCCTTCAGGAAAGCCTGAGCCTGAATTTGCTGGAATGCGTGAGAAAAAAAATCTCACAGGCGGTCTTACTCTGAATCCTATTCTGTACCCCTGAGAGACAATACTCTGAATCCAATGATTTTGGACCGAATTGGTCCAAACATCTTTGAAAAATTTTAATCAGCCCCCTACCAGCTGAGCTGGAATGATGGCCGCACCTTCATGCGGACTTGGGGGCTGGCTTTGATCTCTTAAATGGCTTGGATTTATTCCAATTTGAAGAAGGCTCCCAATTGGAAACAGATTCCTTGGGGGAAGTATTAGGTTTCTGTTCCTTATTTTGTCGAAAGGAACGAAAACGATTAAAAGCTTTAGATTTACCCTTAGGTCTTTTATCCTGAGGCAAAAAAATTCCTTTCCCCCAGTGACAGTTGAAATTATTTAATCCAACTGAGAACCAAATAATTTATTACCTTGGAAAGAAAGAGATAGCAATCTAGACTTAGAAGTCATATCAGCATTCCAAGATTTGAGCCACAAAGCTCTTCTAGCTAAAATAGCTAAAGACATAGATTTAACATCAATGTTGATGATATCAAAAATGGCATCACAAATGAAAATATTAGCATGTTGAATCAACTTAACAATGCTAGACAAATCATGATCTGATACTTGTTGCGCTAAAGTTTCCAACCAAAAAGTTGAAACAGCTGCAACATCAGCCAAAGAAATTGCAGGCCTAAGAAGATGACCTGAATATAAATAAGCTTTCCTTAAATAACATTCAAGTTTCCTATCTAAAGGATGTTTAAAAGAAGTACTATCTTCCGTAGGAATAGTAGTACGTTTAGCAAGAGTAGAAATAGCCCCATCAACTTTGGGGATCCATTCCCAAAACTCCAATCTAACTGCTGGCAAAGGATACAATGTTTTAAACCTTGAAGAAGGAATAAAAGAAGTACCAGGCCTATTCCATTCTTTAGAAATCATATCAGAAATAGCATCAGGAACTGAAAAAAACTCTGGAATAACCGCAGGAGGTTTATAAACATTTATTTATTTATTTATAAAATATTTCACCAGGAAGGATACATTGAGATTTCTCTCGTTTTCAACATAATTTAAACGTTTACTAGTTTTAATATCAAGAGGACTAGTTTCCTCCATATCTAATGTAATCAACACTTCTTTTAACAAAAAATGAATATACTCCATTTTAAATAAATAAGAGGATTTGTCAGTGTCAAAATCTGAGGCAGGATCTTCTGAATCAGATAGATCGTCATCAGAGATAGATAAATCAGTATGTTGTCAGTCATTTGAAATTTCATCAACTTTATGAGAGGTTTTAAAAGACCTTTTACGTTTATTAGAAGGCGGAATGGCAGACAAAGCCTTCTGAATAGAATCAAAAATAAATTTTCTTAAATTTACAGGTATATCTTGTGCATTAGATTTTGAGGGTACAGCGACAGGTAATGAACTACTGATGGATACATTTTCTGCTTGTAAAAGTTTATCATGACAACTATTACAAACCCCAGCTGGAGGTATAACCTCCACAAGTTTACAACAAATGCACTTAGCTTTGGTAGAACTGTTATCAGGCAGCAGGGTTCCAACAGTGATTTCTTAGACAGAATCAGATTGAGACATCTTGCAAATGTAAGAGAAAAAACAACATATAAAGCAAAATTATCAATTTCCTTATATGGCAGTTTCAGGAATGGGAAAAAATGCAAACAGCATAGCCCTCTGACATAGAAAAAAGGCAAGAGGCAAATAGGAATGGGGTCTTAAATAATTAAAATATTAGACGCCAAGTATGACGCACAACAAACAGAAAAATATTTTATGGCGCCAAAAATGTCCGAAAACGACACATTCACGTCATAGATGACGCAACCTTGTGAAGGACTCGGCGTCAACTAAGACGCCGGAAATCGCGAATTTGCGTCAACAAACGTAACTTTGCGCCAAAAAAAATCTTGCGCCAAGAATGACGCAATAAACTTTGGCATTTTTCCCCCTCGCGAGCCTAATTCTGCTTGCAAATTTAAAAGATACTCAATTTGAAAAAGAAACTATACCCCAGGTAAGAAATAAATTTTTCAGAAAAAAAACTTTTCCCAGATATGAAACTGACAGTCTGCAAAAGGAAATATACTGAAAACCTGAACCATAGCAAATATAAGTACAATACATATATTTAGAACTTTATATAAATACATAAAGTGCCAAACCATAGCTGAGATGAGAGTGTCTAAAGTAATGAAAACATACTTACCAAAAGACACCCATTCACATATAGCAGATAGCCAAACCAGTACTGAAACGGTTATCAGTAGAGATAATGGGAATATGAGAGTTTATCGTCGATCTGAAAAGGGAGGTAGGAGATGAATCTCTACGACCGATAACAGAGAACTTATGAAAAAGATCCCCCCGTGAGGAAATCATTGCATTCAATAGGTAATACTCCCTTCACATCCCTCTGACATTCACTGTACTCTGAGAGGAATCTGGCTTCAAAATGCTGAGAAGCGCATATCAACGTAGAAATCTTAGCACAAACTTACTTCACCACCTCCATAGGAGGCAAAGTTTGTAAAACTGAATTGTTGGTGTGGTGAGGGGTGTATTTATAGGCATTTTGAGGTTTGGGGAAACTTTGCCCCTCCTGGTAGGATTGTATATCCCATACGTCACTAGCTCATGGACTCTTGCCAGTTATATGAAAGAAACCTTGTGTAATTGAATGACAAATTACCACTCTTTGAAATTAGTTACCACCAGAGGTGGGACCAAGCCATTGTTTTGCAAGTCACAAGTAAGTCTTGAGTCTTTGTATTTAAGTCCCAAGTCAAATCTTTATTTGAATGTAAGCTTAGGAGCCGGCACATTTTTGGTTCAGCACCTGGGTAGCGATTGCTGATTGGTGGCTACATTTAGACACCAATCAGAAAGTGCTACCCAGGTACTGAACCAAAAATGGGCCAGCTCCTATGCTTGCATTTTTGCTTTTTCAAACAAAGATACCAAGAGAAAGAAGAAAATTGATAATAGGAGTAAATTAGAAAGTTGCTTAAAATTGCCTGCTCCATCTGAATCATGAAAGTTTAATTTTGACTAGACTATCCCTTTAATATCTAGGTTGTATAATAAATCTACAGACTATCCATGTGATATATACTCAGCTGTATATTAGGACAAGATCCAGCAGGTGCACGTGTGGGCTAGCATCAAAATAAATGTATATTTTAACATTTCTTTTTTTTCATGTACACTAAATTGCAAACAGATTTTTTTTATAAAGTTAAGAATTTTGTCTATTTAAAGAGACATTAAAGTAAAAATTAAACTTAAATGAACAGTCAAGTTCCTTGTTTAAAAAGATAGATAATCCCTTTATTACCCATTCCCCAGGTTTGCACAACCAACACGGTTATATTAACATACTTTTTACCTTTGTGATTACGTTGTATCTAAGCCTTTTCTGACAGCCCCCTGACCACATGACTTTTTATTTCTTATCTATTAACTTGCATTTTAACCAATTAGTGCAGTGTTGTGCACAACTTCATGGGCATGAGCACAATGTTATCTTTATGGCCCACATGAACTAACAGTCTCCTGTTGTGAAAAGCACATAAAAAGTGTGTGATAAGAGGCTGTTTGTAGTGGCTTAGAAACAGACAAAAATTTAGAGGTATAAATGTTATAAAGTATATTAAAGGGACAGTAAACCTTAAAAATAATGTTATATAATTCTGCACATAGTGCAGAATTATATAACATTATTTAAGTGCTATAGTTCTAAACGCCTTTTTTACCTTTGAATATGTAAAAATTATGGCGCTTTTACAGACCCGCTCTCTGCTCTCTGCTGAGCGGGTCTGTAATATTCAGTCAGCACATCGGGCCAGCTGTATAGTCACAGCCCGGCCCGACCGCGCCATAGCACTAAGTGCAGCTCGCTCCTGTGACAGGAGCGAGCTGCACTTAGTCTTATGGCGCGGTCGGGCCGGGCTGTGACTATACAGCTGGCCCGATGCGCTGACTGAATATTACAGACCCGCTCAGCAGAGAGCGGGTCTGTAAAAGCGCCATAATTTTTACATATTCAAAGGTAAAAAAGGCGTTTAGAACTATAGCACTTAAATAATGTTATATAATTCTGCACTATGTGCAGAATTACATAATATTATTTTTAAGGTTTACTGTCCCTTTAATATAACAATGTTGGTTGTGCGAAGCTGGGGAATGGGTAGTAAAGGCGTTATCTATCTTTTTAAACAATAACAATTTTGGTGTTGACTGTCCCTTAAAATGGATTGGACAGAGCTTGAAATTATAAGCAATGTTTAAATTTTGCTTAGTTTTATTTTGGTATCTCTTATTAAAGAGTAATCCTTTGTGAGCTCAGGAGCGTGCACGTATTTAGCCACCTGGCAGCAGTGTTTGTAACATTGTTTATAGCAATGTTATACATAGTTGCAAACAATGCTGCCTTAGACTGCTATAGACACATGCACACTCCATAGCTCCTATCAGCCTACATAGCTTTACGCTTCAAAAAATAATAAGAGACAAAAGCAAATTGGACAATACAAATAAATTGGAAAGTTGTTTAAAATTGAATGCTCTATCTGAATCATTAAAGGGACAGGAAATCCCAAAATTTGATTTCATGATTTGTATAGTTCATACAATTTTAAACAACTTTCTAATTTACGTCTGTTATCAAATTATCTTGATTCTCTTGTTATCCTTTGCTGAAGGAACAGCATTACACTACTGGCAGCTAGATGAACACATCTAGTTAGCCAATCACAAGAGACATATGTGTGCAGGCACCAATCAGCATTTAGTTTCAACAAGGGATATCAAGAGAACAAAGCACAGTTGAAATAGAAGTGAATGTAAAAGTGTCTTAAAATGACATGCTCTATCTAAATCATGCAAGTTTTATTTGCTTGCAGGAAATCAGATCTTATTTTATCACTTTCTGTACACACACATGCTTCTTTATATTATTTCTGTCTGTAAGCTAAGGCTCAATACTTAGAGAGAACATTTAAAAATTAACATTTTATTACTTATCTCTCCTACCTCCCACTGGGAGTGTAACTTCTGCTGGCTATGTTTGTACAGCTTTTCTTTAGCCTATACTCAAGTATAGAAACTTTCAGTATAGGTAGGGATGCCACAGGCAAAAATGGCTATTTAAAATGCCAATATAAATGTAAAGGAGCTATTTGTAAACAAATTAAAACACTCCAGCAGGCAAAATGTTTCACTAGGAACAAATTAAAGGGACAGTTTACTCCATTTTTTTATTTTTAAAAAAGATAGATAAGCCCTTTATTACCTATTCCCCAGTTTTGCATAACCAACACTGTAATATTAATACACTTTTTACCTCTGTGATTACCTTGTATCTAAGCCTCTGCAAACTGCCCCCTTATTTCAGTTCTTTTGACAGACTCGCATTTTAGCCAATCAGTGCCCTCTAATAAGTAACTCCATGGGCATGAGCACAATGTTATTTTTATGGTACACATGAACTAACACCATCTAGCTGTGAAAAACAGTCAAATGCATTCAGAAAAGAGGCGGCCTTCAAGGGCTTAAAAACTAGCATATAAGAATACCTAGGTTTAGTTTTCAACTAAGAATACCAAGATAACAAAGCAAATTTGATGATAAAAGTAAATTGGAAAGTTGTTTATAATTGCATGCCCTATCTGAATCATGAAAGTTTAATTTTGACTAGACTGTCCCTATAAAGGGGAAAAATGGTAGGGTACACTGTCCCTTTAATAGTCCATACCCATTTTATGATGGGTTTCTAACATAAATTATATTTTGTAAATGTGACTGTACATATCTGGGGTGAAATTAATATTACTAGAGAGTTACAGTAAAGAGAAAAAGTTACTAGTGTATTCAGTATTACAAATAGGAGACCATCTTACATTTTACTAATCCACTGCAATTTTATTCTATTCTGGGACAAGTGGAACAGAAATGAGTTTGAGTGTTGTTCTGTAAAAAAACAAAGAGTTTAATTAAAGGCATATTAAACTACTAGTCACAACTGCAATAGCACGGTTACTGTTTACCATGCAGTTTTTGTTTACTCCTCTAGTTAGTGAAGTTCTACATCTTTATACCGGGCACTGCCATCTTGGAGCTTAGGTATTCTTGCACCGATCAGTCAGTATTATTTTTCTATACATGAGAGAAAAAATGTGAGTGCAGTGTCCATAACATTTTATTAAATCCTCTTGCAATATGGTCCTCATAATGTCCCATATTCTTTTTACTCAAACTGTTTGTAACCCAATGTATTCATTCTGTATGCTACATATATGTGAGTGCAAGATCTCTTTTGAGCAGGGCCCTTATCCTTATAGTTTTAGAGCTGATATTTCCATTAAAGGGACATGAAACCTAAAAATTTCTATCATAATTCCGATAGAGAATACAACTTTAAAAAACTTTCTAATTTACTTCTATCATCTAATTTGTTTCATTCTCTTGGTTTCATTTGTTGAAGGAGCAGCAATGCACTACTGGTTTCTAACTGAACACATGGGTGAGCCAATGACATATGTATATATATGCAGCCACCAATCAGCAGCTAGAACCTAAGTTCTTTGCTGCTCCTGAGCTTACCTAGATAAATCTTTCAGCAAAGGATAACAAGAGAAGGAAGAAAATTAAATAATAGTAGTACATTGAAAAGTTTAAAAAAATAATTGTATTCTCTATCTGAATCATGAAATAATTTTTTAGGGGTTTATGTCCCTTAAGTATCCCTGCCACTTTCTCCTCCCCTCCAGTATTAAATATAGCCAAGGATAGGAGGAAGAAGCAAGAAAGATAGTAGGGTAATGAGGTGCAAACTAGAACTGCCACCAGCATGATGGACTATCACCACCACCAAGAAAGAGATGAATTTATCAGGTAAGAATACATTTTGGTTTTTTTCTAAGGTGGTGATAGTCAACGAAAATCCTTACTTGTGGGAACTAATACCCAAGCTGTAGAGTCCACAAAGGAAAAACTGGTGGGAAAAGAAGAAAAGGCAGGCACCTGTTTATCAGAAACCACCAACTGAAAGACCTTCCTTCCAAAAACTTTCTCTGGAGAGGCAAACACAATTTGATAAAAAAATAAAAAGTACACAAAGATGACCATGGTACTCTGCTGATATTTCAATCTTGAAAACCAAAAAGTGAACACAGAACGGGTTAAAAGAACTAAAATACTTAAAGGCGACTATTTTCCTACTTCCAAGAAAACTCTGTGAATCAAACTCCATAAGCAAGAAGCTAAGGAAACAGAAGCTACCTCTTGGCCCTAACGTTAACCAGAAAAAACAACAAACAAGTTAAGAGACTGACAAAATCCTCAGCAGCCTTTCCATAACATTTTAAATGTCCTGACAAGATCCAGATTATAAAGTAAAAAACTCCAGCTGCTTTAAAAGTTAAAAAGACCTTTATTTTTCATCAGTGCAAGGTCCAACAGTTACACCAAGCAACGTTACGGGCACACACTTGGTCCTTATTCATGCTTAACATATTACTACAAAAATTGTGTATTTTAGGCGCCAAAACACATACAAAATGTATACTGCCACCACAAATGTATACAGCCACCTAGTGGTTAGAATCAATATTTACAGGTAAATGAAAGAAAATTGCTTATTCCCATTTATACTTACATAATTACTCCCTCTAGTGGTAAACATCACAATGTATATAAAAAAAACTTCTAATTAAAAACATTTAAAATGTTCCATAGTAAAATTATTTAATTAATCATGAAGCACAATTTAGTTTATCATCATATATAACTGAATTAAAGTACATTTACCAAAAAAATGTCCAATCATATTCCTGATTTAAACCTTGAGGGGTCATAGTATGTAGTTCATTTATTCAATACATTTCCCTTTTCTTTAAGAGGGCTTCCCTATTACCACCCCTCCTGGGTATCTTAACTTGTTCAATAATTAGAAAACAAAGTTGGCTTGTGTTATGTCCAGTCTGTAAAAATGTGACGAAACAGGGGCCTCAGAATTTTTACACCTAATATTTTATTTATTCTCTGAAATTCTTTTACGGGCTTCCCTTTGAGTTTGTCCAACACAGAACACCGTCCTTTTACAACATAAACTACAAATATTGATGGCTTATATTTAAAAAACCCACACATATCACCTTTGTATATCATTGATAGGTAGATCGGATACTATGTTATATGTTGGTGATCTACCATACTGATCCAGACCAACACCAGGGAATATTCACAATCCTTTACACATTGTCCTATCTATTTTATTGATTAAACATTATTAGGGACTATATAAATTTGTTGAGACATTGTTTAATCTATGGATTAAATACTGCATTACGCTTAAAGGGACACTGAACCCAAATTTTTAATTTTGTGATTCAGATAGAGCATGCAATTTAAGCAACTTTGTAATTGACTCCTATTATCAATTTTTCTTCGTTCTCTTGCTATCTTTATTTGAAAAAGAAGTCATCTAAGCTTTTTTTTTTGTTTCAGATATCTGGACAGCACTTTTTTATTGGTGGATGAATTTATCCACCAATCAGCAAGAACAACCCAGGTTTTTCACCAAAAATGGGCCGGAATCTAAACTTACATTCTTGCATTTCAAATAAAGATACCAAGAAAATGAAGAAAATTTGATAATAGGAGTAAATAAGAAAGTTGCTTAAAATTGCATGCTCTATCTGAATCACAAAAGAAAGCATTTGGGTTTAGTGTCCATTTAAGCTCACTTAGCATAGCTAACACATAGTTTATATTATTTTCTACTCCTATCAGGTCGATTGGTTAGTCCCAGTTATATGACCTTGAGTGACGTTTCTAATCAGGAAGTCAACATCCCACGGTGTTAGCGTGTATCACTTCATATAATGCCCAGAGGTAATGATTTAATTATTGCTGGTAGGGTTGCACCGATAACGATACTAGTATCGGTGCCAATACCAAGTATTTGTTGAGTGACATTTCTAATCAGGAATTCAACATCCCACGGTGTTAGCGTGTATCACTTCATATAACGCCCAGAGGTAATGATTTAATTATTGTTGGTAGGGTTGCACCGATACCGATACTAGTATCGGTGTCAATACCAAGTATTTGCATGAGTACTTGTAATAACATATTCTAACAGTTGTAAGCCATGTTTTGTTGTTTTCCCCCTTTAATTTGCTAAAATGCATCTGATCTCATTGTTATTTTCTGGCACACACAACTGTGCTGATCATTTGGCATTTCAAACTGAGAATGGTTAAAACATACCACCAGACCAACCTCCAGTTTACACATACTGTATGCGCCTCTCATTTGCAACCAGAAATGACTGAAATCTTGTTAGTTTGTCTACATGCACTAGAGGGCAGTAGAACAACATTAATAAATGGCCTGCTTTTATATTCTGAATAATTACTCAGATGAATCCACACAGAAATGTTGCTGTAAAAAGTTTTTGTTATGATGTTGCTAAGGTAACCATTAAAGCCACATCTATAATTTCATATATGTATTTTTGCCAGAGTTACGACTAGGGACATGAGTGTTACCCCAAGAATGTCCCCTTTAGCCTGTGGCATTATGGGTACTAGAGTATTGTTGTCTTAATCTATTTATAGATTAATTTTACAGCTTTCTTTTTGCAGCAGGTCTTCATTGTTACAGTGGACATCTATTTGGAGGGAACAAGAGGAGCAGGCAGTAAAAGAACCCATAACTCATGTATGTAACCCTAATTTAAAACAAGAAAATCTCCTCTTTCTCTCTGTTTATTACATGCTATTTGATAAAATGCCAACTTCTTTATCCATTTAACATCTGGCTTTGAGTTAGTGTAGTGACTGGGCTGTTCATAATTTCTAAAGTTCTCACATATGCTCAGTTCACGTATAAATACATACAGTAGTTTCCTGGTTTAATAAAAAAGAATAAGTAAAGTTCAAAAGGCATTTTTAAATATGAAACTTGGAGATAACGAAACATGATAATTAGAATATCTGTTTAGGAGTACAATTAAGTATTTACATGTTTGTTTGTTTTTTAAAATGGTCACAACTTATTCTCTCTGATGCGCAGTGCATAAACCACAGGCAGTTCTATTGTACAATGGTGGGTGGGAGCTTGAATGTTGAAAAAAACATAATTTATGTAAGAATTTACCTGATAAATTCATTTCTTTCATATTGGCAAGAGTCCATAAGCTAGTGACGTATGGGATATACAATCCTACCAGGAGGGGCAAAGTTTCCCAAACCTCAAAATGCCTATAAATACACCCCTCACCACACCCACAATTCAGTTTAAAGAATGGCCAAGTAGTGGGGTGATAAAGAAAGGAGTAAAAAGCATCAACAAAGGAATTTGGAAATAATTGTGCTTTATACAAAAAAATCATAACCACCATAAAAAAGGGTGGGCCTCATGGACTCTTGCCAATATGAAAGAAATTAATTTATCAGGTAAATTCTTACATAAATTATGTTTTCTTTCATGTAATTGGCAAGAGTCCATGAGCTAGTGACATATGGGATATCAATACTCAAGATGTGGAACTCCACGCAAGAGTCACTAGAGAGGGAGGGATACAAAATAAACAACAGCCATATTCCGCAGAAATAATAATCCACAACCCAAAATATAAGTTTATTCTATAAATGACAAGAAAAACTTAAAACATCAGCAGAAGTATCAAACTGAAACAGCTGCCTGAAGAACTTTTCTACCAAAAACTGCTTCTGAAGAAGCAAATACATCAAAACGGAAAAATTTAGTAAATGTATGTAAAGAAGACCAAGTTGCCGCTCTGCAAATTTGATCAACTGAAGCTTCATTCTTAAAAGCCCACGAAGTGGAGACTGATCTAGTAGAATGAGCTGTAATTCTCTGAGGCAGGGCCTGATCTGACTCTAAATAAGCTTGATAAATCAAAAGCTTTAACCAAGAAGCCAAGGAAATAGAAGAAGCCTTCTGACCTTTCCTAGGACCAGAAAATATAACAAATAGACTAGAAGTCTTCCTGAAATCTTTAGTAGCTTCAACATATTATTTCAAATCTCTCACCACATCCAAAGAATGTAAGGATCTTTCCAAAGAATTCTTAGGATTAGAACACAAGGAAAGGACAACAATTTCTCTACTAATGTTGTTAGAATTCACAACTTTAGGTAAAAATTTAAATGAAGTCCACAAAACCGCCTTATCCTGATGAAAAATCAGAACAGGAGATTCACAAGAAAGAGCAGATATCTCAGAAACTCTTCTAGCAGAAGAGATGGCCAAAAGGAAAAACATTTTCCAAGAAAGTAGTTTAATGTCCAAAGAATGCATAGGCTCAAATGAGGAGCCTGTAACGCCCTCAAAACCAAATTAAGACTCCAAGGAGGAGAAATTGATTTAATGACAGGCTTAATACAAACTAAAGCCTGTACAAAACAGTGAATATCAGGAAGTTTAGCAGTCTTCATGTGAAATAAAACAGAAAGAGCAGAGATTTGTCCCTTCAAGGAACTTGCAGACAGATCCAAACCATCCTGAAGAAACTGTAAAATTCTAGGAATTCTAAAAGAATGCCAAGAGAATTTATGAGAAGAACACCATGAAATGTAAGTCTTCCAAACTCAATAATAAATCTTTCTAGAGACAGATTTACGAGCTTGTAACATAGTATTAATCACTGAGTCAGAGAAACCTCTATGACTTAGCACTAAGCGTTCAATTTCCATACCTTCAAATTTAATGATTTGAGATCCTGATGGACAAACTGTCAGGGTGCCAGGAATCAGACTGAGACGAGAAGTGCAAAAATAATCACATCTTTATTAATAGCAAAAAATAATAAAAAGTCCACAAGTCAAATAACAAGCCAGGAATCAAAACCAGAGCTGGTAGTCAGACGAGCCGAGTCAGGAGCCAAAGCGAATAGTCAGACGAGCCGGAATCAGGAACAAGGAAAACAGCAGAGTCAGGAACAAGCCAGGGATCAGGAACCAGGAAGGGCGTCAGGCAGCCAGGTAATACACAGGAACTCTCACAAACAGGTCTTAGACAACACAAAGGCAAAGCATACTGAACAGAGGCCCTTTAAATAATAAGTGATGACATCACAATTCTGAGACTGCATCCTGTCTCACATTGATGATGCACACCAGTCTGGCCATAAAAGGAAGTGCAGGAATTGAGCAACATCCCCCACAATGCACCATAGTCAGGAAGAGAGGTGAGTAAAATGGCTGCCAGCAGCACATGGCAAACACAACAGGGAAAAAACCCTGACAGTACCCTCCCCTCAACAACCCCTCCCCCCGGGGGAGGACAAAAGGCTTACTAACGAGCATGGAATGCACGGAGGAGGGCAGGAGCATGAACATCAGAGAAGGGAACCCAAGAACGCTCCTCCGGACCGTAGCCTCTCCAGTGAACCAAATACTGTACACGGCCCCTGGACATACGAGAGTCAATAATGCTGCTGACCTCATACTCCTCATGGTTGTCAACAAAGATAGGACGGGGACGAGGCAACACAGTGGTAAACCGATTACAAACCAATGGTTTCAAGAGGGAGACATGAAAAACATTGGAGATGCGCATAGCAGGAGGAAGGTCAAGAGCGTAGGCCACAGGATTAACCCGATGGAGTATTTGAAAAGGACCAACATAACGGGGAGCCAATTTATTGGAAGGCACACGAAGGTTCAAGTTGCGGGAGGACAGCCAAACTCTCTCACCAACCTGGTAGGAAGGTGCGGGCAGACACCTACGATCAGCCTGGAACTTTTGGTGCTGCATAGAACGATGAAGGCAATCCTGAATCTGCACCCACGTGGAACGGAGTTGCCGGAGATGCTCCTCCAAAGCCAGAATACCCTGAGACATAAATGAATTGGGCAACAAGGATGGTTGAAACCCATAATTCGCCATGAACGGGGATATCTTGGAGGAAGCATTAATAGCACTATTACGAGCAAACTCAGCCCAAGGTAACAGTTCAGTTCAATTATTGTGGTGATCTGAGATATAGCAACAGAGGAACTGTTCCAGAGCTTGATTAGACCGTTCCGCAGCCCCATTGGATTGAGGGTGATATGCCGAGGAGAAGGAAAGCTGGATCCCCATTTGAGCACAAAAGGAACGCCAAAATCTGGAGACAAACTGGCTACCCCGGTCTGACACTATCTCCTTGGGTAACCCATGTAAACGGAAGACCTCCCGGGCAAAAATTGAAGCAAGCTCCTGAGCGGTAGGCAGCTTCATCAAGGGAATGCAATGTGACATTTTAGAAAAATGGTCAACCACCATAAGGATAACAGTATTGCCATTGGAAACAGGGAGCTCGACAATGAAGTCCATGGAAAGATGTGTCCAAGGATGCTCACCATTAGCAATAGGTTGAAGAAGACCCACAGGAAGACAACGAGGAGTCTTATTCTGTGCACAAACTGAGCAGGAGGCAACATACGCAGCAACATCAGAACGAAGACCTGGCCACCAGAATTGTCGAGTGACAGGCCAAATCATTTGGTTCTTGCCTGGGGGACCTGCTTTAGGATAGTGGTAAGTGTGCAAAAGTTTAGTTCGAAGATTCTCAGGAACAAAACACTTACCACTAGGTTTCTCAGGAGGTGCATTGGTTTGTGCAGCCAGGATCTCCTCCCCAAGGGAGAAGTCAAATTAGTAGGTATGGTAGCCAAAATATGGTCAGGAGGTATAACAGGAGTAGGAACAGACTCTTCCTTGGACAGAGGCGAAAATTGTTGAGATAGGGCATCAGCCCTAACATTCTTACTACCAGGCAGTTAGGAGACCACATAATTAAACCGAGACAAAAATAGCGTTTTGCTTCAGATAGATAAGTTAAATTCTTGTGGTCAGTAAGAATGAGCACTGGCATGCTAGTACCCTCGAGAAGATGCCTCCATTCCTTAAGTGCCAAAATTATGGCCAGTAATTTCCTGTCGCCAATTTCATAATTGCACTCCACTGGAGACAATGTCTTAGAGAAGAAACCACACGGATGCAAGGAACCATCAGGCGTAGGACGTTGAGACAAGAGGGCACCTACTCCAGTCTCAGACGCATTGACCTCAAGAACGAAAGGCAGGACAGGGTTAGGATGAGCCAGAACTGGAGCGGCAGCAAAGGCAGTCTTAAGACTATCAAAGGCCTTAATGGCAGTAGGTGACCAATGGAGGGGATCATTCTCTTTACGGGTCATGTCTGTGATAGGTTTGACCAAGGAAGAAAAGTTTTTAATAAACTTTCTATAGTAATTGGCAAACCCCAAAAAATGTTGAATAGACGAAGACCAACTGGGCGAGGCCACTGCAGAACTGCAGATAACTTGTCAGGATCCATGGAGAACCCTGCAACGGAGATAACATAACCTAGGAAGGTTACTTGAGTCTGATGGAACTCACATTTCTCGAGTTTACAAAACAGGCCGTTCTCACGTAGTCTCTGAAGAACCCGTGTAACATCAGAACAATGAGCCTCAAGTGTGGGTGAGTGTATGAGGATGTTGTCTAAGTACACCACAACACACTGTTGCAACATATGTCGTAGGACATCATTAATAAATTCCTGAAAAACAGCAGGAGCATTACATAGGCCAAAGGGCATTACAAGATACTCATAATGCCCGCTCCTGGTGTTAAATGCTGTTTTCCATTCGTGGCCCTCCTTAATCCTAACGAGATTGTACGCTCCTCTCAAATCAAGTTTAGTAAAGACCGTAGCTCCCTTGAGGCGGTCAAAGAGTTCCGTAATAAGCGGAATAGGGTAAGCATTCTTAATGGTAAGACGATTAAGACCCCTATAATCGATACATGGTCTTAACTCGCCACCCTTTTTCTTCACAAAGAAGAAGCCAGCCCCTGCAGGAGAGCAGGATTTGTGGATGATCCCCCGCGACAGAGCATCGGCAACATACTCCTCCATAGCACAATTCTCTGCAACAGACAGAGGGTATACCCGGCCCCGAGGAGGAATGGCTCCGGGTTGCAGGTCTATGGCACAATCGTAAGACCGGTGAGGAGGCAACGTACCGGCACGCACCTTGTCAAACACGTCTAGGAACTCTCGGTACTCCTCTGGCAATTGAGAAACCAAAGAAGTGCACAAGACTTTAACTGGTATCCGAAGACAAGTGGAAATACATTGCGGGGACCACAACAAAATTTCGGACCTGCGCCAGTCGAGACTGGGATTGTGCTTTTGGAGCCAGGGATAACCCAGAACAACAGGAAAATGAGGAGAGTTTATCACCTGGAACTGGAGGGTTTCAAAATGGAGAACCCCAACAGCCATGGACAACGGAGCAGTTTCGTGAGTAATGAGTGCGGGCTGAAGGGGCCTGCCATCAATGGCCTCAATAGCAAGCGGAACGGACTGAGGCAAAACAGGAATGGAGTGCTTTGATACAAAAGAACTGTCAATGAAATAGCCCGCAGCACCGGAGTCAACAAGAGCCTGGGTGACTATGGAGGAGTCCACCCAGGAAAGGACAACCGTGACCATAGGTTTCTCCTTAAGCGGTTCCGGGGACGAGGATAAACCACCCAAGGTCTGCCTCTGACAGGACCTTAGGTGTGAGCGTTTCCCGGCCATGTAGAACAAGACTTCAAAAGGTGGCCCTGTAACCCACAATAGAGGCAGAGACCCTCCCTCCTCCTAAAGGCCCTCTCCGCCGTGGAGAGACGCGTGAATCCCAGCTGCATCAGCTCAGCAGTACCTGGTGACTCGGGACCAGGAGGCATGGGAGGAGAGGGAGGCATGGGTGGGAACGAACACGTAGGAGACAACGGAACAGGAGGCTTACGCAAGTGCTCCTTGAAAGAGGGCCTCTCTCTGAGTCTGATGTCAATTAGGATCAAAAAAGACACCAATGCCTCGAGATCCTCTGGTAAATCTCTGGCAGCAACTTCGTCTTTAATCGCTTCAGAGAGCCCATGAAAGAAGACGGCAACAAGGGCTTCATTGTTCCAACCTACCTCTGCGGCAAGCGTACGGAACTCAATAGCATACTGAGCAACAGATCTTGTACCTTGCTTAGTGGACATGAGTCGTTTAGCAGCAGAGGAGGAGCGGGCCAGAACATCAAATACCCTTCGAAAGGAGACCACAAATTCAGGGTAATTTGAAATCACAGGTTTATTAGTCTCCCACAAGGGATTAGCCCAGGCAAGAGCTGTGTCAGAGAGTAACGAGATGAGAAATCCCACCTTAGCTCTGTCAGAGGGAAACACCTGAGGTAACATCTCAAAGTAAATTCCCACCTGGTTCAAAAACCCTCTGCACTGAATAGGATCGCCTCCATATCGCTGAGGTAGAGGTGCAGAACCGGACATGCTCCTGGTAGGCATAGGTGCAGCAGCGGAAACAGGAGCAGCCATAAATTGCGGGACACTTTGGTCCAAATGTGCTGTGCGAGTCAGCAGGGTTTGCAGGGCTTGTGCAAATTGATCCAAGTGGTGATTCTGTACATCCATCCTGGAAATGATGGCAGGTAAAGGTGGATTATTAGCACCATCAGGATTCATGGCCTTTGCGTAATGTCAGGGTGCCAGGAATCAGACTGAGACAAGAAGTGCAAAAATAATCACACCTTTATTAATAGCAAAAAATAATAAAAATTCCACAAGTCAGATAACAAGCCAGGAATCAAAACCAGAGCTGGTAGTCAGACGAGCCGAGTCAGGAGCCAAGCGAATAGTCAGATGAGCCGGAATCAGGAACAAGGAAAACAGCAGAGCCAGGAACAAGCTAGGGATCAGGAACCAGGAAGGGCGTCAGGCAGCCAGGTAATACACAGGAACTCTCACAAACAGGTCTTAGACAACGCAAAGGCAAAGCATACTGAACAGAGGCCCTTTAAATAATAAGTGATGACATCACAATTCTGAGACTGCATCCTGTCTCACATGAATGATGCACACCAGTCTGGCCATAAAAGGAGTGCAGGAATTGAGTAGCATCCCCCACAATGCACCATAGTCAGGAAGAAAGGTGAGTAAAATGGCTGCCAGCAGCACATGGCAAACACAACAGGGAAAAAACCCTGACAAATACGGACCTTGAGACAGTAGGTCCGGCCTTGACGGAAGTAACCAAGGTTGGCAACTGGACATCCGAACAAGATCCGCATACCAAAACTTGTGAGGCCATGCTGGAGCCACCGGCATCACAAACAATTGTTCCATGATGATTTTGGAGATCACTCTTGGAAGAAGAACTAGAGGCGGGAAAATATAAGCAGGTTGATAACACCAAGGAAGTGTCAGCGCATCCACTGCTTCCGCCTGAACATCCCTGGACCTGGACAGGTATCTGGGAAGTTTCTTGTTTATATGAGAGGCCATCAGATCTATCTCTGGAAGACCCCACATCTGAACAATCTGAGAAAACACATCTGGATGGAGGGACCACTCCCCCGGATGTAAAGTCTGACGGCTGAGATAATCCACCTCCCAATTGTCTATACCTGGAATATGCACCGCAGAGATTAGACAGGGGCTGGATTCCGCCCAAGCAAGTATCCGAGATACTTCTTTCATAGCTTGGGGACTGTGAGTCTCACCCTGATGATCGACATATGCCACAGTTGTGATATTGTCTGTCTGAAAACAAATGAACGGTTCTCTCTTCAACAGAGGCCAAAACTGAAGAGCTCTGAGAATTGCACAGAGTTCTAAAATATTTATTGGTAATCTCACCTCGTGAGATTTCCAAACCCCTTGTGCTGACAGAGATCCCAAACAGCTCCCCAACCTGAAAGACTTGCATCTGTAGTGATCACAGTCCAAGTTGGCCGAACAAAAGAAGCCCTTTGAACTAAACGCTGGTGATTTAACCACCACGTCAGAGAGTGTTGAACATTGGGATTTAAGGATATTAATTGTGATATCTTTATATAATCCCTGCACCATTGATTCAGCATACAAAGCTGGAGAGGTCTCATGTGAAAACGAGCAAAAGGAATCGCGTCCGATGCTGCAGTCATGAAGCCTAAAACTTCCATGCACATAGCCACTGAAGGGAATGACTGAGACTGAAGGTGCCGACAGGCTGCAACCAATTTCAAACGTCTCTTGTCTGTTAGAGACAGAGTCATGGACACTGAATCTATCTGGAAACCTAAAAAGGTGACCCTTGTCTGAGGAATCAAGAAACTTTTTGGTAAATTGATCCTTCAACCATGTTTTCGAAGAAACAACACTAGTTGATTCATGTGAAATTCTGCAGAACGTAAAGACTGAGCTAGTACCAAGATATCGTCCAAATAAGGAAACACCACAATACCCTGATCTCTGGTTACAGAGAGCAGGGCACCGAGAACCTTTGAAAAGATTCTTGGAGCTTTTGCTAGGCCAAATGGAAGAGCAACAAATTGGTAATGCTTGTCTAGAAAAGAGAATCTCAGGAACTGATAATGATCTGGATGAATCTGAATATGAAGGTATGCATCCTGCAAGTCTATTGTGGACATATAATGTCCTTGCTGAACAAAAGGCAGAATAGTCCTTATAGTCACCATCTTGAAAGTTGGTACTCTTACATAACGATTCAAAATTTTCAGATCCAGAACTGGTCTGAATGATTTTTTTTTCTTTGGGACAATGAATAGATCTGAATAAACCCCAGACCTTGTTCCTGAAAAGGAACTGGCATGATTACCCCTGAAAACTCCAGGTCTGAAACACACTTCAGGAAAGCCTGAGCTTTTACTGGATTTGCTGGAATACGTGAGAGAAAAAATCTTCTCACAGGAGATCTTATTCTGTATCCTATTCGATACCCCTTGAGAGACAATGCTCTTGAAAACATCTTTGAAAAAACATCCTTGAAAAACCTTAATTTGCCTTCTACCAGCTGAGCTGGAATGAGGGCCGCACCTTCATGTGGACTTAGGAGCAGACTTTGGTTTTTTAAATGGCTTGGATTTATTCCAATTTGAGGAAGGCTTCCAATTGGAAACAGATTCCTTGGGGGAATGATTAGATTTTTGTTCCTTACTTTGACGAAAGGAACAAAAACGGTTAGAAGCCTTAGATTTACCCTTAGGTTTTTTATCCTGAGGCAAAAAAACTCCCTTTCCCCCAGTAACAGTTGAAATAATAGAATCCAACTGAGAACCAAATAAATTATTACCTTGGAAAGAAAGAGATAGTAATCTAGACTAAGATGTCATATCAGCATTCCAAAATTTAAGCCACAAAGCTCTTCTAGCTAAAATAGCTAAAGACATGGATCTAACATCAATTTTGATAATATCAAAAATGGCATCACAAATAAAATGATTAGCATGTTGCAGCAAGTGAACAATGCTAGATATGTCAGAATCCAATTCTTGTTGCTCTAAATTCTCCAACCAAAAAGTTGATGCAGCCGCAACATCAGCCAAAGAAATTGCAGGCCTGCGAAGATGACCTGAATATAAATAGGCTTTTCTTAGATAAGAGTTAAGTTTCCTATCTAAAGGATCTTTAAAAGAAGACTATCTTTCATAGGAATAGTGGTACGTTTAGCAAGAGTAGAAATAACCCCATCAACTTTGGGGATCTTTTCCCAAAACTCTATTGAAATTGCTGGTAAAGGATACAATTTTTTAAACCTTCAAAGAAGGAATAAAAGAAGTACCCAGCTTATTCCATTCCTTGGAAATCATATCAGAAATAGCATCAGGAATAGGAAAAACCTCTGGAGTAACCACAGGAGGTTTAAAAACAGCGTTTAAACGTTTACTAGTCTTAACGTCAAGAGGACTGGCTTCCTCAATATCCAAAGTAATTAACACTTCTTTTAACAAAGAACGAATATACTCCATTTTAAATTAATAAGTAGATTTGTCAGTGTCAATATCTGAGGAAGGATCTTCTGAATCAGATAGATCCTCATCAGAGGAGGATAAATCATTATGTTGTCGGTCATTTGAAATTTCATCAACTTTATGAGTTTTAAAAGACCTTTTATGTTTATTAGAAGGCGGAAATGCAGACAAAGCCTTCTGAATAGAATCAGTAACAAATTCTTTAAAATTCATAGGTATATCATGTACATTGGAAGTTGAAGGAACTGCAACCGGCAATGTACTATTACTGATGGACACATTATCTGCATGTAAAAGTTTATCATGACAACTATTACAAATGACATTCGGAGATATAATTTCCACATTCTTACAACAAATGCATTTAGCTTTGGTAGAACCGATGTCAGGCAGCAAAGTTCCAACAGATACTTCTGAGACAGGATCAGATTGAGACATCTTGCAAAATGTAAAAGAAAAAACAACATATAAAGCAAAATTATCAATTTCCTTATATGACAGTTTCAGGAATGGGAAAAAATGCAAATAACATAGCCCTCTGACATAGAAAAAGGCAAGAGGCAAAAAGCAATGGGGTATAAAAATAATGAAACATTTTGGCACCAAGTATGACGCACAATGTAACTGAAAATTTTTTGGCGCCAACAACATCCGGAAATGACACACTCGCGTCACTAACGACGCAACCCTGTGTAAGACTCGGCGTCAACTACGACGCCGGAAATGATGAATTTGCGTCAACGGATGTACTTTCGTGCCAAAAAATTATCGCGCCAAGAATGACGCAATAAAGTCTAGCATTTGGCGCACCCGCGGGTCTAATACTGCCCGCAATTTGCAAGAAAAATGTAGTCAATTTTGAAAAAAAGACTAAACCCCAGGTAAGAAAAAATATTTCTTAATATGTTTATTTTCCCCAAAAATGAAACTGACAGTCTGCACAAGGAAATACATGAACCTGACTCATGGCAAATATAAGTACAATACATATATTTAGAACTTTATATAAATGCATAAAGTGCCAAACCATAGCTGGGGTGTCTTAAGTAATAAAAACATACTTACCGAAAAGACACCCATCCACATATAGCAGATAGCCAAACCAGTACTGAAACAGTTATCAGTAGAGGTAATGGTATATGAGAGTATATCGTTGATCTGAAAAGGGAGGTAGGAGATGAATCTCTACGACCTATAACAGAGAACCTATGAAATAGATCTCCTGTGAGGAAAACCATTGCATTCAATAGGTGATACTCACTTCATATCCCTCTGACATTCGCTGTACTCTGAGAGGAATAGGGCTTCAAAATGCTGAGAAGCGCATGTCAACGTAGAAATCTTAGCACAAACTTACTTCACCACCTCCATAGGAGGCAAAGTTTGTAAAACTGAATTGTGGGTGTGGTGAGGGGTGTATTTATAGGCATTTTGAGGTTTGGGAAACTTTGCCCCTCCTGGTAGGATTGTATATCCCATACGTCACTAGCGCATGGACTCATGCCAATTACATGAAAGAAATAATAGTTGTTGCTCGCTGTTTAAGACTTTGCAGCTAACACAATTAATCTCCTCCCCAACTCGCATAAACATGAAAAGCCATAATCACACCCTGCTCGATTGGATTCTCTCCACTTCTCCTGACCGAATCCAGGAGGCAGGTGTTCTCCATAACAATTTCAGTGACCACTGCTTAGTGTACTACATGTGCAAAATAAAGGCAACTAAATCCTCTCCCAAGCTTAAAATCACCAGGTTCATCAAAAAATGTAATCTTCAATCATTTGTAAATGACATCAAGAACTTCCCCTGGCACAGATTATACCTAATCCCAAATTTAGACTCTGCAGCTGAATTCTTTCAGTTCGAACTTCTACAAGTTTGGAATTTGCATGCCCCGCTGCGTAAGGTGAGAGTAAAAGGATCACATTTAAATTGGATCACAGCTGACATCATTCAAATGTACCAGTTTCGGGATTCATTGTGGTCAAAGTTCAAGCATACCGGCTCTATGAACGATCACTGTGTATATAGTTAATGGTTAAATATATACACTAAACAAACAAAATTGGCCAAGGCCCAATATTTCTGTGACTCCACCAATCCACTCCCAACCTTCCACTGTCAATGTGGACAACCAAACCTTGCAACTCCCCTTAGAAGTAGCAAATGCCTTTAACAATTATTTTTTTGGATGCTCCACCACCCTGATTGACAAACTAATAAATGACACACATCCTGAAACTACAAATGTGGATCAGGCCCTACTAAATCAGCAAAGTCCCAATATAGAGAAGTTCAATTTTAGACCTGCACCCATCAATGTCATTAAGAAACACCTTAATAATCTAAAAATGAAAAAAACAGTCTGGACCTGATCAAATCCCAGCAATGCTGTTGAAGCTCAGTGCTCCGGCAATTGCTAAACCTGTCATAACCCTAATTAATGAATCCTTGGTGTCTGGATATATACCCAAACTTTGGAAGACTGCAAGAGTAGTGCCTATCCATAAAAGTGGGGAGATAACCTTGGTTTCTAACTATCGCCCAATATCATTGCTCCCAGTATTGTCAAAAATCTTAGAAAAATGCACCCATACGCAATTATGTGAGTATTACCAACAATCTAACTATCTGACCCCTGATCAATCAGGTTTTCACCCGAATCACTCCACTACAAATGCTAACTAAAAGTTTGCAACAACATCCAAACTGGCATGGAACAAGGAGACCTAACTGTAGCTATTTTGTATTTTCCCGATTTTGCAAAAGGCCTTTGACACAGTAGACCACGGCATACTACTGCTCAAACTAAAAAACTCAGGTATTGGTGACCGTCCGCTAACCTGGTTTCGATCATATGTATCGGATCGATCACAATATGGGGCCCATTTATTAAGCAACGAACGGAGCTTGTGGGCCCGTGTTTCTGGCGAGTCTTAAGACTCACCAGAAACAGCAGTTATGAAGCAGCGGTCACAAAGACCGCTGCTCCATAACCCTGTCCGTCTGCTCTGATGAGGTGGACAGGAATCATCGGAAATCAACCCGATCGAGTACGATCAGGTTGATTGACACCCTCCTGTGCGGGACCTGATCCGCACTGTCGGATCAGGTCCGCAAGACCTTTGATAAATAGGCCCCATGTCTCCATTTCTGACAACGACTCCCTCTCCCAGTCACGTGTGGTGTTCCCCAAGGTTCCATTCTCGGCCCCCTACTATTCACATTTTTTTATAAATGATCTGCCTAATGTCTGCAAATCCTCAACTGTACACATGTACGCAGATGACACGGTAATCTATGAAAACAATTCCGATCTGCCGCAGCTTGAAGCAGTGCTCCAAGACCAGTTCACAGAGGTAGAAATGTGGATCTCAAAAAACAAACTCTTCCTAAACACTGACAAAACTGTCACAATGATCTTTGGAATGGGACCTAAATTACACAAACTACAAAATTCCCATCTATGCATCAAAACAAAATCAAATTGCACACTTACCGCAGTTCACTCTTTCAAATACTTGGGTATGTTTTTAGACCCCAATTTATCTTTTGGCCTCCACATAGAAAAACTTGCATCTAAACTTTATACAAAACTAGGTGCCCTGTACAGAAACAAATCCCGCCTCAGCCCTACAGTAAAGGAAGCTCCCACCCTACCTGAGCAGAATGCGCTCCCCGGCTATTCCCGCCTCCTATAGCCGTCGATCCAGTACCAGCACATTATTTAGTTTGCCTCAATACAAAAAGAAAGCAGCTCGATCCTCCTTTTCCTACAGAGCACCACAATTATGGAACAACCTCCCGCACACTTTCAAACCTTCCCCCAAGCCTAATATCCTTTAAGAGATCCCTCTCTACATATCTCAAAACAGAATGCACCTGTCATAGTTGATTATATATTTCCTACCTGTTCTATGTAAAATTTTGCATATATTGTGTATTATTGTTTTTTATTTTATTGTACCCTATTGTATCAATGCAATGTTTTGTGGACCCAGGACATACTTGAAAATGAGAGAAATCTCAATGTATCCTTCCTGGTAAAATATTTTATAAATAAATAAATGTCTTAGCGTTTTTGTTTTATATAGGTTAAATAGAATATAAAATATTAATAGTAGTACACTTTGGAAGTGTATCTTTTGCTGCTGTAAGGGTCTGTGGAAATCCAATGTTATAGCTCTTGCTTGTCAAGGTATTTGAAATATTATTAAATAATATATACAAGTATATTTGTCTTTATTTAATAAGTCTGTGGATGTGCAAATCAAATAATTCATTTAGAGATCTCCCACACTCAATATGCTAAATTATGCAATTGTATAACCACAAGGAACTGAAAATTAACACAGGTAAAATTCTGAATACACATCTCCAGGATGTCTCCAAAGGCTTGACACTAAGGCATTTGGTTTAATTAAAATGTAACCACAGTTTCAGAAACCATATGTGTGATTGCTTGGGAATGTGAGATAAAATCTATTTACCCCTCCCAATGTACCTAAGAATCTAGCTCAGGTGACATGTTTTATGAGAATTTCAGCATTACATTTAGGTGCAAAAGACCCCTGCCGTGTAAATGCCAAGACTGAAATATACAAAACGTAGACAATGCGCCTGGGGTTAGGATAACAGAACATGGTTTCAAAACAACTGTATTTAGGTTTTAAATAAAAATAAATACATTTTCGCAAAGGGAACAATACTAGTTTCATATGTGTTTGGAATAATTCAAATAACCCAGATATGTATATATATGGGACTGAGACATTTTATATTAAATGAATGATTGCTATGTTGAGTAATGACTACATCAAATACATATGAATGCTTGGATCATTTCTAATAATTATTTCTATTTTTATTGCAGACAACCATTGGTCATGGGCATCAATCTATGCACTTAGAAAGAGGTGCACTAAATACCTCACCCTCTGTGTTTTTAAGAATATGAATAGATATTTGTGAACCTAAAAAAAAAAAATAATAAATGACACTTATTACTTTATTTCAGATGGAGTGCCTGCATGAGATGAAATAAGTCATATCATATGAATGTGCAATAAATGTTTATAAAGTTTTAAATACATCTCTTAAAATATAGTGAGATGAATATATGGAAGTTACTTTGATGTGATATGACTATGAAATATAAACTTTCTGTTAGGCTAAATGAAATATAAATTATTTAATATAATGTTAGATATATTTGATGTTTCATATCAAAATTATCAGAAAATTCATAAGATATAACTTACCCAAAACAAATATTGTGAATAGTTGTTGCAGTAAATTATGATAAAATGAATAACCATTTCATAGAAATATTGAATTAAGTGTAAAATGTTTAGAAATAGTGCTGCATGTATTGCTGTGTTGTACTGTCTGCTGCCACCTAGTGTTATGATGCAAAATTGCAGCCATGAGATGATTGGTTGTTGCAAGGATGCCTTTCCTTGACAACACACTTACCAAATAAACCAATCCATGTTCAGTTGCAAAGAACCAATCCGAGACAAGGCTCCGTGGGCGTTTCCAATACTCACCAATGACTGATAATAATCAAAAAAGGGGAGGGGTGAAATCAGATGATTTAACCCCCAGCATAGGGACTAATAGGGAGGTTGCTGGCTAATGCTGAAGGAATAACTACTGTGGTTATTATTAAAGCACACAACTACTGTTGGACTCCATATGCAATACCCCCAAATTTGAATTTCTGAGGTGAAATTGGATCTGTTGAGAAACATTGGAAACTGGATTGCTGTTTATTTGGTAATGTATACAAGGTTATTGGTAAGATACGTTATATGCATAGTCACTACAGTTAAATTATAGTAAGCAGATTGTACTTTTAAACTGTGTGTCATTGTTTTGGATAGTTCTTAGCGGGCCTGTTTGTATGCAAAAACAATTTAAAATAAGCATTCATTGTTGCTGGGTTTGGCAGAGTCAGAGAAATAAATTGTATTTTAAATTGGTAGTCACAGCCTATATATTGTTTAAACCTGTATCTGATTGGCTAAATAACTTATCTGTGCAAGTTCTGATGTTTTAAACCAATATTGTGTTAGGATAAATTGCAGTTAAATAGCATAATATATATATTATCCTATTGTCTATGAGCACTGTTTAGAATTGTATTGCTTGGATGTTAAAGGTTTTAGTATCATTGTAATATTTTAAATGCAGCTCTGAATGAAAGGTTGGTTTTAAAGATACATTTTTCTGGCTTTGTAAGAAGGATAGCATATCTTAATAGTTGTTTTTAACGTGTATAATAGTGCTTCATATTCTGGTATTGCAAATATATTTCAAAAATGTTCATGGATATTAACTAAATAAAAGAATTCAGATATTTATATTAATTTTGTTGAACTAAAGAAAAAAAATTGTATATGTGCGCTAACAGCTGTGGGGATTAAATCCAATAAAGATTATAAAACACTTATGTAGTGTGTATGCAATTAGGAAAAAACTTTAAAAAACTGGTTGATTGTATTTACCTCTATGTGAATATATGTAGTGGTATACTTCAATAAGTAGACATAAAACACAGAGGGTGGGTGGTTCTATAAATAAACCAATGATGAAATTTAATCTATTAAAAAGCGATAATTAAAACAGGTAAAGTGATAAAACACAAAAACACTATCAATAGAACTAAAATATATGACCGCTCATGTACATATAAGTTTATAAAAAGAGATATATTAAAAACTGTATGCAGATATCTGACAATCTTAGAACAGTAAAACTTAGTGCAGAAAAACACTTTGTGCAACAAGGGGTCTGATCCGTTTAAAACTGTGAAATCAATCAATATTGTGTTAGTATAAATTGCAGTTAAATAGCATAATATATATATTATCCTATTGTCTATGAGCACTGTTTAGAATTGTATTGCTTGGATGTTAAAGGTTTTAGTATCATTGTAATATTTTAAATGCAGCTCTGAATGAAAGGTTGGTTTTAAAGATACATTTTTCTGGCTTTGTAAGAAGGATAGCATATCTTAATAGTTGTTTTTAATGTGTATAATAGTGCTTCATATTCTGGTATTGCAAATATATATTTCAAAAATGTTCATGGATATTAACTAAATAAAAGAATTCAGATATTTATATTAATTTTGTTGTCTTAGTAGAAGTATATTGATTGTGGGTTCAGTCTAAAGAAAGATTGTTAAATATATTCCCCGCCATATACTCACACATTGTTTGGAGAATACTGCTAAGATTCTTATAAATATACTGACATAATAGATGGAGGCACATTGCATGAGATTTATTAATATTCATCATACTTGATATAATATATTTGTAATAAATAGAAATTATTATAAAAGAGAGAAAAAGTTTCATATTTCGATATTAATATTTTGAAGATATAATTTTTGAAAGGTTGAAATATTGATTTTCATATTTCGAGATTGATATTAATATCTTGAAATATTATTAAAGATTAATTTTTGAAAAATTTATAAAAATATTAATTTTTCTTATTTAAAAATTAATCAAAAATATTAATTTTTCATATTTTCAAAGTTAATCAAAAATATTAATTTCTCATACTTCGAAATATAAATTTTTCATATTTCAAAATTAATAATATTTTTTTAAAATATAAATTTCTCTTCTCTCTTTTTATTGGCAAAAATTGTATTAGCGTTTTAATTTAACTGAATACTAAACCAATATAATAATGTCTGTAGCCAGAAGTGACTCATTTAATTCTATACATAGCGATGAAAATGGTCCCATTACAATACCCATTACTAAAGGTCAGGTCCTTAAGAAAGATATCTTAAGTTACATTAAAGGGAAGTTAAATATTGCGGGTGAATTAAATGATTTAATGGATATGCTTGAAACTAGAGCTAAAAATATTACCGTTAATAATAATATGTGGAATGAAGAGAATGAATTCTTCCAAGAATTATTAATGATTAATCAATGCAAAACTCCCAAAAAGCGAGAGGAACTAATACTAAAATCTTGGCCCCTTTTAATATGCATTATTGACGAAATGTCGTTTTGTCTCATAGACAAACGATTGCAAATACAGGATCTAGAAAATAGTATTCGTTCCTCACGCAGACGCGAAGAGGATTTAAAAATAGCCAAAAATAAAATGGATGAATTTGCCCAAAACCTAACCGCCTTAGATAAGCATAATATAGACTTACTCGCACAGATAAAAGATTTAAATAAACAGCTTGCGCAAAGCCAGAGAGTGTCATATCCTGTCAGTAGCATGTCCCTTTAATTCAGAAACTCCACCCTGTTAGCTCTCTATAAAGGAACTCCCTTTCACAAGCTTCAGTGCTTGATTATTTCAGAAGTGTTAGGGAATCCCTTGATCGTTTGTTCCTAAAACTTTATATTAAGCCTTTGTAGAAATTCTAAAGCTCAAAACCTATGAAATGTCTCTGATTACAAAAGTCATAGCATCAAACCTTTGATATTTTGCCGCAAACCTAACAGCACTTTACTTTGAGGAAAATCTAAGTCTGGATTGCCTGTTTGATTCTCAGAGCCACAACGCTGCAAGTAAAGCTGCTGGGTGTAGTCATTTCACGCTGACAGGCTCTGCAGATTCAGTCCGTCTAAGAGCTGCAGCTGTAACAAACTCTGACTGAGGAACTAATCATACTAAAGACAATCGCAAGTATTTCTATAACAGTATTTGACCGCATCAATTGTATCTACAGCTAAAGATGAACTTTATTGATGTATCTAACACTGCTAACTTTCCGGTCTGTTTCTAAGCTGTGTATTCAGTTAAGTTAATGCTCAATTTAACTACTCGTTAATATTGTGCAGATATCTGGTTAAAGCACCTAACACCTTGCTAGCAACAGAGGTACCTATCATTTATTCATATTTGTTAGGTAATGTTGCCACGCATACAAATCCATTCTATATAAGGGGACTTTCCTTAAACATAAGGATTGGTGTGTTAGTACACTTATCACAGAATAATCAAGCCTGTAAAATAACACCTCTGGTATAATGGACCCACTGGAAATGTCCAATCAAATAACATCTTTAAATCAGAAGGTGGAGATTCTTGCACAAGGATTAAATGATCTCACTAATGAGAATAATACATTAAAAAAACTGCTTAATGATTTTGTTGCACAAAAGACAAGTGAGTTCCCAGAACCACAGGTTAACCCTCCTATTCCTTTTAGTGGTGATCGAACCAAGTTCAGAGAATATAAAAATGCCTGTATGTTAATGTTTTCATTAAAGCCTAAAACATACCGTACAAATAAAATAAAAGTATGCACTGCTATTTCTTTTCTTACTGGGGAGCCCAGAGCATGGGCAGACAGGTTCTTTGAGTTGGATGACCCAATCTTTAATTCGATTGAAATTTTTTTCCATACCATGTCAATCCTGTATGAGGATGTAAATAAACAGCACACTGCGGAACAAAAATTAAGATCTCTAAAACAGGGAAAACGGGCAGTGGAAGACTATATTGTGGACTTCCAGCTCTGGGCCACTGACTCACAATGGAACACTATAAGTTTAAAAAACCAGTTCCGCTTGGGACTGTCCGAATATTTAAAGGACGAACTCTCACGAGTTGAATACCCAGAATCCTTGGAGGCGCTTATGAAATTATGCATTTCCATGGACAGAAGACATAGAGAGAGAAAGTCCGAAAGACAATTATATGAATTCCCAATTAAAAAACAATACCATACATCCCTGGACAAAGCATCGTCTCAACCAGTCCCCATGGAAATTGGTGCAATACGAGGACCCTTGAGTCAAGAGGAAAAATTAAGAAGGCGCCTAGCTAACTTGTGTCTGTACTGCGCCAGCAAAGAACATGATGTTGCAAACTGTCCCATACTTACACGTCAAAGAAAGGGTAAGTCAGATTACGTTTGCAAACATCAGTCAAAAAATACTAATACTTACATGTCACTTAACTTATCTTTACAGTGGGATTGCAACCATGTCCAGAGCGAAGCCATACTTGATTCAGGAGCCAACGGGATATTCATTGATGAGTTAATTGTTAAACAAAATAAAATTCCAAGTGTGTTAAAAGAAACCCCTCTGTATGTGCGTGTAATTGATGGGTCACAATATTTAAAAGGGCCGATAACGCATCACACCATACCCATATTAACTATCACTAACTCTGGACACAAAGAGTTTATTTCCTATGACATAATCTCTAGTTCATTACATCCAGTAATCTTAGGATACCCTTGGCTTAAAAAACATAATCCTTTGATAGATTGGTTAAACAATGAAATTACTTTCCCTTCTAAGTATTGTACTGAGACATGTTTTCCATATGTCTCTATTAGACACATTGAACCTCACTTACCAGATGACTATAGAGATTTTGCTGATGTATTTAATTTAAAAGAAGCTGAGTCATTACCTCCCCATAGACATTTTGATTGCCCCATAGAAACAAAACCTGGGGTTGAAATTCCTTCTGGAAGATTATTTCCGTTATCACAGAAAGAACTAAAACATTTAAGGGATTATCTTGACGAGAATCTCAGAAAAGGTTTTATAACCCCCTCATCCTCACCAATAGCCTCTGCCATATTCTTTGTTACCAATAAAGATGGCAGTCTCCGTCCAATAATAGATTACCGGGCTCTGAATTCTGTTACAATAAAAAATAAATACCCCCTTCCACTCATACCAGAATTACTTGAACGTCTCCATGGGGCATCTATTTACACCAAGTTGGATCTCAAGGGGGCCTACAACTTAATTCGAATTAAATCTGGTCATGAGTGGAAGACAGCTTTTAGAACCCGGTATGGTTTATATCAATACAACGTTATGCCATTTGGCTTGACTAATGCTCCCGCAGCATTTCAATATTTCATTAATGAAATCTTCAAAGAACTTATGGATGTATGTATAATTGTATATTTAGACGATATACTAATATATTCAAAAAATCTAAAAGAACACACCAGGCATGTAAGATGGGTCTTAGCCACTTTAAGGGATCATAAGTTATATGCTAAGATGGAAAAATGTAGCTTCCATAAAACTACCATTAAATTCCTCGGCTACATTATATCCCCTGATGGGATTCAAATGGATCCTGAAAAACTCTCTGCAATTCGTGATTGGTCAACTCCCACTTCCATTAAATCACTACAAAGATTTTTGGGATTCACCAACTTTTATAGAAAATTTATAAACCACTTTTCTTCTGTAGTTCAACCATTAACTCGTTTAACAGGAAAACAGAAATTCATATGGGATAAAGAATCAAATCAAGCTTTTCATCACCTTAAAGAATTATTTTCAACAGCCCCAATCTTACACCTTCCAGATCCGGAATTACCATATACTCTTGAGGTTGACGCTTCCAACGTAGGAATTGGCGCAATCTTATCCCAACCTGATAAGGAATCTTCATTACTCCATCCAGTGGGATATTATTCCAGAAGATTAACACCTGCTGAGAGGAACTATTCGGTTGGAGATAAAGAATTGCTTGCAATGAAGTCGGCCATGGAACACTGGAGACATTTATTGGAAGGAACAACTACACCTTTTCAAGTCTTTACAGACCATAAAAACCTCCAATACTTAAAGAAAAACAAAACCTTGTCTTCACGACAAGTAAGATGGGCTTTGTTCCTGGACCGTTTCAATTTTGTGCTAACTTACATCCCAGGAACAAAAAACTCTAAGGCAGATGCATTGTCAAGGTAATTTAACGTACCAACAGAAGGTGAAGAGAAGTCATATATAATACCACCTTACAAACTCTTAGCATCTTTAACCACAATCCAAGCTGATATACTAAGAGCTTAACAGTCAGACACTGAAATTCCTTCAGTCTGTTATCATGATTCAGTTACTGGATTATATCATTATAAAAACCTCATATATATACCTCAGTCACTCAGAGACACCATCCTACAACAAAACCATGACTTACCTCTAGCAGGACATTTCGGAATACAAAAGACAAATGAACTTATCAGTAGGAATTACTGGTGGCCAAATATGACTAAAACCATACAAGAATACATTAACAATTGTCATATTTGTGTCACAAAGAAAAAGGGACATAATAAACCATTCGGACTATTACAACCTCTACCCATTCCAGAGAGACCCTGGGATATGTTATCAATGGATTTTATCGTTGACCTACCCATCTCTAACAATTATACTACAATCTTGGTAGTTGTTGACCACCTCTCTAAATTGGCTCATTTTATCCCATTACGACGGATACCCACTGCTTCCACCACAGCTAAGGTTTTTTTGACACATATTGTCAAGTTACACGGATTGCCTCTATCTATAGTTACGGATCGTGGATCCCAATTCACGTCAAAATTCTGGAGATATTTATGCAATAAATTGAACATTTCTCTCAGATTCTCAACAGCCTTTCATCCACAATCTAATGGGTTAACAGAAAGACTCAATCAGACCTTGGAACAGTATCTCCGTTGTTATATTTCAACTTTGCAGGAGGATTGGAGCGAATGGTTACCTTTGGCGGAATTTTCATACAACAAT
Source organism: Bombina bombina (assembly GCF_027579735.1). Lineage (NCBI taxonomy): Eukaryota > Metazoa > Chordata > Amphibia > Anura > Bombinatoridae > Bombina > Bombina bombina. The sequence goes on from NC_069499.1 coordinate 751,091,612, forward strand.
TCCATCAGTTCTTCCACGGAAGTGTCACCATTCTATGCCACATACGGTTACCATCCAAGATCATTTCCAAACACAACTTCCTCATCAAATTCCCCCGCTGTCTCGGATTATTTCACTCAAATCAAGGAAACCTTGGAAACCCTACAAACTCATCTCAAAAATGCTAAAGCAACCCAAAAGTTGTATTTTGATAGAAAACGTTCACCTCCTCCGAATTATAAAGTCAAGGACTTGGTCTGGTTGTCTACCAAGAATATCAACCTCAAAGTACCCTGTAAAAAGCTAGCTGACCAGTATATCGGTCCGTACCCAATACTAAAGATTATCAATGAAAACGCAGTGAAGTTGCAATTGCCCAGTAATTTTCACGTTCATCCGACCTTCCATGTCTCTCTATTAAAGCCGTACTTGGGTCATCATGAGCACACCGATACTCGTTCTCATCATTCCACAGTTCCTTTTGATGACAAAATGGATTATGAGGTGGAACGCATTTTGGATTCCAGAAAGCGCCGGAATACTATTGAGTATTTGGTACATTGGAGGGGGTACTCTCCTGAGGAGGATTCTTGGGTACCTATTCGGGACTTGAACGCCCCTCTATTGTTGCAGTCTTTTCATTCCGCTTTCCCCTCGAAGCCGGGACCTTTGCTTTCGGGGAGACGCTCCTGAAGGGGGGGATCTGTCATATCCTGTCAGTAGCATGTCCCTTTAATTCAGAAACTCCACCCTGTTAGCTCTCTATAAAGGAACTCCCTTTCACAAGCTTCAGTGCTTGATTATTTCAGAAGTGTTAGGGAATCCCTTGATCGTTTGTTCCTAAAACTTTATATTAAGCCTTTGTAGAAATTCTAAAGCTCAAAACCTATGAAATGTCTCTGATTACAAAAGTCATAGCATCAAACCTTTGATATTTTGCCGCAAACCTAACAGCACTTTACTTTGAGGAAAATCTAAGTCTGGATTGCCTGTTTGATTCTCAGAGCCACAACGCTGCAAGTAAAGCTGCTGGGTGTAGTCATTTCACGCTGACAGGCTCTGCAGATTCAGTCCGTCTAAGAGCTGCAGCTGTAACAAACTCTGACTGAGGAACTAATCATACTAAAGACAATCGCAAGTATTTCTATAACAGTATTTGACCGCATCAATTGTATCTACAGCTAAAGATGAACTTTATTGATGTATCTAACACTGCTAACTTTCCGGTCTGTTTCTAAGCTGTGTATTCAGTTAAGTTAATGCTCAATTTAACTACTCGTTAATATTGTGCAGATATCTGGTTAAAGCACCTAACACCTTGCTAGCAACAGAGGTACCTATCATTTATTCATATTTGTTAGGTAATGTTGCCACGCATACAAATCCATTCTATATAAGGGGACTTTCCTTAAACATAAGGATTGGTGTGTTAGTACACTTATCACAGAGAGAATTAAGCGATTTAAAAAGGTCATATCGCCATAATGAAAACCCTTATATTAACAGTGAGAATAATGCAGATAATGCTAACTCCTTTAGCGAACGCGTCAGGGACGAGGTACAGAAATATATGGAACAGTATAGATGTCAAGGATTAGTAAGTTAAAGATTTTTCAACTATTGCTGTGGATCTACAGCTGCGGATCAGATGTAATGTTTCACTCAGCACTTAATTAACATATGACGATGTTAACCATAATGGGGCTCAGAGTGAGTTAATAAACTTTAAGTCTATGTGGAGACTTGGGGAAAAATAAAGGAGTAACTTAATATGTTAAGTATCCATTAAGAAACAAATATTTACAAAGTAATTCTTTCAGATGATTTGTGGAAAAGTATCAGTTCATATGTATCACAATACAATCAATGCAGCAGTTCCTCTGTGCCCAATAATTAGTGAGGTGTGCGCCAAAGATTTAAAGGCACAATTAGATGTTACACAACTCTGTTAGCTGTAACGAGTGAGTCGCAGGTTACCTGTTGAATCGGCTGAGAGCAGAGAACTCGTGCGGAACTCGAGGCAACAGCTGTTAGGCGGTGAGTGACAGCTTACTGAAACAGGTTGCGGTTGGCGTCTGACGTCACAGGACTGAAGTCCGCGGGAGAATTAAACTCACAAATCTTCCGGAAAGGATGCAAAGGCACACAGAGGTTTGAAGTATAATCCTGGCTTGATATTATTAGTGGAGATGTAACAGAATTGTATGCCGTTACCAAAGTAGTGAAAACAGAACACCGTAACAGGGTGTCAGTTCCCCTTGAATAAAGTTTAAACTATTTTCCAATAAGTTAGCTTGGAATAAGCAGGAGCTCAGTCTGTAGCAGAGTTACCTAGGGATAAAACTCAATTACTAAGCACCTGGCTGGCGTCAGGAGAAAGCTTAAATAGGCTAGGAGGAACTAAAAGGTAAAGGTGGTATTGGTAATTGTATGACACTAAACATAAGGTGGTATAGTGAGTTCTGACAGATTGCCCCCTTCACTCAAGCCGTCCCACGGCTTGTAAACGAGGTCTATGGGGATTCCTTGAATGGAAGCGAGACACCAATCTGGGAGCGTTCACAAGATTATGGGGTTCCCATGTGTCTTCGTCTGAGGAGTACCCCTTCCAACTGACAAGGTATTGTAGATCCCCTTTATATAAGCGCGAATCCAAAATATCCTTCACTTCATAAACGTTAGGGTCTAAAGACTGAGCTTCAGGAGGTAGTAGTTGAGTACCAGTGTTTTTTGCAGGTTTCAATAAGGAGACGTGGAATGTAGGATGGATGGCAAGAGTGGCAGGAAGTTGTAAAGTAACAGCATTTTGGTTGATGATACGTATAATACGAAATGGTCCTATAAAGAGGCTTGCTAGTTTCTTGCTTGGGGTCTGCAATTTTAGATTTTTTGTAGATAGCCAGACCCAGTCTCCAATTGAATACGGTGGAGATGGCCTTCTTCTGAGGTCATAGTACTTCTTTTGTGTCTCCTGAGCTGTTTGTAGATTCCTTTGTAAGAGTTGCCAGTTTTCAGTAAGTCTATCAGTTAGATCCTCTACATTTGGGTTTAGAGAAGATTCTTTTGTTGAGAGACTAATCTTTGGGTGGTATGCATAATTCGCGAAGAATGGTGACATCTTACTGGACGAATTGAGAGAGTTGTTATATGCGAATTCTGCAGTTGAAAGGAAATTCTTCCAGTCTGTTTGGTGGTAGGCACAGTAGCAGCGCAGATACTGCTCGAGCCACTGGTTTAAGCGCTCTGTTTGGCCATTAGTCTGGGGGTGGTAAGCGGTGGTATAACGGTGTTCAATCTGTAACTTGTTGCAGAGGTTCTTCCAGAAACGAGAGGTGAATTGAGTTCCCCTGTCAGAAGTAAGGATTTCTGGTATCCCATGTAGTTTAATGATGTTGTCAATAAATAGTTGTGCGGTTTCAGCTGAGGTTGGCAATTTGTGGTGCGGTATAAAATGAGCCATCTTGGTAAACAAGTCGATAACTACCATTAAGGTGTTCATTCCAGCTGAAGTAGGTAATTCAACGATAAAATCTATACCTAGATGAGTCCAGGGTCTTTGTGGAACTTGTATGGGCATCAGCAATCCATAAGGAGGACGTCTCTCCGATTTTGAGGTGATACATCTAGTGCAACTTTGTACATAGTTACGAACATCCACTGCCATATGTGGCCACCAATAAGTCCTTGATATGAGGTTTAGAGTTCTTTGAATACCAGGGTGTCCAGAAAGAGGGGAATTATGATGTTCCTTCATCAGATTTTGTCTTAATTGCTCAGGTATATATAATGTATCTGATTTGTAATATAGACCATCATTTCCTAGTGTTATTTCTTTAGGTAAATCTTGTTCAGCATGTATGGCCTTTTGATAAACGGATTCAGAAGATGATGTGATGCCTAAGAACTTCTCGTGGGGTATCATCACTGTAGGGTTATCTTCCGAAGTTGGTTTAGGGTCTCTTCGGGAGAGAGCGTCCGCCTTTCCATTACGGTTAGCTGGTCTGTAAATGATCTGAAAATGAAATCTGCTAAAGTAAAGACTCCACCTCACTTGTCTAGCAGAGAGGGTCTTATTTCTCTGGAGGTATTCCAAATTCTTGTGGTCGGTGTAGACTATAACAGGTAAGAGTGTACCCTCTAGAAGATGCCTCCAATATTCAAAAGCTCTTTTAATGGAAAGTAACTCCTTTTCCCTGATCGGGTAATTCGTTTCAGGAGGCGACATAATTTTCGAATAGAAGGCTATAGGGTGCAGAGGTTGGGTTAAACTTTCTCTTTGGGATAAGACAGCTCCTAAGGCATAGTCTGAGGAGTCCACTTCAAGGTAATACTGTAAAGCAGGATCAGGGTGACGCAATATTGGAGCTGTTGTGAAGGAGTGTTTTAAGAAATCAAATGCTTCATTGGCCTTTGAGTTCCACCGATAGGTAGTTGTACTGCCCGTAAGGATGGTGAGAGGTTTAACGATAGAGGAATAATTTTTGATAAATTTTCGATAGTAGTTGCTGAAACCTAAGAAGCGTTGGAGATCCTTTCGGGTTTGTGGGATAGGCCAATCTTTTACTGCTTCAACCTTGTCTTGTTGCATCTCGATGCCTTCAGAGGAGATGTAACCAAGGAAAGATATCTTTTGAGTGTGAAATAAGCATTTCTCAGCCTTTGCATAAAGTCGATGTACCTGTAATCTTGAGAGCACCCAGCTGACATGCTTAATATGATCTTGAAGGTTTTGGGAGTAGATCAGGATGTCATCCAGATAAACTACGACACAGATGTTTAACAGGTCTCTAAAAACATCGTTGATGTAGTGTTGGAAGGTAGCTGGTGCATTGGTAAGGCCAAATGGCATAACTAGGTACTCATACAGACCGTATCGAGTCCTAAAAGCAGTCAACCACTCATCTCCCTCTCTTATGCGTATGAGGTTGTAGGCCCCCCTGAGATCTAATTTGGTGAAAATCTTAGCTTTGTGAAGGCGTTCTATGAGCTCGGGTATTAATGGGAGAGGATACCTATTCTTAACAGTGATTTTGTTAAGGTCTCTGTAGTCTATGATCGGACGTAATGATTGATCTTTGTTTTTGACAAAGAACATTCCTGCACCAGCAGGAGATACCGAGGGTCTGATGAATCCCTTCTTAAGGTTCTCGTCTAGATAAGCTTTTAAATGTTCAAGCTCAGGTTGACTCAACGGGTATAAGTGACCATAAGGTATAGTTGCACCAGGTTTAAGGTCTATGGGGCAGTCATAACTGCGGTGCGGTGGCAAGTTTTCTGCCTCACGTTTGCTAAATACTTCTATGTATTGGGTATACTCCTTAGGAATGATAGGCAACTCCTCAGCTACCTGTATTACATGTGTGGGAGATGTACAGGTACTCTTACAATATGGGGAGTCTAAAGTGAGTTTTAATGTCTTCCAGACTATCGTGGGTTCATGCAAGCGTATCCACTGTATACCTAAAACCACAGGAAAAAGAGGAGAAGGCAAAACATCAAAGCGAATATATTCATGATGATTGTCTTGTGTGGTAACCAATAAAGGAACAGTATGATGTGTTATTGGACCACTAGATATGTATGTGCCATCAACCACACGAATAGAGACAGGAGTGGTTTTTCTTTCAAGTGCTATTTTATTTATTTTCACAATGGTAGAATCTATATAATTCCCGTGGGCCCCGGTGTCAACAATAGCCTCAGTGGTTAGGCGTCTACGTTCCCACTGCAAAGAGAGAGAGATGATACAGTAAATAGGGTTATTCTGCTTTGAGGTAGAAATGTTAGTCATAATGCACTTACTTTTCTTATTCTTTTGTAGCAGTGGACATTCCTTTACGGAATGGGAAGGATTAGCACAGTATAGGCAGAGTGCTAGTGTCAGGGATTTATCTCTTTTAATGCTGTACCTTTAAGAAACTGAACTCACTAGCCCTATTTAAGGCTCCTCCCAACAGAACTCATTGCTTGGTAATTTGTTGCTCAGTGACAAGCTGCTTCTGAAGAGACCTAGCCGTTTATACAACTTTGTATTTCAACTTATTGCTCTCTAAACTCACCCTGAGTTTCTGTCTACTTGAATCAACCTGCAGATGCTCTTTTGTGCCTGAAGATTTTCATCGTTTATTCAGTCAGAGATTTCTCAGTCTCTCTCCTGTATTGAAGTTACTCCCTGCAGCGTGTGACGTCATGCTCCGACATTCTCCCGCCGTGGTTCTCTGTCAAGCTCACTGTGATACCGCTGGGACTTGTTGCTGTCTGGTAACAGTATTACTCTGCTCAATTGCCATCTCCTGTAATACTGTTCTGTATATATTGCATTGTATGAACTGTGTGTATCGCTGCAACTTCATTACACTTATGCTTGCTATATTAACTGTGTAACTCTCTGTTGCTGGAGATTCATATTCGCTTCAGATATTAAATATGCACTAAACTATTACTTCTAATTACCAACTTGCATACAAATAACTGTGACAAAGATTCATATTGCTACCATCTCTCATTAACGGACTGCCTAAGCATACATTAATCCTTATAACAATTGACCTTCATTCTGCTTGAAAAGAACTGTTTGCATTAACCTCAACTTTTCCTGTTTCATGAGATAAACACAGCATCTTATACTCTGATTGAACAAGTTTGGAAATAACCAATATTCATTATCAAAGTATGGTTTACATAATGCCCACAGCTTGATTTATTTAGATAACAAAGTACTGTGTGAATTTTGGTGTGTTTGCTAAAGCCTGCTGCATAAACTATTTTACACTGCTGGTGTGTGTGTGAATCAAGGCACCTGCAGTGATTAACTCTTTCACTACTGTTGAAGTTACATCCCTTTAAAAATTACTCTCTTTTCTGCTGCTAGCAGTTACTGTTGCATGAAGGTTCCGTTTTCACTCAGCTACCCTGCTGTAGTGACCCTCAGATCAATGAGCATATCAGGGTTCCCTTAAGTTCAATCTGTGGGAATCCGAGGTAAGGTGTGAGACTGAGTGGTCCTGCATAAGCAGTAAGCTGTAGTAGTAGTGTTCTCTAAAACAACTTAACATATCTTAACAGCTAGAGTTTTGCGTCTCTGCTTTTCTTCTAGTGACAGAGGACCTCTTAGAACTCCAATCTCCATCGGCTCTTGAGTGGAACTACTGGTAGCCCCATGGGGTATGGGAGGTGTAGGTCTCCGGTAGATAACTTCAGAACCGTGTCTTTCACTTCTCCTTTCCCTGAGACGCCTGTCTATTTGTATGGACAGCCTCATCAGACCTTCCAAGGTGTCTGGTAAAACCACTCTAGCCAACTCATCCTTAATGGACTCAGAGAGACCCAGCCTAAATTGGTTTCTAAGAGCTATTTGATTCCATTGGGAGTCTGTAGAGAACTGCTTAAATTCGGTGATATACACCTCAACTGGTTTAGAACCTTGTCGTAAAGCTCTCATCTTAGTTTCAGCTGTAATTTGTGAATTAGTATCCAAGTACAATTCATCCATGGCAGTGAGGAAATCTGGTAGGGAAGTGAGAATAGGATTGTGTGTTTCATAAAACGAGTCTGCCCAGATCCTGGGTTCACCACGCAGAAAAGATATCATTGTCAAAACTTTCAGGGGATCACTAGGATAAGTTTTAGGTTTGAGTGTGAAAAGCAACATGCATGCATTCTTAAATTGACGATATAGGCGTCTGTCGCCTGAAAAGAAATCAGGAGATGCTATCTGAGGTTCAGGTTGGCTCACCGGAGGTGGTGTTGTAACCTTCACAGTGTCTCTGATAACCTTTCTCAAAGTTTCATTCTCCACTTGTAAGGCACTCATGGCCTGTCCTAGTTGATCTACCTTTTGCGAAAGATTGTAAACAATTTGCGGCAGATCCGCTGGATCCATTATTCAGGCTTAGTAATTCTGTCAAGGATTAGTAAGTTAAAGATGTTTCAACTATTGCTGTGGATCTACAGCTGCGGATCAGATGTAATGTTTCACTCAGCACTTAATTAACATATGACGATGTTAACCATAATGGGGCTCAGAGTGAGTTAATAAACTTTAAGTCTATGTGGAGACTTGGGGAAAAATAAAGGAGTAACTTAATATGTTAAGTATCCATTAAGAAACAAATATTTACAAAGTAATTCTTTCAGATGATTTGTGGAAAAGTATCAGTTCATATGTATCACAATACAATCAATGCAGCAGTTCCTCTGTGCCCAATAATTAGTGAGGTGTGCGCCAAAAATTTAAAGTCACAATTAGATGTTACACAACTCTGTTAGCTGTAACGAGTGAGTCGCAGGTTACCTGTTGAATCGGCTGAGAGCAGAGAACTCGTGCGGCACTCGAGGCAACAGCTGTTAGGCGGTGAGTGACAGCTTACTGAAACAGGTTGCGGTTGGCGTCTGACGTCACAGGACTGAAGTCCGCGGGAGAATTAAACTCACAAATCTTCCGGAAAGGATGCAAAGGCACACAGAGGTTTGAAGTATAATCCTGGCTTGATATTATTAGTGGAGATGTAACAGAATTGTATGCCGTTACCAAAGTAGTGAAAACAGAACACCGTAACAGGGTGTCAGTTCCCCTTGAATAAAGTTTAAACTATTTTCCAATAAGTTAGCTTGGAATAAGCAGGAGCTCAGTCTGTAGCAGAGTTACCTAGGGATAAAACTCAATTACTAAGCACCTGGCTGGCGTCAGGAGAAAGCTTAAATAGGCTAGGAGGAACTAAAAGGTAAAGGTGGTATTGGTAATTGTATGACACTAAACATAAGGTGGTATAGTGAGTTCTGACAATAGACAAATGACCCCTAATGGGTCAGAAATAGATTTCCCAAATAGACAGTCACCTCATGATATAAATCCAGAGGACTGCTGTAACGCAGCTGGTGCGGGGGAGGGAAACTCTAACAGAGAATCCCAAAATAAGTTTGATAAAGTATATGATTCCCATAAAATAATCACCTTCGTACAACGTGCGGTACCTATATTCTCCAATAAGGGAACAACATCTGTAATTGATCATTTAGAGGCTTTTGAAAATGCGTTAGCTATAATGAATGTTACAAGTGAGAAATTGAAAATTGAATTTCTGCCTTGGGTATTTGACAGTAAACATCACAAATTCTTTGCTTCACTAAAGGATATGAATATTCATTCCTGGAATGGGAAAAAAACGACAATGCAGAAAAGAATTCGGGCAATATCGCACTAAAACTGCCACGAAAATAGCGGTATATGGTTTAAAGTGTTGTGCGAATCAGAGTCCAATCGAATTCCTTTCTGAATTGAAGAATGCGTATAGTATGGCTGAAGATAATCCCAGATTTGATGGCTCAGAATTTGTAAATTTATTTTTTGAAGCATTGCCTACCCCCATCAAAATTAACTTAGCTAGAGATTTTGATGAGGACTGCTCATTGGAATGGCTGATCAGAGAGAGTACAAAATTATACTCTATTCAGCAGTCCAGTGAGCAGGGGGTTAAAAAGGAATCAAAACCCAAAATTGTGGCAGAAACTAGGGTGTCACCTAACCCCCTCAATTTGGAGTCTAAAAAGAAGACCTATGCGGAGGTGGCCAGTCAAAACAGGCCATCTCCACAGAGGTTTAACTCTACCCCCTCCCCTACACAGGTTGAGGCGCAGGGAGACTATAACCAAAGTGGGGGACATAATCAGGTGAATAATTACTCACAAAGAGAATACTCACCAAATAATTGGTATCCGCGCAAGATACAATAGACGGCGAAGATATTCTCAGGGTAACCAGACACCCCAGGTATATAATGCTCCCCAAAGTACTAATACTGAGCAAGCTGAACCCCAGGGGCAACCAAGCCAGAATAGAAATAGCGGCCCTGATTCTGAGGGAACCCAATGGTCCAGGAATCATTATTATGGGGCACCAAGAGATAGGCCCAGGGGTAGAGGTAACTTGTACAATCAGGTAGATATGCTGTTTACCCAGTTAAATCGGTTGAGCGAATAATTCGCTAATATGAGTCAACCTTCTACGTCTCAGCAACCGAACAATACTTTTTTAGGGGTACAGCCAGTGGTCAGCAGTGGACCACAGGCACAGTCATAAATACTGCAGTATCACCTGAAGGGGAGGGGAGAGATATGCAAAATGTAATGATAAATATCAATGATACTAATCATGTTCTCTCCCCACAGACCGAAAATGGACAATTTAGCTGTGATGACAGGCAACCTGATCCGGGAAAAATTAACAAATCTCTTCCTTTGCAGCACTCTCTTAACCTTATTTCCACAGATGCAGTACGCAAGAATCCAGCCGGCCCTGTAATAGAGGAGACCGGTAGGTATGAAGTTTCTTCTGCATCGGAAAGCATGGCGAACTCAGGTAACACGTGGTGAAGCCCACAGATGTATGACAACGCCAACTTTATGTGTGAAATGGCAGAAAATGCAGGAAGGTATTATGTATAACACCCCACAAACCTAAAATAAGAGAATTTGACGGTTCTCTAATAGGTGTTGGGGGTGACTCCCTAAAAGTTTACGGTACTGCCTGGTTAAAATTTAAATTGGGGAACAGGGTCATAAGACACCCTGTCATTATAGTGGATCTGTCAACTGATCGTTTAATTATTGGTAGTGATCTCCTGAAGCGATTAAGCACCATAATTGATTGCATAAATAATGTAATTTGGTCACAAGTTAAACGGCCTATCAATTATGAAAAATCTGGTATATCTCGCACCTGACATAGCTGTCACGTGGTGGAAGAGAAACCAGATGCTGTGGAGATTCATTTCAGGAATAACTCTGTACCTGAAATCACTATTCTACAAATAGATGATCAGACTCCTTTTAGTGGCTCTGATGGTAATACTTTTAAAATATCTCCTGGAAAGATAGCGAATATTTCCCTAGATGGCGATGTATTAACCATATCACTCCACAAGGGGGATCATAAAATCCCTAAGGGGGGAGGCCACGCTCAATACCTCACAGGGATTGAGAGAGTTAAAGAGGATCTATTTATCCCTATACAAGTACATGACCTTGGTAAAACCAAGTATGCTAAAATAAACTTAAAACAGGAAGCTAGCTATATAAGCGAAGGTTTATTAGCACAGATAGCTGAACCTAAAGTGATTAAATATCTTTCTCCCCAAGACCACTGTGTCCACAACCTGGATAACAGGTCTGAAAGCTATAACATCACAGCTAAGTGCTTATTATCTAACTCTATTGGTAATAAGTCAGTGAAGCACCTGTTTTTAGTTTTAAATACTCCCCATAATCAAATATACATTGGCAATGATATCTTACATAGATATGCCATACAAATAGATTTGATTAATTCTTTCCTCTGGAGCAGGTTAAAGGGGGACCCTGAAGTATTTCAGGATGAAAATGCAGCCCTGAAATCAAACCAGCAATTGCCATATGCTGTGAATATGCAGGTATCTAGCGATGTTATAATTCCTGCTGGGGCTGATAAATTTCTTTTACCCTTACAGGTAAAGAGAGGTCAGAAATTAAAAACTTCTGAAACACTGATTTGCCTCTCCCATAGAATACAAAATCTGGGTGTCACAGTGACCTACACTCCTATGGTGAATATTGGAACGGTTCCAATACATATTGTTGTGCATAACATGACCCCACAGGATATAACATTATCCAAGGGAACTACCATAGGATATGCACTGGAATCAAGTTATTACACTTTTGGATTCGAGAATAATGTAATTGGGCCAATACCTGAAGGATACTTAACTGAAGAACAATTAATAGAACAATCCTTTGCATCTATGCCAGAGGGTCTATTTAATATTCAGTCTATTTATCCCTTCAGCTCAGAGGAAGGCATCTGTAAAATTGAAGAAGCCTCTCTAGTGTTTGATCAGCCAATCAAACAGCAAGATTACCCCAATTCCCAGAGTCATGGGAGCAATATAAATTATAATCATGGGGATCTCACCTCTAGGTTGGAAGAAGCCTATGAAATAGGACAGCCTGAAATCTTTCCAGGATTTCAGCAAATAGTCGAAGAGCAAATATCCTTAGCTAATGGCTGTTCCAGCGATGATGAATGCCAACAGCTGCGAGAACTCCTGATGGAGTACAAGGATATTTTTGCTAAGGATTCTTATGACTGTGGTACTACAGACTTGCACATTGCAAAAATACAAACAGATCCCGATGCACCACCTGTATTTGTCAAACAATACAGACTTCCCTTAGCCTCATATGATTCTCTTGCAGAGATCATAAGAAATTTGGAAGAAAGAGGTATTATCAGACAGGTGCACAGCTCATATAATAATCCTATTCTAGGTGTTCTCAAGCCCAACGGACAATGGCGTTTGTGTGCTGATTTAAGACAGCTAAACAAACGAGTGTACATGTCTGGCTGGCCTGTACCATACATTGACCAGTGCCTTGCACAAATGCAGGGATCCAAAATATTCACTGCCATTGATTGTGCACAGGGATATTGGACCATCAAGGTACATGAGGAGGACCAGTATAAGCTGGCATTCTCTTTCCAAAAGGTTCAATATGCATTCCAGAGACTTCCATTTGGATGCATAAATTCTGGACATGAATTTGCTGTATTCATGCATAAGGTTATGCCTGATGCACTGGAAAGGGGGACCTTATCTTATGTTGATGATGTTTTAATCAAAAGCACAGACTTTGAAAAACACATCGCAGAGCTTAAACACGTCCTCAGCCAACTTAAAAGGGCAGGTGTCAAATTATCTCTACAAAAAGCTCAATGGTGCCGCACTCGTGTAAACTTCTTGGGACATGAAGTTACCTCTGAAGGATTAAATCCCCAGAAGAAAAAGGTGGAAGCTATAGTGAATTCTAAAAACCCAACTAACTTAAAGGAATTGAGATCATTCCTGGGTATGACAAATTATTCTCGCAAATTCATTGATAATTATGCGGAATTAGCTAAACCACTACTACTTCTTCTAAAGAAAGATGTGAAATGGCACTGGAGTGAGTCTCAAGAGACAGCCATCAGAGAGCTGAAGCGAAAACTCACTCAAGCACCTTGCCTAGCATACCCTGAGGGAGGTAAACCTTTCTTCTTAGAGACAGGTTACACAGATATAAGCATGAGTGCTGTTTTATACCAAAAGCATGATAATTTGAACAAAGCCATTGCTTATGCGAGCAAAAATCTATCCTCAGTAGAAATAAAGTTTAACGATTGCGAAAAAGCCCTCTTATCTACTGTATGGGCTCTACAAAATTTCCGCAGCTATATACAGGGCGAGAAAATTATTATAGAAACGGCCCACCAGCCTTTGCTATATTTGCAAAAGTGAAAGAATAAGAGATGGGAATTTGTCAAATAGCCGCATAACAGCATGGACTCTTTCCTTACAAGGCTGGCCACTAGAAATTCGCTACAAACAGAATAAAAAGAATCCAGTCACACAAGGGCTTGCTGAGCTCCACGACTGTACTGCTAGAGATCCTGGGGAAGAATTATCAGAAGATGATTTTCTGGAGGAACAATTGCTTTCCCCATATAAAATGTACAATGAGGAAAATTGCCAAACATTACCTTGGGTGTATGTTGATGGTTGCTCTTACCATGCCACTATTGATAATGCGCGCAGATTAGTCGCTGGCATTGGTATAACTGGGGCAAATGGATTCCCAAATATATCTATAGGTTTCAACATTGGACCAAGATCCAGTCAAGTTGCAGAACTAACTGCTGTTTTCAAAACCATTGAAATGGCTATTGAACATGGTATTCATGAATTTGTGATCATAACTGACTCAAATTATGTGCGTGACAGTTTTGTTGAATACCTGCCAACTTGGAAAAGAAATGGCATGCAGAAAAGCAATAACAAACCAGTCAAGCATGGCAAGTTGTTCTGCGAGATTGATAATCTGGTGGTATCCAATGATTTAACCATACACTGGAAAAAGACCAAGGATCATTCCAAAGTTCTAAGTCCGGATAAGGAAGGCAATGACCTTGCGGATTCATTAGCCAAACAAGGAGCCATAACTGGAGAACTCCTTAATATTGACCACTTAATGGGTGCAATTTAGGTGGAAGCCATTACCAGAAACCAGGCAAAACAACAGAGTGAGCCTAACTTGGTACAATGGAGTCAAGGATTCTCCTAGTGAGGACCTGATCACTAGTCAAAAAGAAGACCCCATTGTAGGCATCTTCTATAAACACATAGAAGATCCTGAAAGCAACCCCATCTCAAAAGATGATTGTATTGGCAAAGAAGATCTTAGAATCTTAATAAAATCTAGATCACAATTCAAGTTACAGGATGGTTTATTAATTAGAACCTCCAAAACTGGCATCCAGCAGTGGGTAGTACCCACCAAGTTCAGAGGTCTAATGCTTCAACATGCCTATGATGCTCCCACATCTGGTCATCGTGGTGCCAAACTCACGTATGAAATATTACGTGATTACGCTTTTTGGCCACACATGTTGAAAGATGTTCAAACCTACTGTCAAGGGTGTTTAATCTGCCCACAGTTCCAACCCACTGCACCAACGCATAGAGCGCCATTGCAGAAAAGGGGGATGGTAATGCCATGGTCAGATATACAAATTGATTTTATTGGTCCAGTAACAAGGTCATCAAGAGGTAACAAATACATGTTAACCGTGACATGCCTGTTCACTAAATGGGTAGAGTGCATTAGTGCACCTAACAACAGTGCTGAAACATGTGCAGCGTTGCTCATCAACCACGTATTTTACAGATTTGGTTTACCTCAAAGAATCGAATCAGATCGGGGAACCCACTTCACTAGCGAAGTGATGACCAAAATGTGGAAAATACTAGGGGTTAAAAGAAAGCTCCATATTGCTTATAGAGCTGCCTCAAGTGGTGGTGTAGAGCGTTACAACCAGTCCATTGTGAAAATACTCAAAAAGTTTGTGAGTGAAACGGGTAAAGACTGGGATGTAAAACTACCTCTAGTCTTAATGGCATTAAGAGCAACTCCAAGTAGTGCTACCAAGATGTCACCTTTTGAACTGATGACTGGTAGAAGAATGATTCTACCTCAGCATCTGCTGTACCGTACATCAGACCAAAACTTGATAAACGCTGCCAATACACATAAATATCTGGAGAACCTAAGAAAGCACCTGCAATATGCATTTGCATTTGCTCAAAGGAATTTAGAAAGAGCCGCAACTGCCACTAAAACCTATTATGATCTCAAAACATCCAA